>NC_057812.1:22804400-23109022 GCF_018294505.1 Triticum aestivum
CCCTTGTCATTTCGGTACTCTTAGCTGACCATTACTAATTTCAACGCGTAGTAGATGCATGAACGATAATAGGAACCAAAGCCACTCCGTTGAAGTGACCCGGATGGTTTGGTTCATTTCGCAAGCAGTGTGTGTGGTGTGGTCAATGTGCTAGATTTCCTGCTCTTTTGTTTTCCGTGTGGTGTCTGTATTCTCACAAGTTTACATGTCGGCTTGACTTGAAATGTGTAGTATTTACTGGAGGGGATCTACTATATCTGCCCATTTACCTTTTCGCCGCAAGTTGAGGTTTATTTTCTCCACCATCCAAAACCTTAAGATGTGCATCATGAGTGCCTCCTCGCGACATCTACGTCTTCCTTTTACTGTGTCGAGGTAAAACCATCTCGCGACAACACCTCCACCAGGTAAAATAATAATTTCCTTCCTTCTCTACGAAGCTAACCCGCCTCGTTGCTCGTCCTCCAGATCTCCCTCCTTCATGTCGTCCCTCTCCTCCACATTCCCATCTTTTTCTCTCTCCATGGTCGCCGTCAGGCCGTGCCCCTGCCACCAACACGCGCGCGCAGATGCAGGTGGGAGGAGGCACTTTGCTTGAGCAGGGCTGGTTTTCGCCACGATGCTGCTCCGTCGGCATGGGTTGTCGTCGTGCTCCCCTCCTCTGCGGGCCGTCACCTGAAGGTCGCTGTTGCCGGCGACGAGGACCAATGGGAGGTCGCCGCCGACACGGATCTGCTCCCCATTCCCCTCGACCGCCGGTCTCCTGCTCCACTCCTCTCCCTGATCCCCTTCCCTCTCGTGCACGCCACCTCAACTGATGATTAGATGCGCCTTCTCTCCTTCGTGTTTGGTCTGAGCAGTGGATTGCAGCACTCGTGATTTAGCTTGTTTCGGGGATGGAATGAATTGGGCATCAGCATCTAACACACACAACACACACACACACACACACAGGATGATTATTTTTATTACGTCAACCATGTAGTAGAAACTAGAGAGAACTAAACAGCCCACCCTCTGGGTTTGACATGTGCTGAAGAAAATACAGTTCTGGTTTTCAGGGATGTTATTCAATGTCTTCTTAAAATCTCCTGTATTGTGACAGCGCCATGAAACTACTACCTTGCTATTAAGCTCGAGTGAAATGTCATGATCAAGAGTTCAAGACTGAGATATTCTACTGAAAACCAGCTGTTGTCTTTTAGATGTTGGGCGCCATGATGAAAATTGGATTTGTTTAGTGTCCACAACTGTAGACGTGGATCTCATCTACCTCGTTTATATGGTAATCGTTCAAGGGTTAAATTTATGTTCTTGGTAATTTGTTGAGTATGTCTATCTAATGGGCATTGAAGTTGTAGGTTTTTTGTATTCTGATTCGGTTATGATAATTAAAGAATGATTGTTACTTCACCTACTAATGTGTGGTTCAGTGTAGGGGTATATATGGTACAGAGACAAGTTTGTAGGTGCCGAATCAGGATGGATTATAATGGCGCATATGCATTTTCAGTTTCCTCTCGCTTTTGTGTTCAATCTTCTGCATTTTTTACCTACTAGGACTGGTTGAGGTCTATGAGATACTTTTTTTGCAGATCATCAGAAAAGCCTCCCGGTTCCTGTTAGCAGCAAGCCATGCCCATGTGTGTGTGCGTGCGTGAGTCAGGCTGATGCGTGCGTGTGTGGCACGGTGGTGTGTAGTGTGTGCGTTTTCTGTTAGCGGGATCGTGGGGACGTTGGAGTCAGCCATGGGCGGGCGTACACGACCAGGGCATGCACGTGCATGTCACAGGGGCGTGGATGGCGCGGGCCGGATCGGCCGCTCAGCGTGGGCTGGGACTGGGTACGTGCCAGGTGAGTTCCAGGTATAAATACCCCATGCGTTGTAACGGGTTTGTAGCGAGTTTGTTGCTCGAGGAAATATAGGCCGTACGTGCGGCGGCAGCGTTTGTGCGCTGGGAAGAAACTTGCAGTGTCTCTGTTCTTCCTTCTCCATCCTTCTTCTTCCTCTGGTGATCTAGTTCAGAGAGAGAGAGAGGTGCAGAGAGAGAGAGGTACAGCTAGGGCTAGCCACGGTTCCAACAGTTCCATTATCATGAAACCATCAAGTTACAGAAGTTCAAGGATTACAGCAAAAAGAAGCAAACTAGAGTTCAGATAGCAGGGGAATGAAAAGCTACAGGTCCAAGGCCTGGCCAAAACACAAAGCCAGTAACAATGAGATATGGTTGCGGCCATATGAGTATTAAAACCTTATTATGTTTCTCTGATTATTTAGAACAGTTACATATGTTTTGAGGGATGAGATTAGATGTAATTTTGTGATTTTTTTGGTAGTTCTGAAATGACCAATCATATTCTTCAACTTGCAGTTTGGGTACGGACTACAATCTAATATCTTTGGAAAGTGCTTTCACTGCTTCTAATATCTAATTCCAAAAGAAAGGTATGTGTCTCCAACTACTGTTGTTTCTTGATGTGGTTTCCTAAACTGAAGCACGAGTCAGGTTGGTAGACGGCTGGGTGCCATCCAACTAGGGGCAAAGACATGGGCGCCAGTTCCATCCTTTTTCCTCCGTTTATTGATTTTTTTCCTTTTCCTTTAACCTCTTGTTAATCCTTTACCAGCAGCAATCGCAGATTTAACACAGTGTTCCTTCCTTGATGTCTATTGTTTTGTAGGCACTGATCTCAGTATGAATTGCCGCATAGGGTCACCGGTGGTTGATGTTTGTTAACAAGTACATGATTTTTCTTATTCTTCATGTCTTTCTATTTGTAGAAGAATCAAGTCCATTGACACAACATGAAATGGAGCAGCAAGGAACAAATGGTTGCTTGATGTTCCCAGATTAGCTACATAGTTGTGGATGTCAGTAATGCATGTGTGCTAATTCTTTATGCGCTTGATCCTATTGAACTGTTGTGTTGACATGTTAATTTACTTATATAAACTATGTGATAAGATTTCTCATGGTGTGTGCATTTTGAAGTTACCTCATCAATATCGGATACTCATATTTGTGCACTTAGGTGTTGTAGTCACCGAGTCAGCAATTACCGACGTGCTCTAAACTGTTAACAAATTTATTCTATGGAGAAAAGTGACAAGTCTAAAACAGAGAATGATCTTTTTGGGTACAAGAGAGTTCTTGTGGATGAAACTCATCTGGCTTCTATTGGTTGCCTTCCAGTTATGGTTAATTCAAATGTATCTTGGTTGCATGAACTCAGGGAAAGTGACTGCCTTTTTTATTCTGGTGGACACTTTTTGATCAGGGGAATGGAGAAGGTATTATTCTACTGCTCTCTCTTAATTTAATTGATGTATCATGTAGGCTGCAGGATGAAGACGAAAAAAGTTCTGGCGTGAAGTGTTTTTGCGCCACGCTCCTATGGAAAAAAAAGTTCATCGTGTATACGAAAAATATATATTCATCATGTATCCAGAAAATTGTTCATCATGTACTTGAAAAGGTGTTCAACAGATATTTGATAAAGTGTTCAACACATATTTGATAAATGTTCATCTTCTATTAGACAAAGTGTTCAACACATATTTGATGTTCATCGTGTGCTTCAAAAATGTTTACCGCGTATTTCAAAACGTGTGCATAAGAACCAAACAAACTACACGCCTTTGATACAGTAGTAATACGTACGTACCTGAAGCCCGCGACATGGCAAGCCCCCCAATCCCGCACCTACCCGTCGTTGGAGCGCGGTACTTTGCCTCCAGCCGCCTTAACACGCGCCCTCTCGTCTGCCCGCTCCAATCATATCCACGCCTCATCAAGCTCAAAATTTGTCCATAGGAGAAAAAGACAATGCGCATGACGCGATTAATCTCACCTTGTGGTCCTCGAAAACGTGATGGCATCACCGGCGCGGCAGAGCACGGCAAGGGAGTCGCCGTAGTTGGCCACCAGGATGCTGCCGCGGGCCAGAAGCGCCACCACGACAGTGCGTCCGCCTCTTCCCCAGCCCCATCCCCAGTGCATACGCCAGCTTGAAGCTCCGGTTCAGCACCGCCTCCCACGCATGACACTCCGCCTCTTCATCATTTCCTGGGCCGGCCAGCTCCTCCACCAAGATGGCGTGCATCTGTTCCCTGCACAGCACCGACACCTGCACCGCCACGTACCAAGCAAATCAAATGTGTAAGGTAGATGTACATGTGTCGAGCACTCGACCTGGATATGGCGTGGAAGGTGTTGTAGTCTGGCCAAGTGAAGCAATGACTAGATGAGGAGAGGGGAGGTTACCTTGAGACCGCCGTGGCCGTCAAAGATGGCAAAGAAGTGCATGGGCGAGCCGTCGGCCCAGGCGCAGAAGAACGGGCGCAGCCCCGTCTCTGATGCCGACCCAAACACCATGGGCCACATGGGCCACACAGTCGTTACCGTCGCTTCAGCGGGCTGTGCAGGAGAGCCGCCACCATGCATGCAGGAGCTCTCCCCTTCCTCTAGGCCCGTAATGTAACCCTCTGACTCCTCCAACGATGCGTAGTACCCGGACAAGAGAGGCGAGGACTGGACCTCACCTTCCTCCAAGGCCATGGCGGGGTTGGCTTCCGACTCGCCGGCGGCCCTGGCCATAACTACAGAGGAAGACTGGAGCGCTCAGCTGTACTTTCTCCTAATTTTTGTGGAGGAAGACCCACGCAGCATAGGAGGAAGACTGGAGCGCTCCTGAAACAGTTTTGTGTATAAAGAAACGCACGGATCGAGCACATGTATCTTGAAATATTCACCGTGTACTTAAAAACTGTCCATCGCATATTTCTAAAAAAATGTTCATCACATATTTGCAAAAAAACATGTTCTTGCCTATTTCTGAAAGAAAATGTGGATCACATATTTCATAAAAAGTGTTCTACACATACTTTTGTTTCTTTGTATATTGTACTCCCTCTGTCCTATAATATAAGACGTTTTTAACACTATACTGGAGTCAAGAAACGTCTTACATTATGGGACGGAGGGAGTATAAGATAGATATGTACAAAGCCAATGTTAATGCATGGAAACAAAACATGGACGTATGTATCTAAAGTATAGGTAACTCTGACCCTGACACCAAGATTTGCTAAATACTCCACCGGTCTCCTTGATAATCACCTTTTATTTAATGGAACTTTGGTCGAAGATAGAGATTCGTTTGCTTAGCGGCCGCCCGCGTGTCATTAAAAGTTTCTCCGCTATGCTCTGGCCCCGGGCCGATCCGAGGCATGGCCGCGCACGCCTCGGTCCGCGAGTTCACGAAGGTACAACGGGCATTTCGGGCCTGACGTGTGTTCCTGGGGATATGATCTGGGGCGCAGGAATTATTTCGCCGAGGAACGGCCGGCCGCTTTGGCTGTCCGTCGTCTATGGTGATGTGTGTAACAGAGGTGGCGTTTCTATAGAGAACCGTGTCCGCTCTAGGCCTTGTGATATGTGTAAGCTCTCGTTGTTATTTGTTTCTCTTCCGAGAGTCCCTCTGAGGTTGCTGTCTGAGATTGATTGTTGTCTCTTGTCTGTCTGAGGTCGCTCGGCCTGTTCCTAATTGCAATGTTGTCGTTGACTGAGGTCGCAAGGTCGTCCCGATGCCAGGCTTAGGCAGTACTTCTTTTTGTTTGGCCTACCTAGGCTGTACTCCCTCTGTAAATAAATATAAGAGATCTAAACGACTCTTATCTTTCCATCCAGAGGGAGTAATTGTTGTATGGGTGCGCCTCGGAAAGCAGCTGCCCGTCTGCGGAGGCGGCAATACGCATGACGCAATTAATCTCACCTTGTGGTTCTTGGAAAGTGGCAAGGCGTTACCAGCGCAGCAGAGCACGGCGTGGGAGTCCCCGCAGGTGGCGGCGAGGATTCTGCCGCGGACCAGGAGCTCCACCACGGCGGTGGGTGGACCCCATGATGGGCCATCCCGGTGCCGACTGCCCCATCCCGAGCGCGTCCGCCCGCTCGAAGCTCCGCTTCAGCGCCGCCTCCCACGCACGACGCTCCGCCTCGTCATCCTTTTCTGACGCGCCGCCAGCTCCTCCGCAAGTATAATGTGCATCTGGTCCCTGCACAGGTCCGACACTGCACCACCACGTAGCAAGCAAATCAAAGGTGTAGCGGAAAGAGAGTGGATGGTGCCGACTACTAGACCTGGAGGGTCGCCGTGGCCGTTGAAGACGGCAAAGAAGTGCATGGGGGAGCCGTCGGCCCGGGCGCAGCGATATGGTGTCCTCCATACCCGATCGCGAATCCAGTCCCCGCTCCGATGCGGACCGAAAAGCAAGCGACCACATTTCCGCCGCCGCCGCTTCAACTGGCAGCACTGCAGCAGGGGCGCCGGCACCACGCCCGATCCATCCCCTTCCTCGGCGCCTGCTGCCATGTACCCCTCCAACTCCGACGATGCGTTGTACCTGGACGAGGGTGGTGGAGACTGCGCCTTGCCTTCCACGGAGTCCACGGCAGGGTCGGCTCCCCACTCGCCGCCGACAGGGACATTGTTGACACCGGCGTTGGCCATAACTACAGATCGACGACCAAGGGAGGGAACAGATTGATTAGAACGGGGCGAGGGCCCTGAAGTAGCAGATAATCCGCTACCAAGCAAAACTTGTGGGAAAGAAACGAACACACAAGGGGGCAGAGGAAAGCTGTAGGATGAAGAAGAAATAAAATCCAGTCTTTTTGAGGGAACCAGTTTTGTGTAATGGACACGATGTATGGAATTATGGCTAGGCGGCTGCAGGCGACAGACATGTGTTTATCCAGTCATTACTCGTAATTAATTTCTCCTCTTTTTTAATATTTCGGCATCATTATCTTCTATATCTTCCATTTATTATCTTCTTTTCTTTAACTTGATTGCCCATTGATCAAACTGACATAGCCCATGACGCCCTCCCTCCCATGCGGCCCTCACGTCGCCTCCCGGGCGCCTCAGGGGCGATCTGATCTTTCGTCGCGCCGCCTCCCCTCATCCCCCTTCCCTCCCTCCCTACCAATAGAGACGGCCACCGGCAAAGCCCGCGCGGGCGCCGGGGAAGGTGACGGTGGGGATCTTGGCGCCCGGATCAAAACATATTCACTGCATATTTAAAGAAAGTTATTTGTATTTAAAAAATATTCACCGTGTACTTAAAAAATGTTAATCACAAATTTCTGAAAAAGTTTGCATCACATATTTGTCAAAACAGTTATGCATTGGCCATCATCTTCCGCTGAACCTGCACAAGCTCTGACGTCGACCCAAAAGCCATTGGCCATACTGGCCCCGCTGCCGCTTCAGCTCGTTGTAGGGGCGCTGCCAACACGTTGGAGACATCTCCTTCCTTGACATAATTTGGGGACGCCACTGAACCCTCCGATTAAGTGTAGCACCTCGATGAGGTGTGTGGGCACCTCCGTAATTTAGGGACGCCACTGAACCCTCTGATTATGTGTAGGGACACCACTGAATGCAGTGGGTGTCATTTCTTTCTGAAATTTCATATGCGGGTAGAGTGGTAAATAATGTATGCAAAAAAAATCAGATATTTTGGAAAAAAAGTCAGTATATTTTTTCCTGAATTTACTATTCATAACGGGTGCGTGTGTCGAACCATGTCCCAAACAAAATTCATGTTCATTGAAAATCTCAAAATTTTAAAATTTCGAGCTGAACTGAGGTACATATTTGGAAAGTGTTAAAAGGAAAGCATAAAAAAATGGGAAATGGCAGAAATAAAAACCTTCTAGTTTTACGGCATTAATTGGAATTGAAATAAAACCTTCTAGAAGTAGCAGACTTCCAAATCCAAAGAAAGAAAGAAACACGGTAGTGCTAGCTGGCGCGTCCAATTAGTGCACACGATGCCGGTCGGAACGCAACTGCGCGCAGATCAGATCGAAGCCTCGAGGAAACCCTTCCCTTCCCAGCTTTAATCCCCGTTTTCTGTTTCTGATCCAGCCCGCTCCTACGCGACGCGATCGATGATGTACAAGCTCAGTCTGAACCACCTGTGCCAGCAGCGGCGGTGGGCGACGCCGGCCTACACTGACCAGCGCGACCGCGCGAGGGCCCTGACCACGCGTCAAGGTTCCATTCTAGCGTTGCCATCGGCGGCGCCGAGTTCAGCTCGCCAGAGTCCGGGGCCTGCGCGCTCATCCAGGCGCAGGACCTCGCCGCAAGGGCAGCCTTGGAGGACGTCGCCGCCAAAGAAGCGTTGGAGCACCCCTCGTTACCTCTGCAACTACTAGCCGGTGAATATGTATGCGCCCTAGCTAGCTAGATCTGATTTTGTCCAATATTTTAGGGCTCCGATTAGCACCAGATGCATGCGCCCGTCGCCTCTCCGCCCCTCGGCGGCTACTTTCTGGTGAGTACTAATATTTTCTACGAGCCAACAATGTAACCTGTCTTGGGAGAGAGATGGTGTAGAGGTAGATAGAGGAAAGAAAGACATGGACGCGAGAAAGGGCACAAGACGAGGAAGGCTGGAGGATGAAGAAAAAAAGTTCTGGCGTGAAGTGTTTTTGCGCCACACTCGTATGGAAAAAAAGGTACATCGTGTATATGAAAAAATATATTCATCGTCTACTCAAACAAGTGTTCATCATGTACTTGAAAAGGTGTTCAACAGATATTTGAAAATGTGTTCAACACTTATTTGATAAATGGTCATCTTGTATTTGAGAAAGTGTTCAACACATATTTGATGTTCCTCGTGTATTTCAAAAATGTTTACAGCATAGTTTAAAGCGTAGTACAAAGCGTGTGCATAAGAACCAAACTGCGTGTGCAAGTCCCCCAATACCGCAACTGCCTGTCGTTGGAGCCCCACACTTTGCCTCCGGCCGCCTTTGACGCACGCCCTCTCGTCTGCCCGCTCCAGTTGTATCCACTCCTCATGAAGTTCAAAATTTGTCCAAAGGAGAAAAATACAATGCACATGAGGCGATTAATATCACCTTTGGTCCTCGGACAACGGGATGGCATCACCGGCGCTGCATAGCATGGCGCGGGAGTCGCCGCAGTTGATCACCAGGATGCTACCGCGGTGCAGAAGCGCCACCACGGCAGTGCACCCCACGATGGGCCATCCCAATTCCGATAGCCCTATCCCCAGTGCGTCCGCCCGCTCGAAGCCCCGGTTCAGCACCACCTCCCACGCATGACACTCCGCCTCTTCGTCATTTTCCGGGCCGGCGAGCTCCTCCACCAAGATGGTGTGCATCTGTTCCCTGCACAGGGCCGACAGCTGCGTCGCCATATACCAAGCAAATCAAACGTGTAAGGTAGGGTGCACATGTGTCGAGTACTCGACCTAGATATGGCATGGAAGGTGTCGTAGTCGAGCCAAGTGAAGCAATGACTAGGTGAGGAGAGGGGAGGTTACCTTGAGGCCGCCGTGGCCGTCCATGAAGGCGAAGAAGTGCATGGGCGAGGCGTTGGCCTAGGCGCAGAAGAACCCACGCAGCCCCTTCTCCAATGCCGACCCGAACACCAATGGGCCACATGGGCCACACAGCTCCTGCCGTCACTTCAGCGGGCTGTAGAGAGCCGCCACCGCGTGGGAGCTCTCCCCTTCCTCTGCGCCGGTGACGTAGCCCTCCGACTCCTCCGAGGATGCGTGGTAGCCGGACAAGAGAGGTGAGGACTAGACCTCACCTTCCTCCAACACCACGGCAGAGTTGGCTCCTGACTCGCCGGCGGCGCAGGCCATAACTACAGAGTACAGAGCATAGATCGACCACACGAAGGGGCAAGCTGGTTGAGCACAATGCCTGCGGGCTGCAGCTCGGCAAAGCCTTCGCTACCAAGCAATCTGCGGGGAAGAAACGGGCGTGGAAGAGGAGGAGGAAGACTGGAGCACTCTCTGCTTTATCCAATTTTTCGTACTAGCGATCGAAGCAGTTTTGTGTATGAATTGGGGCTATAGGTGGCAGGCGTCGGACAAGTGTCTTTCTTATCCATATTACTACTTTAATTAATTAATGTTTCTCCATTTAATGTTTCATTATTTTCTCCTATTTTATGGTCGATCTCAAATAATACTATATTCCCAACTCAAAAATAAAAAATATGATCTTTCATTTATCATTTCTCCTATTGATTCCTAGAATATTTTCTCCTATTTTTATGCCGCTGACATGTCCTGAAGCATTTCTTCTGCATCTTCAATATCTTCTTTTTAGTGTTTCATTATTTGCTTCTTTCTTTTCTCTTTCTCAGACAATATCTTCTATTTACTGTTGATAATTTACTTATTGTTGTCGCATGTACTAGAAGATAGCGAGATATCCAAATTCAGAGACATTATGTCACCCACATCCCATTCTCATCCTGAAGGTGTGTCTAGCATCGTTGAAGGGCATCTGAGAGTTGTCTTCGTCGGATCTCTCAAGATTCTATTGGTGCATGTCTTCTATGGATCTGTTTGGATCTAGTGTTTGTTCAATTTCGGCCGTTTGTCTACACGTTTGATCATTACGTTCTACACTTCTCATCTACAGTATCCATTGCTTGCTCTTGATTAGTGTGTCATGATTTTCTCCTTATCTCTTTCGTCCTTCTCAGGCTGGTCCCGCGTTCAGAGCACTCGCCATTCGTTGTCTATCTTTAAGATTCAGAGAATGATCACTGCATGTATTCTCTCTCCCCATTTAAATGACACGTGTTTAAATTTGTTTCCATATTTTGAATGATTGATATCTTTCAAACTAAACGTTGTTTCTGATACTTGTATGGAAAAAAAGAGTGGAAAGAAAGAAACAGAGGCGAGAAAGGGCAGAAGACAAGGAAGGTTGGGAGGATGAAGAAAAAAGTTCCGGTGGGAAGTGTATTTGTGCCACACTCGTATGGAAAAATAGTTCATCATGTATTTGAAAAAATAAATTAATCATGCGCTCAAAAAAGTATTCATCATGTACTTGAAAAGGTGTTCAGCAGATATTTGAAAAAGTGTCCAATACATATTTGAATAAATGTTCATCTTGTATTTGAAAAGTGTTCAACACATATTTGAAGTTCATCGTGATTTTCAAAAATGTTAACCGCATTGTCAAAAAATATTCAACGTATATTTCAAAACATATTCACTCCGTATTTAAAGAATGTTCATTTGTATTTAAAAAATATTCACCTTGTACTTTAAAAATTGTCCATCGCATAATTCTAAAAAACTGTTCATCACATATTTGCAAAAAAACATGTTCATAGCATATTTCTGAAAAAAAATATAGATCACATATTTGTTAAAAAGTGTTCACCACATACTTTTGTTTCTTTGTATATTGTATAAGATAGATATGTACAAAACCAATGTTAATGCATGGAAACAAAACGTGTATGTATGCATCTAAAGTGTAGGTAAATCTGACCCTCACCCCAAGGTTTGCTAAATCCTCCACCGGTCTCCTTGATAATCACCTTTTAGTTAACGGAACTGTGGTGGATCGGAGATAGAGATTAGTTTGCTTGGCGGCGGTCCGCGGGTCGTTAAAATATTCTCCGCTGTGCTCTGGCCTAGGGCCGATCTAAGGCATGACCGTGCACGCCTGGGTCTACGAGTTCACGAAGGTATTACGGGCGGTTCGGGCCTGACATGTGCTCCCAGGGATCTGATCTGGGGCATCGGAATTATTTCGCCGAGGAATGGCGCTTTGGCTGTCCGTCGTCTACAGTGATCTGTGTAGCAGAGGTGGCGTTTCTATAGAGAACCGTGTCTACTCTAGGCCTCGTGATATGTGTAAGTTCCCGTTGTTATTTTTGCTCTTCCGTGAGTCTCTGTGAGGTCGTTGTCTGAGATTCTTTGTTGTCTCTTGTCTGTTGGAGGTCGTTCGGCCCGTTCCTGATTGCAACGTTGTCGTTGACTAAGGTCGCAAAGTCGTCCCGATGCCAGGCTTAGGCAGTACTTCCTTTTTTTTTGTTCTACCTAGGCGCTACTCCTTCCGTAAATAAACATAAGAGATCTAAGCGACTTTTATCTTTTCTTCCAGAGGGAGTACTTGTTTTATGAGTGTGCCTCAGAACTACTTGTATCCAAACCCCACAGCATGGCAAGCATTCCCCGTACGCGCAGCTGCCCGTCTGCGGAGGCGCACACTTCTTCTCCCGCCCCCATCCCAACCAGTGGCTCCAGCTGCATCCATGCATGAAGCTCAAATTCGTAATCTTCGGCATCATTATCTTCTACTCCCCCGTCTCATAATATAAGAGCGTTATTGACACTACTCTACTGTAAAAAATGCTTTTATATTATGGGACGGAGAGAGTATCTTCCACTTATTATCTTCTTTTCTTTTTAGGAAAAAAACTTGATTGTTCATTAATCAAACTAACATAGCATAGCCCATGGCGCCCTCCCTCCCATGCGGCCCTCGCGTCGCCTCCCGGGTGCCTCGGGGGCGATTTGATTTTTCATCGCGCCGCCTCCCCTCATCCCCCTTCCCTCCCTCGTCGCCACCAGAGACGGCCACCGGCAAAGTCCGCGCGGGCACCGCAGAAGGTGGCTCGGGGATCTCGGCGCCCGGATCAAAACATATTCACCGTGTACTTAAAAAATGTTAATCACAAATTTCTGAAAAAGTTTGCATCACATATTTGTCAAAACAGTTATGCATAAGAATGACCATCATCTTCCACTGAACCTGCACAAGCTCCGACGTCGCCTCGAAAGCCGTTGGCCATACTGCCGCCGCTGCCGCTTCAGCTTGTAGTAGGGGCGCTGCCAGGGGTGGAATTGGGTCTGGGGCAACTGGGGCTATAGCCCCAGGCATGGCCCATCTAATAAGTTATATATGCAGCAGTAAATTTCCATTTTCGAAGACTTGGAGAGGCCCAGCCCCAGGCCTCAGCCCACCGAGCTCTTCAGCGCCACAAGCCCAGTCTGGTCGATCGCTGCAGAAATTGGTAGCGCCTCGACCGGATCGCTCCATAAATCGCCACCCGGCTCTAAAAAAAATCGCCACCAAGAACGATGCACGATCGCTCCCATTCTCTAACGCCTGTCTCTCCAGATCTACCCCCAAAAAATTTCTCATGCTGCGCCGCCAACTCTCCCCGTCTCGTCGACTACTCGATCCACTAGACCGCGCGGAGGCGGCCGGTGCTCCGAATCACGGATCTCACGCATTGTTGGAGTAGCCCGCTTCACGCTCCTGTTCTGCTCTGTATTCCATCAGTACATCTCCAGATCTCCACAACTGGCTGAAAGGTAGTACTAACATTTTCCCATAGTTCTTTTTGTCAGCCAAAACCAACGACTTCGTAATTGCATTGCTTTAGTCAATTTGTTTCGTTGTTATTTGTTAACAAAAGAAATAGAAAATCAAGATGAAGAGGACCTGGACAGTTCATATGGTCTTGTTTTCCAAAATGGCAAATGAACAGTCGACTTGGTTTATCTCTATTTCTTGATTTTAAATACTCATTTTTATGTTTACAACTCCAGGTCCTTCTACTATTGCCGATGAAGAAATGATCTGTCTCAAAGCAAGCCTTCATTTATTTGGCATCACGGTTTGCAATGATGCACTTTGTTAGATCGATGGCATGTTTATTGAAATTGCTCTTGTGGCAATAAGGAAATAATGTTTTACTCTTTATCAAAATTTATGGTGTACTTCTAACATTCAATTGTATGTGTTATTTTTGGCGATTTTTTGTAGGTTGTGGTATTGACGTTATTTATAGCCGCTTAGCTTTAGCCCTAGGCTTCGAGAAATCCTGATTCCGCCTCTGGGCGCTGCCAACACGTTCGAGACACCTCCTTCCTCGACGTAATTTATGGACACCACTGAACCCTCCGATTACGTGTAGCACCTCGATGAGTTGTGTCGGGACCTCCGTAATTTAGGGACGCCACTGAACCCTCCGATTATGTGTAGGGACGCCACAAAATGCAGTGGGTGTCATTTCTTTGTGAAATTTCATATGCGAGTAAACTGGTCGATCATGTATGCGAAAAAAGTTCAGATTTTTGAAAAAAAATCAGTAGTTTTTTCTGAATTTACTATTCATAACAAGTGCGTGTGTCGAACCATGCCCCAAACAAAATTCATGTCCATTGAAAATCTTGAAATTTTAAAATTCCTCGAGCTGGACTGAGGTATATATGTATTTTGAAATTGTTAAAAGGAACGCATAAAAACGGGAAACGGGAGAAATAAAAACCTTCCGGTTTTACGGCATTAATTGGAATTGACAGCGCCCAACATGCGCAAAGCTGTCAGCAAACTTCCAAAACCAAAGAAAGAAAGGAACGCGATGGTGCTGGCTGGCGCGTCCAATTAGTGCACACGACGCCGGTCGGAACGCAGCTGCGCGCAGATCAGATCGAAGCCCCGAGGAAACCCTTTCCTTCCCATCTTCAATCCCCGTTTCCTGTTTCTGATCCAGCCCGCTCCTACGCGACGCGATCGACGATGTACAAGCTCAGTCTGAACAATCCGTGCCAGTAGCGGCGGTGGGCAACGCCGGCCTACACCGACCGGAGCGAGGGACCTGACCACGCGTCAAGGTTCCATTCCACCGTTGCCGTCTATGGCGCCGAGTTCCGCTGACCAGAGTCCGGGTCCCGCACGCTCATCTAGGCGTATGACCGGTGCAAAAGAGTCGGGTTCGAGCGAGTTGGACCGGCCTCTGCTTTAGAAATTGGCTTGTGCTCAGCTTGTATCGATCTCGAGTTAGTTTCGATCTAAATAAAATGATTTTATTGATAATCTAAGGCAATTTTTCAAAATGGTAGGACACAACACAACATAGGAAATCACTATAAAATTTGACTTATTCTCTCTCAACTGAAGACTAGCTCTTGATAACTAGGGGTCGTGCATGAATTAGAAAGATAGAAAAATGGAGGTGCATCCGCTCTCAAACTTTGGCCGAGAATAATAGGATACTTAACACACGACTAACACACGACTAACCAAGTACCATATTTTGGCTGAATTTTCTCCGTGCTTAATTAGTCTTCCAAGATTACTACTAGGTAAAATTGAAAAAAAAATCATGCACAAAGGATATGGCAATAATTTATTCTATTTTCTTTTAATAGTATGTATCAAGATTGTTTAGTATAATTATATGACATCCAGCTATCGAGCTAAAATCGAGCGAGCCAGTGTTGGCTCAAGATTAGCATGTTTCTCTATCGAGAGCTACATAAAGTGTTCATACTCAGCACATTTCTTTTTGAGTCAATCTCGAGTCAAACCAAAATACGAGTCGATCTCGAGCAGCTCACGAGCCTCGAGCTGTTCTTGCAGGCCTAGCCGTAAGGACAACCTTGTAGGACGACGCTACCAGGGAAGCCTTAGAGCACCCCTCGTCATCTCCGCAACTACTGACCGGTGAGTATGTATGCGCCCTAGCTAGCTAGATCTCATTTTGTTCAAGATTTTAGAGCTCCGGTTAGCATCAGATGCATGCGCCGTCGCCGCTCCGCCCCTCGGCGGCTACTTTCCAGGGAGTATGTCTGCGCCTTAGCTAGCCAGATCCTGTTTTGTTCAAGGTCCTAGAGCTCCGGCTAGCGCCAGATATATGCGCCGTCGCTGCTTCTAAGTCAACTGCCAAAGCAGACATGAGACAACTCCTAAAAACATGATCCACCACAACTGATGGGGCCTCGTCGTGCTCAACAAGATCACAAAAGATCGACTTGTACAGAACATCCAGACTCTACAAATATAAGTGGGTTACCTTGCCGGTTGTTTGCAGACAACCATATATATAAGAGGTGTCAACTGTTAAATGAAGGTTTAAGCCGTTTTGGTTGCTAGCTACTCAGAAAGCGTCTAGTAGAAATGGATAGCTTATTGGTTATCGCACGAAGGAGAAGGTTGAGTATAACGTGTGTACCCTATAATGGACGTGATACTAATATTTTACGAGCTAACAAAGTAACCTGTCTTGGAAGAGAGACGGTGTAGAGGTAGAGAGAGGAAAGAAAGAAATGGACGCGAGGAAGGGCACAAGACAATGAAGGCTGGAGGATGAAGAAAAAAAGTTCTGGCGTAAAGTGTTTTTGTGCCACACTAGTATGAAAAAAAAGGTTCATCGTGTATATGAAAAAATATATTCACTGTCTATTCAAACAAGTGCTCATCATGTACTTGAAATGGTGTTCAACAGATATTTGAAAATGTGTTCAACACATCTCTATCTCTACTCCTATAAAAATGCGAGCTGGTGATGATGGTGTGCCTGCCATCCATCGCTTTCGATCGTCTGATCTGCATCCGACGCATAGAAGACAACCGCACTTCACATTTACAAAGAACCCCCCGTTCTCTTTGTTCATCTCCATCCAGTCCCACCTTATCCAATCGGCCAAGCAATAGAGCCTTCTGGAAAAAACTAGTAGAACCAAAGTGGCAGCGGCCGCTCTTCACGCCACCGGCGTCGTCCGATCCAAACTCCTATCTGCCGCAGCAGGCTCGCCGCCACACCCACCTCCACCTCCCCTCCTCCCCATCGTCTCCTCCTGCCCCTATCCCATCTCCTACGGCGCTGAAATCGACAAGTACGTCGCCGGCACCGGCCGTCCGCGGTGTCTGCAATGCCTCTCCTGCCAACTCCTCCGATGTAGCAGACCCGCCGCCCAGCAACTCTCCCTCCTCACCTCCGTCTCCTCCTTCCCCTACCCCTATAGCGTGTGCTGGCATGCACGACTGGCGGCCCAGACGGCCCAGATGTCAGTAATGCCAACAGCAGACAGCACCCGGTGCAGGAGCTCTGGCAGGAAGGCAGCGAAGTCCGCACCGGAGCCAAGAGTGTTCTTCGGCGGGGGCTCCGGCTTGAGCTTTTCTTGGAGTAGCAATGACGGTTGGGGTCCGAGAAGACACGCGGGGTTGGGATGAGAAGGGCGCCGGCGAGGGGTTCGGCAGTGGTCAGGTGCTCTATGCAATCTGTTGATGCTCTCATTGTTAATCTATCTAGGCAGGATGCATAAGCAAAGCTCTAGATGTCCACGCTCTATATGTATTGCGCACCTTTTCTGCAGAGCTAAGTATGGACTTACAATTTTTCTTATTGCTGAAAGGAAATTGTTTCTTCTACAAATTAATCGATGAGTATTGAGTGTGAAGCATCGTTCAGTATCAAAGTCTCATAGCTTGTCAACAATCTAGCAGCTTCTTTGCGCAATTGCATTATGCTTACATGACAAAGGAGTTGATGCTTGATTTTTAGATCTGACTACTACTTTATGCAATTAGGCAAAACATGAATTAAAGTTTCTGTATTTATCCCACTATTACACTATTAGGCAAAAGAGGATTTTAAATTTACTTTATTTATCCCACTATTACTCAAGTTATGTTTCGATATTAATGGATTATAAGTTGAGACATCTGAAGGATATGGACATACTCTCCTTGCTTCTGCTCCTTAGCTCTGAAAATAAACCGTTTGAAGATTGTGGTGCAGCTCCAGGTCGTGGATTAGAGGTCCATGGTAAGGACTACCAGAGAGAAACGTACATGGTAAGGAGTACCACAGAGAAACGTATGTGATGGAGAAGGTGTGCTAAAACTTAGGTGTGGAGATGTCTGCATCAATCTGCACCCATATATCAGGTGAAGTTAAGGAAAATGATGACACCCAGATATGGTTAGATGGGACTGTAGCAGCATCTCAGGTGAAACGTCCAGCGTTGTTTTATGCATAGGAAGCACACAGGAAGAAGATGCAATGTGGTTGAGAAAAAAATGCTATGACTAGAATTCTTTTGTGGTAGAATTAGAAAGAAGATTTAAGGTGGTTAGTTCAAACATTGGCACCATGGCTTTAGTTGTCAAATTTGTGACTTCCTAGAACAGATACAAATTTATTATGAATTTCATATTATAGCTGTTATTTTCATGTTAACATGTCGTAGCATTCATATGGTGATGTCTAAGTATTTCCCATGCAACGAGTAATGGCTTATAACTAATGATATATGTCTTCTTTATATAACTTGCATATTAACTGATCCAGTGAAGCACTGGCGGAGTCTCGTGGATCAGGGTGGACACGGTCCGAGCCGGCGTTTGGACCGGCCGCCTGCGGTCAGGTCCGGACCGGACCGAGCAGCGTGGCGGGCCTGTTTTCAGGGACCGGACCGGCGGCGGTGAAGCCTGGGCTGGACCGAGAGGACCGGCGGTCTTGTTTCCATGGTGGTCATGGCGAGGCGGTGGTGACCAGATCGTCGGCAAGAGGATGGGTGTTGTGACAGAAACTGTGAGCAAAGGCAGAAGCGAGGTGGGAGACGTGCGTAGGTGCTGCGGCGAGGTGGGCGACATGCACGAGCGCCGGCGGGGAGGTAGGCAATGTGCCACGGGAAGTGCGCTCTGCGTCGCGGCAGTTAGCCATGCAACTAATGTGGGACGTGCATGAGCCCATGATTTTCTGTCTGCGGGCGTTGCCATAATTAGAGGATCAAACCTGACATGAAGTTAAATGTCAAATGGCGCCGCGATTTGCGGATCAAGCCTTGTTTCTCTCGTACTCCCTCCATTCCACAATGTAGTGCCTATAGATTTTTGTAAAAGTCAAACTTTGCCAACTTTGACCAAGTGTATAGAGAAAACCGTGTACATCTACAGTACCAAACATATACATTCTAAAAATATAACTCACGATATATCCAATGATGTGCATTTGGTATTCTAGATGTACCTACTTTTCTCTATAAACATGGTCAAAGTTTATAATGTTTGACTTTTGTAAAAATCTATAGGCACTATATTATGGAACGGAGGGAGTACTTTCGTATTTCTTGTTCGACTGAATAAAAGTGCAGAAAGTTAACCCACGAACAGGACTGAATACAGTCATATTCAGTTATAGAGGTGCTCATTTATACAAGATATATACATGTAGGTGCCGCCACTAACCCAACAAACTCCCGAGCTAACCTCCACTAATCATGTACACGCGATAAAGACGCACACAACTAGGCAAGGTTTACAGAGAGAGCAACGGGTAGACCTGAACATACGCTTCACCAAAAAGGAAAAGGGCAGCGTAGGATCAAGGCACGTGATTATAGGCAGAGCGTTTCTCCCACGATTTGCGCCTTCCAAAAATACTTGCCTTATTTGTTGGACGCGAAAATCACGGCCGATCGAGCTTTTTCCCCCCAGTTGATGGCCTGCGTGCGTGCTGTGCTGAAACGGCTGCCATGGCAAGGGTCGAGAACGCGAGATCGTCCGCGGTGCATGCACGACAGTGACGGCGACCGGCGGCGAGAGGCTATGGCGCATGGCGAGGAGAGGGAGGAAGGAGTGGGGAAGCTTGGGGACATGGTGGTTCACCCGGGGTTCACCGTTGGCCGCGATGACGACGAACAGCGGTGGCGCTGCCATTTTTTTCCTCGGTCCTCTCGGTCGGACCGGTTAAAGACCGGACCGGACCGACAAATTTTCGGGCCGTATTTGGCAGATCGGACCGACCCTCTTCTCTAGCGGGCCAGGACCGAGCGGGCCAAGACCAAGCGAGCCACGAGCGGGCCAAAAAGCCCGCTCGTTACGTCCAGCCCTACTCGTGGAGGCCAAAGGGGGTGTTCCAAAACTGCATTTTCTTTCTATGTATACTAAGCATGTTAGTCCAGCCCATCGGTGGATAACTGTCTCTCAATCCGATCAATTATTGCGTAGTCCATACGTACAAAGCTAAGCTAGCTAGCATAAGCAGCTTGATTGGTTGTACATACAAAGCTAGCTATCTACTACAACTACAAGCAGCTTGATTGATTATTGTTAGAGCATCTTCCACACGGAATACTTGCTTGCTTCTTCAATAGATGGATTCGTCCGCTATGTTCGATTACAATGTAATCTCGTGTCATTTCTATTTTCATGCATCTTTTGTTGCAAGATGTGGTTATACTTCTAGATAGACGTACATGTTCACAATTTTTCACCACTGTTCCACAAATTTTATTATTATGTACAAAATGGCACCATTGAGCTTTCATTTCCGTTTCACCAGTTGAATACATAGTGCAGGAAGGAGGACATATCAGCAAGACGGACTGGGCTGTTAAATATGAGATGCCAATTGTGCCAGTGCATGGCAAAATAACTATTTGAGGTATATATAGTGTGCTACATATTACTACAATCCGTGCAATTTCTCCCAGAATGTTCCTCGCCCGCTGTCAAGCCTTTAGTCGGATGCTACTCTGCACAGATGCATCTGATAGTTAACATCCCTATTCGGCTACTTCGTTGAACAAATTCAGGTCTAACTCCTTTATGTATATCTGAGAAATTGACAGATTAGAAGCCTAGAAGTTGCCCTCTTATGCTTTGGTTATCATAATTAGAGCTCCAGTAGTTCAAAATCTTACTAATATTTGCATATTGTGCATTTTGCCGCCAATTTGTTTCCTCTAAAATTAAATTGCAGAGTTTCATATCTGAATATCGAATTTTGGATGTCCTGTTTTACTACTGTTTTCACTTCACGAAAAAGGTTGATCTCTTCAAGAAGAATCACAAGTTTCTGAAATGTGGCACACAATTCACATGTAATTAGGAATGATTAGTTCTTATTGGGTGGACCCCATGATGGGCCATCCCGATGCCGACTGCCCCATTCCCAGCGCATCCGCTCGCTCGAAGCTCCGCTTCAGCGCCGCCTCCCACGCACGACTCTCCGCCTCATCATCCTTTTATAGGTGCTCCTTTCAGGTAGGCAGTGTTGCCGCGCCGGCCAGCTCTTCCGCAAGTATGACGTGCATCTGGCCCCTGCATAGGGCTGATACCCGTACCACCATGTAGAGAGCAAATCAAAGGCATAGCGGAAAGGGCGTGGATGGTGTCGACCACTAGACCTGGAGGTGGCGTGGAAGGTTACCTGGGGGGTCGCCGTGGCCATCGAAGACGGCCAAGAAGTGAATGGGGGAGCCGTCGGGCCGGACGGAGCGATATGTTGTCCTCCATACCCTTCCGCGGATCCAGTCCCTACTCTGACGCAGACCGGAACGCGAGGGACCACACTGCCGCCGCCGCCGCTTGAGCAAGCAGCACTGCAGCAGGGGTGCCGGCATCACACCTGATCCATCCCCTTCCTCGGCGCCAATCAGGCACCCCTCCGATTCTGAGTATGCGCTGTACCCGGACGAGGGCAGTGGGGACTGCGCCTCACCTTCCACGGAGGCCACGGAGGGGTCGGCTCCCCACTCGCTGGCGGCGGGCACGTTGTTGACACCGGTGTTGGCCATAACTACACATCGACGATCATTGGAGAGGGAACAAATTGATTAGAACGGGCGATGGCCCCGAAGCAGCAGAGAATTCGCTACCCAGTCCCGTCCACAGGGCTATGCGAGCGGTGCGACCCCGATCGAAGGAAAAATGATGTAACAGCTGCATTTCATGCGTTTCGTATGGCTCGCTCGATCCGATTTAATCGGAAGCAACCTTGCACAAGAAGCGGAACGTGTAACAGGCCCTCCGTCTACTAGATTTAGCGCTAATACCAAGCCAACAGGCCCTCCTCCGTTGGCCTATTAATGAGCCAGGCTAGTTACGCTAATGGGCCCAATCGCTTCGGGCGAGAGTGCTTGTTTCTTTAATGTAGCAGAATATTTTTCATGGTAAGTCGTAGCCATACGCCTGGGATCAAAATAGATGAACGAAAAACTAGTTAGGGTATTACTATTTTTTTTGAATTGTTTGAATTGCTTATCATATGTGTCACGTGGTCTATTATTTTTGTTACAATCGTTCTCTTTTTGGTTCTTTTGATGTCTTCCTGCCGTATCGAAAGCAACGCATAATATTACGAAAGTGCTACTCGATTCGGCATGCGCTTAATTTTAATCAAAATTAATAAGATTATCACACTAGCCGTAAGCTAATTTCTTATTGTAACACTAATTCTTTGTTGTGTGTTCATTCTAAGAAAGACTTAATGAGTTTTTATTTTGTGAGAATAGAGTCAATTGATTTAAACATTTCATTTTAAGAAATACTCCTGCCGTCTGGAATTATTTGTCGCGAAAATAAATGTATCTAGACGTATTTTAATTTCAGATACATTTATTTTTATCTATTTTTACAACAAGTAATTCGGGGCGAAGGGAGTACTAGACAGATGATGCTTTTCAGTAGAACATGCATTCAGTCTACTATTTTATCACAATTCACAAAAGAGAAGTTTATTGTTTCAATACTACATTTACTTTTAGCATTACTATATAATATATATTTCAACTATTGTATGAAATAACACATATTTGAAGCTATATATTAAGTGAAACTATGTCTAATTACATTAGTAATACAATTTTTTTGCTAAATTTTAGGCCTCATTTCGCATTTCGCACCGGGGCCCCGAATTCCTGGAGACGGCAAGCAAAACCTGTGGGAAAGAAACGAAGGCGCAAGGGGAGGAGGAACGTTGGAGGATGAAGAACAAATAAAATCCGGTCTTTGGGAGCAAACCAGTATTGTGTAACGGACATGTCGTATGGAATTGTGGCTACGCGGCAGTAGGCGATGGACACGTGTTTATCCATTTATTACTCGTAATTGATTTCTCCTCTCTTTTTGGGAGGAAAACTTGATTGCTCATTGATCAAAAGATTACAATCACGGTGACAAATAAGCTCTATAATCACCTGTTCTGATCCGCCACACAGCACTACGTAGATGTACTCTGTCAAAGTGAAGGTAATGACTAACTGCATTTTGGCTACGTCTAATGTGAACAATCCAACATAAATGGACTTTCATCATCTCATGAATATCATCAAACACAAAGGATAATCTTGAAGATCTCTAGTTTGCTTTGTTGCCATCATAACGCGGGACTAACCTGCCCAGGAAAAGAGAGGGGAGAAACAAACGGACATGCCTATGAGGAGGAATACCGGAGGATTGTGAAGGAAAAAACATGTTTAATGAGGTCTTCGTAGTAGGGTTATTTTCAAAGCAAAGCGATATTGCGTAATAAAATTAAGAACAGTAAAATTGCACCTAATCCCTGCCCTCTCACGAATTAAGCGTTCTTGGCCGTTTGATTTAGTATGGTGGGCAATCCTGATCGTTCGATCATTCCTTGATGCTGTGTTTACGTCGAAATGGGGGGCGAGGCCGCTGACATGCGTGATGTGTCCACTCATTTCCTATCCATTTATTACCCATATTAATTTTCTCCTATTAACCATTTATTATCCTTAACATTTTCCTCTTCTTTTTAATATTTCACACTCTAATGTCACTTATCTTCTTCTTTATTTCGCATTTTAATGTTTCTTATTCATTTTAATGGTTCACATTTAAATAAATAATGTCTTCCATTTACTAACATGAATTTACTGCTTAGTATTCCAAGTATACTAAAAGATACTGATAGATGTTTTTTGTCGCATGAGTAGTACACATTGCATTAGGTCATTTTGTATTTGAAAAAGTGTTCAACACATATTTGATGTTCACTATGTATTTCTAAAAATTTAACCGTGTATGTCAAAAAAATATTTAACATATATTTCAAAACATATTCACTATATATTTAAAAAAGTTATTTGTATTTAAAAAATATTCACCAAGATGAGGTATGTGGGGACAGCGTCTCACGTTCCTCAGTGGCGACGGCAGGGTGAGCTCCCCATTTGCCGGTGACAGGCATGTTGTTATGTCCGGCATTGGGCATCACTACAGAATACAGATTGAACCAACGAGCACGAGACCAACGTGCCTAGTAAGAGAGAGGAGGCCGAGTGTCCGAGGAGGAAGACCATAGGATTATGTTTTCAATGACAATGTTTTTGCGATATATAACCTATACTATCTCCATCCCAGTTTACTAATCCCCTCATATTTTAGATCATATCTTGTCCTTGATTTTTATTAATAAAATATCAATTATAATAGGAAAAATAATATTATTGAAAACTACATTCAAATACGAACTAACAACATAATTTTTTTGAGACATGCATTAACATTTGGCTAGACAAATACGGGGTCAAACTTTGACCAAAATACGATGGGACTAATGCACCCAAACAGATGTAGTATTCTTCCAATTAAATGGAGGTCAAAATTGATAGAAAATAAAAGGGTGCTTAATAAACCCCGACTGAGAGACTAAGAACTTAATATTTTGCGTGAGTAGTACACATTGCGGTGGGTCGTTCATTTCCGCTTTATAGTATTTAAATCATTTTCTTTTATTTTCTATATCAACCAACTCCCAACAAAAACTCTTGTTGTACTCTGCTTAAAATCCTTAGATTACAGTTTCCCTAAATTTCAGTCAGCTATTTTCAATTGTCCTCAAATTAAAGAACAACGCTAACGCCCACACGTGTAGTGTAAGCTAAACATGCCCACACGCTCAATAACACACAGACTACGCCATGTCACCGCATGTATGCATATGAGAATCTTTTTAGATTTTTAGTTTTTTAAATGTTTCATCTCTTAAATGAAAAATCTGATTAAAGATCCATTTTCACCATTAAATTAATCCGTCGCGACAAGATCTTCGAAACTAGATCTCATATCAATATATTTCGACGGTTTTTTTACGTTAAAAGTTGCCATGTCTATTGCACATGAATTGCCATGATGTTTGCACTGAAGTTGCCATGATATGTCTCAGCTATTTTCTTCTACATTTAATAGTAATTTTTGACATATTATAAAATGGGAAATTAAGAAATTAGACTTGCCATGAACCATAAACCAAAATTGTCATGATTAATGCACTTAAAATTGCCATGGTTCTTACAAAAACTATTTTTTATGGTCAAAGTACTGGAATTGCCATCATCAAAAAAACTAAAATTGCATACTATAAAACTAAAATTGCCACATGCCAACTTTAGTTGGCAACTACAGTGAAAACATCATGGCAACTTTTGGGTAAAAAGAAAATTCGTGGAAACATATCAAGACGAGGTCTAGTTTTGAAGATCTCGTCAAGACGGATTTAATGGTGAAAACGGATTTTTATTTTGATTTTTAATTAGGCGATAAAATATTTTATGCCGAAAACCAAAAAGATTCCTGCTGATGTCACATGTTCATACGTGACAAAATAAGTGGTGATGGAGGCATGTGGGTGATGTGTAAGATGCCACACGTGTGGGCGTTAGTTTTTTTATAAATTAAAATGTCCGTCCATCCGATCTAGAGACGGGCAGCTCAAGTCTCAACTTCAGTATGGCGTCTGCAATTTATGTGTGTCATACTGATTTTATTTTTTCAGACAATATGTTTCATAATGGATGGATGCTCCAAATTAATTAATTTTTTTGTAACAACATTGAAGAAATCTGTGTGTTTCTTTGATGTCTAATTTGTTCGTCCATGTTGATTTTATGGGTTCGATTGGCATTTGTGATTACCATTCTCTATACTTGGCAGCTGTGTGTATTTACCCTTCATTTTTTTGGCTGTTTGTAAGAAGGTTGATTTGATGAGGAATATCGACACTTCTACCATTGATAAGAAGGGTGATTAGATGGCTTTTTTTGCGGAACAATTCCTGTATTACTAAAGGTCAAATGTTTCAATCACGACGTACAATATAAATGACTTCCAATAGACCCGGTCCAAGTCATACGACACACTACTAGAGAAATTCTTATACACAGGAGCTCACCAATAGCGCTTTTAAAAAGGAAGCACTGCTGCTAAGTAGCAGTAGCACTCGTCCGGGGCAGCGCTACAAGTAATCCTTTAGCAGTAGTGCTGGAAGCAGATAAAGCGCTACTACTAAAGGGGACCCAACGCTCCCACCGACGCTAGCTGTAGTACCAGCGATGTCCAGAAAAGAGCGCTACTACTAAGATTTTAGCAGTAGCGCTTTATTTTACAGCACGACTACTGCTAATGGGCCCCACTTAGTAGTAACGCGTTTCCTGGAAAGTGTTACTACTATGTACCATAGCAGCAACGTTTTTTGGGAAGCAGCGCTACTGCTAGTTGCGGCTTGTGCCACCTTTTCACCCCCTCCCCCTCCCCCTCCTCCCCCTCCTTTCCGCTCTCCTCTCTGCACCATTGTTGCCCTTCTTATCTCTTCCTTCTACCTCTCTTCTCTCCTCATTAATGTCCCCCTCCACCATAACTCTCCTCCATAAATGGCCTCTCATCTCTCTCATCCTCCTACCTCTCTTCTCTCCCCATTAATGCCCCCTCCACCATAACTCTCTCTCCATTAGTTAGCTAGAGTCATCTCTCATCCCCAACTAATAGATCTAGCTAGCTATTTAGCCATCCCCATTTTCGATCCGTACCGGTAGCGAAAGGCCTCATGTAACCGTGCTCAGTCTCTATCGGGAGATATATATAGGTGAGTAAAAAGTTGTTCATTTCAAGAATGACAATATGTGTGTGAATGAGAATATATGTGTTTGGGATATGGAGAGATTTGTGCGAGTGACATGCTGCCGAGTTGCTTATGTTTTGCCGAAATGTCGATTTATTACCGTTTCGGTGAATTTCGAGCAAACTCGGTATGTCCTATTTTTAGGCAAGGTCATGCCAAATTTTTATATGACTTTGAAGCATGCATGCATTTTGTTTTTAACCTTTTACTTGTCATACCATGCAGTCGGTCATGAAGGTGAGTGGATGGAACGTGGAGCGATACATGCAATCCGTGGTGATGGACATGTATGCGAATAATCGGACTATGATTTGATGTCCATGTGCAAGATGCAAAGAAGGAGACCTTTTGGACCCTTTTGGTCGTGCCACTTTGAAGGCGCACCTGCTGATGAATGGTTTCATGGATGGCTATACTCGGTGGATAAGTGAAGAAGATGATGAGGAGGAGGAGGACGTCCACATGGCAGGGAATAACGACATGGGGCTAGACGAATAGATGAACGATCGACACGAAGAAGATGACACCGGACATGGCGACGGGGAAGAGTCCGGAAATGATGGCGGCGGAGAAGATTCCGGACACGACGAAGAAGAGTCCAGACATGGCGGAGAAGAGGCGGCGGTCATGCCGCAGTCTTCGACGCTACTAAGTGCAGTCGTGCATGACCCTCATGTTCGAGACCTCCTTCGCAAGAGTACGACTAGCGAGAGAGCTGCTTCTAGAGAGGAGGCCAAGCTGGCGCAACTTGAAGTAGACTCGAAGACTCCATTGTATGACGGTTGCGATCCCAAGGTGACCTGCTTGATTTTCATGCTCGAACTTCTAAAGACGAAGGACAAAAACAAATGGACTGACAAAAGCCTCGATGAGCATTTGAAGTATCTATATAATAAAGTTCTTCCCGCGGGGAACCTGTGTCCTACTAGTGTCGAGGAGGCCAAGAAAATCGTTTTCCCTTTTGATTTGCCGCACATTAGGTACCACACATGCATCAACGATTGCATCATTTATTGGGGGAAGCACACGGAAAAAACTAGCTGTCCAGTGTGAAATGCTTCTCGATACAAGAAGGTAGGAAAGAAAGCTCCTCATAAAGTTGTATGATACTTTACGATCACTCCCCGTATGCAGCGGTATTTCATAGATCCTAAGGAAGCAAAGCTCATGCGCTGGCACGCGAAGAGGAAGAAGCCCGACGATGGAGATGATCCGAACTGAGACACCTCATAGATGGTAGCCAGCGGAGAGCATTCAACACCATATATGGGTTAGCTGCAGAAGATCCAAGGAACATCGTGCTGAAGGAAAAATGCCCTAGAGGCAATAATAAAGTTATTATTTATTTCCTTATATCATGATAAATGTTTATTATTCATGCTAGAATTGTATTAACTGGAAACTTAGTACATGTGTGAATACATAGACAAACAGAGTGTCACTAGTATGCCTCTACTTGACTAGCTCGTTGAATCAAAGATGGTTAAGATTCCTAGCCATAGACATTAGTTGTCATTTGATTAACGGGGTCACATCATTAGAAAATAATGTGATTGACTTGACCCATTCCGTTAGCTTAGCACTTGATCATTTTAGTTTACTACTATTGCTTTCTTCATGACTTATACATGTTCCTATGACTATGAGATTATGCAACTCCTGATTACTGGATGAATACTTTGTGTGCTACCAAACGTCACAACGTAACTGGGTGATTATAAAGGTGCTCTACAGGTGTCTCCGATGGTACTTGTTGAGTTGGCATAGATCGAGATTAGGATTTGTCACTCCGATTGTCGGAGAGGTATCTCTGGGCCCTCTCGGTAATGCACATCACTATAAGCCTTGCAAGCAATGCAACTAATGAGTTAGTTGCGGGATGATGCATTACAAAACAAGTAAAGAGACTTGCCGATAACGAGATTGACACTACTAGGCAAAACCTTACACACAGAATCTTTGCAGCACTGAGGTTTAAAAACAAACGCTACTGCTAATTAGCAGTAGCGGGCTCCAGAAAACCGCGCTACTAATAGCCCAATAGCAGTAGCGCTCTAGGTGAAATGAGCGCTACTACTACAATTGCCACGGTGTTGCCCTTAGGTTAGATATAGTAGTAGCGCCTTTCTCCTGGACGCGCTATAGCTAAAGTACTTAGTAGCGGCGTTTTTCTTTAAAACTCGCTGCTGCTAAGTATCATCCCCTCTTGCAACTAATTAAGTTTAGTCCCATACTGCTAAGCGAACAAGGTGTTTACCACCTTAAATATGTTACTTCTCAAACTATCTCGAGCACTTGGTCTTCATCGAACTGTATGTGTAGGATTTGTGGCTGCAATATGAATCTTCACCTGTGCCTATACAGGTACGGGGAGGATTCATGTTGACTATTTAGATTCTACACAAAAAGATCAATGATGACCAATTTATATTTTTGATGTTTTTAGATGCTTAGCCTTAGTAGTAGCATTTTTTCAGGATAAAGCGCTACTGATATCGGGCTTAGCAGTAGTGCGCTCCCTGTACCCACGCTACTGCTACAGCAAAACAAAACATGCAGCCTGCCCCCCCCCCCCCCCGCATGCTCATCTCTCTCAGTCGTCCCCCTCCGCCCGACGCCGGCAGCTGCGGTTAGGGTTTCTCCTCCGCCACCGCGCGCCGCCGCCACCACCACCGAAGCTAATGCTCCCCCCTCTCGCCGCCCCTCTGCTAGCTGCTCCTCCACCCTCTCGCCGCCCACTCTATCGCTGCCCACGAGCTCTGGCCGGGCGCCTTTGGCCGACTGCCCTTCATCCCCTCACCGGCCGCTGTCGTCGCGCTCTCTCATAAGAAAGTCACCGACCTTCCCCTCGTCAGCACCCCCGACCGAGGTCACCAAGCCATCCCCCCTCCTCGTCAACACCCCCTGAGGGTTGCCCGACCTAGATGCAGTGAGGGCTTATGAATTTCATATGGATAACTAGATGCTTTTGTTTTTCTGTAATAAGTTATTTTTGCAAAATGTAGGTGCCAATTTAGTTGAAATGATTTGGTAGGTGGTACAAGTATTTAGTTTGCAAGTGCTAAGTTAATCCCAATTAAATTTGCCACTTGTTTTTTAATCAGTTATCTTAGGCAATAGGGGCCAAATTAGATGAAATGTGTCTTGGTAGGTGGTACCTTGATTTGGTAGATAACTTATTACAGATCTTAGGATTATACTTTTGGTAGGGGCCAAATAGTTTTTTTGGCGATAGGTGCCCCTGAAATTGCTTCTCACGGAAGAATCTCTTCATCTAGAGATATTCTAGAAGGTGTTAGTAAGCTAATTGACAACTTGTTGTTTGTGAGTCTTGTTGGCTGATTTGGCATTGGCCTGCTAGCTGTTGGTTCTATTATAGAAGGTGTTAGTAAGTTAATTGAGAGCTTGTTGTTTACTTTTTGGGATTGGGTTCCACTATGAAAATATAATTGAAGAAGGACCAAAAATATCACATGCTACTATTTTTATTTCCTGTGAAGTGGATCATTAATCCATTGCTCATATTGCTTTAGGAAAATGGCGCCACCACCACCACCACCATGTCGTCTGTGCAAGTCAAGGTGCGCCAACAGCCTTGGAACTGACAAGCTGTTCGGTAAGAAATTAGATGAAATGTAACAACTATTTTACTTTTAGTATTGGCATTACTGCATTGTGTCATTTTGCTTTTTTTACACAGATCATCCCATGCAATGTGAGGTTGAAATTCAACAAGCTGACAGGGGACATGCTACCTCTTGAGCACTGCGTTGGTTTCCCCGAAGAGGAAGGGATGATGCAGCAAAGTAGCGTAAGTATTTCCCTCAATTTTTGAGAACCAAGGTATCGATCCAGTAGGAGGCTACGCGTGAGTCCCTCGTACCTGCACAAAACAAATAAATCCTCGCAACCAACGCGATAAGGGGTTGTCAATCCATACACGGCCACTTACGAGAGTGAGATCTGATAGATATGATAAGATAATATTTTTGGTATTTTTATGATAAAGATGCAAAGTAAAATAAAAGCAAAGTAAAAGCAAAAGGACATAACTAAGTATTGGTAGATTAATATGATGAAGATAGACCGGGGGCCATAGGTTTCACTAGTGTCTTCTCTCGAGAGCATAAGTATTCTACGGTGGGTGAACAAATTACTGTTGAGCAATTGACAGAATTGAGCATAGTTATGAGAATATCTAGGTATGATCATGTATATAGGCATCACGTCCAAGACAAGTAGACCGACTCCTGCCTGTATCTACTACTATTACTCCACTCATCGACTGCTATCCAGCATGCATCTAGAGTATTAAGTTAATGAAAACAGAGTAACGCCTTAAGCAAGATGACATGATGTAGAGGGATAAACTCATGCAATATGATGAAAACCCCATCTTGTTATCCTCGATGGCAACAATAGAATATGTGCCTTGCTGCCCCTACTATCACTGGGAAAGGACACCGCAAGATTGAACCCAAAGCTAAGCACTTCTCCCATTGCAAGAAAGATCAATCTAGTAGGCCAAACCAAACCGATAATTCGAAGAGACTTGCAAAGATAACCAAGCATACATAAAAGAATTCAGAGAAGATTCAAATATTGTTCATAGATAGACTTGATCATAAACCGACAATTCATCGGTCTCAACAAACACACCGCAAAAAGAAGATTACATCGAATAGATCTCCACAAGAGAGGGGGAGAACATTGTATTAAGATCCAAAAAGAGAGAAGAAGCCATCTAGCTACTAACTATGGACCCGTAGGTCTTAGGTAAACTACTCACACTTCATCGGAGGGGCTATGGTGTTGATGTAGAAGCCCTCTGTGATCGATGCCCCCTCCGGCGGAGCTCCGGAACAGGCCCCAAGATGGGATCTCGTGGATACAGAAAGTTGCGGCAGTGGGATTAGGGTTTTGGCTCCGTATCTGATCGTTTGGGGGTACGTAGCTATATATAGGACGAAGGAGTACGTCGGTGGAGCAATAGGGGGCCCACGAGGGTGGAGGGCGCGCCTTGGAGGGGGGAGGCGCGCCCTACCTCGTGGCCTCCTCTTTTGTGTCTTGATGTAGGTTCCAAGTCTCCTGGGTCTTGTTCGTTGAGAAAATCACGTTCCCGAAGGTTTCATTCCGTTTGGAATCCATTTGATATTCCTTTTCTTCGAAACCCTGAAATAGGCAAAAAACAACAATTCTGGGCTGGGCCTCTGGTTAATAGGTTAGTCCCAAAAATAATATAAAAGTGGATAATAAAGCCCAATAATGTCCAAAACAGTAGATAATATAGCATGGAGCAATCAAAAATTATAGATACGTTGGAGACGTATCAAGCATCCCCAAGCTTAATTCCTGCTCGTCCTCGACTAGGTAAATGATAAATACAGAATTTTTGATGCGGAGTGCTACTTGGCATAATTTTAATGTAATTCTTCTTAATTGTGGTATGAATATTCAGATCCGAAAGATTCAAGACAAAAGTTCATATTGACATAAAAATAATAATACTTCAAGCATACTAACTAAGAAATTATGTCTTCTCAAAATAACATGGCCAAAGAAAGTTCATCCCTACAAAATCATATAGCTTAGTCATGTTTCATTTTCGTCACACAAGAATGCTCTCATCATGCACAACCCCGATGACAAGCCAAGCAATTGTTTCATACTTTAGTAATCTAAAACCTATAAACTTTCACGCAATATATGAGCACTAGCCATGGACATAGCACTATGGGTGGAATAGAATATAATGAGGGGGGTTATGTGGAGAAGACAAAAAAGAGGAGAAAGTCTCACATCAACGAGGCTAATCAATGGGCTATGGAGATGCCCATCGATTGATGTTAATGCAAGGAGTAGGGATTCCCGTGCAACGGATGCACTAGAGCTATAAATGTATGAAAGCTCAACAAAAGAAACTAAGTGGGTGTGCATCCAACTTGCTTGCTCACGAAGACCTAGGGCACTTGAGGAGGCCCATTGTTGGAATATACAAGCCAAGTTCTATAATGAAAAATTCCAACTAGTATATCAAAATGACAAAACAAGAGGCTCTCGATCATGAAGATTACAATGCTACTTTGAAGCACAAGTGTGGCAAAGGATAGTAACATTGTCCCTTCTCTCTTTTCTCTCATTTTTTGGCCTTTCTCCTTTTTTTATATGGCATTTCTCTTTTTTTATTCCTCACCTGGGACAATACTCTAGAAAATGATGATCATCACACTTCTATTTATTTACAACTCAATGATTACAACTCGATACTAGAACAAAAGATGACTCTATATGAATGCTTCCGGCGGTGTACCGGGATATGCAATGGACCAAGAGTGACATGTATGAAAGAATTATGAACTGTGGCTTTGCCACAAATACTATGTCAACTACATGATCATGCTAAGCAATATGACAATGATGAATGTGTCATGATAAACGGAATGGTGGAAAGTTGCATGGCAATATATCTCCGAATGGCTATGGAAATGCCATAATAGGTAGGTATGGTGGCTGTTTTGAGGAAGATATAAGGAGGTGTATGTGTGAAAGAGCATATCATATCACGGGGTTTGGATGCAATGGCGAAGTTTGCGCCAACTCTCAATGTGAGAAAGGGCAATGCACGGTACTGAAGAGGCTAGCAAGGATGGAAGGGTGAGAGTGCGTATAATCCATGGACTCAACGTTAGTCATAAAGAACTCACATACTTATTGCAAAAATCTACAAGTCATCAAAAACCTCAGCACTACGCGCATGCTCCTAGGGGGATAGATTGGTAGGAAAAGACCATCGCTCGTCCCCGACCGCCACTCATAAGGAAGACAATCAAATAACACCTCATGTTTCAAATTTGTTACATAACGTTTACCATACGTGCATGCTACGGGACTTGCAAACTTCAACACAAGTATTTCTTAATTTCACAACTACTCAACTAGAACGACTTTGATATTATTACCTCCATATCTCAAAATGATCGTCAAGCATCCAACTTCTCTTAGTATTCAAACCACTAATAAGAAAATTTTACTAATATTGAATACATAGCATATTAGGATTTTAAGCAAATTACCATGCTATTTAAGACTCTCAAAATAATGTAAGTGAAGCATGATAGATCAATAGTTTCTATAAAACAAATCCACCTCCGTGCTCTGAAGTACTAGAGCAAAACTATATAACTCAAAAGATATAAGCGAAGCACATAGAGTATTCTAACAAATTCCAAATCATGTATGGCTCTCTCAAAAGGTGTGTACAGAAAGGATGATTTTGGTAAATTAAAAAGCAAAGACTCAAATCATACAAGACGCTCCAATAAAAACACATATCATGTCGTGAATAAAAATATAGCTCCAAGTAAAGTTACTGATAGAAGTAGACGAAAGAGGGGATGCCTTCCGGGACATCCCCAAGCTTTGGCTTTTAGGTGTCCTTAGATTATCTGGGGGTTCCATGGGCATCCCCAAGCTTAGGCTCTTGCCACTCCTTGTTCCATAATCCATCAAATCTTTACCCAAAACTTGAAAACTTCACAACACAAAACTCGAAGTAGAAAATCTCGTGAGCTCCATTAGCGAAAGAAAACAAATTACCACTTCAAAGTACTGTAATGAACTCATTATTTATTTATATTGGTGTTAAACCTACTGTATTCCAACTTCTCTATGGTTTATAAACTATTTTACTAGCCATAGATTCATCAAAATAAGCAAACAACACACGAAAAACAGAATCTGTCAAAAAACAGAACAGTCTGTAGTAATCTGTAGCTAGCGCAAGATCTGGAACCCCAAAAATTCTAAAATAAATTTCTGGACGTGAGGAATATATCTATTAATCATATGAAAAAATAATTAACTAAATATCACTTTCCAAATAAAAATGACAGCAGTTCTTGTGAGCGCTAAAGTTTCTGTTTTTTACCATAAGTTTAACAAGACTTTCCCCAAGTCTTCCCAACGGTTCTACTTGGTACAAACACTAATTAAACACAAAAAACACAACCAAAATAGAGGCTAGATAAATTATTTATTAATAAACAGGAGCAAAAAGAGGAATAAAAATAAAATTGTGTTGCCTCCCAACAAGCGCTATCGTTTAACGCCCCTAGCTAGGCATAACAAGCAAGGATAGATCTAGGTATTGCCATCTTTGGTATGCAATCCATAAGTGGCTCTCATAATAGATTCATAAGGTAATTTAATTTTCTTTCTAGGAAAGTGTTACATGCCTTTCCTTAACGGAAATTGGAATCTAATATTTCCTTCCTTCATATCAATAATTGCACCAATCATTCTAAGGAAAGGTCTACCAAGAATAATAGGACATGAAGGATTGCAATCTATGTCAAGATCAATAAAATCTACGGGCACATAATTCCTATTTGCAACAATAAGAACATCATTAATTATTCCCATAGGTTTCTTAATAGTGGAATCCGCAAGGTGCAAGTTTAGGGAGCAATCATCAAAATCACGGAAACCTAACAAATCACACAAAGTCTTTGGAATCATGGAAACACTAGCACCCAAATCACATAAAGCATAGCATTCATGATATTTAATTTTAATTTTAATAGTTGGTTCCCACTCATCATAAAGTCTTCTAGGGATAGAAACTTCCAATTCAAGTTTTTCTTCATAAGATTGCATCAAGGCATCAATGATATGTTTAGTGAACGCTTTATTTTGACTATAAGTGTGAGGAGAATTTAGCACGGATTGCAACAAGGAAATACAATCAATCAAAGTGCAATTTTCATAATTAAATTCCTTGAAATCCAAAATAGTGGGTTTAGCAACATCTAGGGTTTTAATTTCTTCAATGCTACTTTTATCAATTTTAGCATCAAGATCTAAAAACTCTGAATTCTTGGAACGCCTTCTAGGTAAAGGTGGATCATAATCAGTCCCATCATTATCAAGATTCATATTGCAAAACAAAGATTTAATAGGGGACACATCAATAACTTTTAGATCTTCATCTTTATTTTCGTAGCAACTAGAAGAACATGCTCTTATAAAGGCATCTTTCTTAGCATGCATCCTAGCGGTTCTTTCTTTGCACTCATCAATGGAAATTCTCATGGCTTTGAGAGACACATTGATATAATGCTTAGGTGGAATATATCAAAGTTTCAAAGAATCAACATCAAGAGAAATCCTATCAATGTTCCTAGCCAACTCATCAATCTTAAGCAATTTTTCTTCAATCATAGCATTGAAATTCTTTTGCGAAGTAATAAATTCTTTAATATTAGATTCAAAATCAGAGGGAATTTTATTATAATTTCCATAAGAATTGTTGTAGGAATTACCATAATTATTAGAGGGATTACTAGGATAAGGCCTATGATTGAAATTTCCTCTATACGCGTTGTTACCAAAATTGTTCCTACCAAAAAAATTCACATCCATAGATTCATTATAATTCTCAATCAAGGTAGACAAGGGCATATCATTAGGAACAGAAGAAACACTCTTACTAGTAGATCCTTCAGTATGCCATTGAGAATAATTAACCATAATATTATCTAGGAGTTTAGTAGCTTCTCCTAAAGTGATTTCCATAAAAGTGCCTCATGCGGCCGAATCTAAAAGATTTCTAGAAGCAAAATTCAATCCGGCATAAAAAGTTTGTATAATCATCCACAAATTCAAACCATGAGTAGGGCAATTACGTATCATTAATTTCATTCTCTCCCAAGCTTGTGCAACATGTTCATGATCAAGTTGCTTAAAATTCATAATATCGTTTCTAAGAGCGATGATCTCAGTGGGAGGAAAATACTTAGAGATAAAAGCATCTTTGCACTTATTCCATTAATCAATACTATTTTTAGGCAAAGACGAAAACCAAGCTTTAGCATGATTTCTAAGCGAAAAAGGAAATAGCTTCAATTTAACAATATCATTATCCACATCTTTCTTCTTTTGCATATCACACAAATCAATGAAGCTATTAAGATGGGTAGCGGCATCTTCACTAGGAAGGCCGGAAAACGGATCTTTCATGACAAGATTCAGCAAAGTAGTATTAATTTCACAAGATTCAGCATCGGTAAGAGGAGCAATCGGAATGCTAATAAAATTATTGTTGTTGGTATTGGTGAAGTCACACAATTTAGTGTTATCTTGAGCCATCGCGACAAGCAAGCAAACTAAAACACAAGCAAACAAAAAACAAGCGAGCAAAAAGAGGCAAACGGGAAAGAGAAGGAGGATAGAGAGAGAGGGCGAATAAAACAGCAATGGTGAAGTGGGGGAGAGGAAAACGAGAGGCAAATGGAAAATAATGTAATGCAGGAGATAAGGGTATGTGATGGGTACTTGGTATATTGACTTTTGCGTAGACCTCCGCGGCAACGGCGCCAGAAATCCTTCTTGTTACCTCTTGAGCACTGTGTTGGTTTTCCCCGAAGAGGAAGGGATGATGCAGCAAAGTAGCGTAAGTATTTCCCTCAGTTTTTGAGAACCAAGGTATCAATCCAGTAGGAGGCTACGCGCGAGTCCCTCGTACCTGCATAAAACAAATAAATCCTCGCAACCAACGCGATAAGGGGTTGTCAATCCCTACACGACCACTTATGAGAGTGAGATCTGATAGATATGATAAATAATATTTTTGGTATTTTTATGATAAAGATGCAAAGTAAAATAAAATCAAAGTAAAAGCAAAAGGAAATAAGCGAGTATTGGTTGATTAATATGATAAAGATAGACCCGGGGGCCATAGGTTTCACTAGTGGCTTCTCTCGAGAGCATAAGTATTCTACGGTGGGTGAACAAATTACTGTTGAGCAATTGAGAGAATTGAGCATAGTTATGAGAATATCTAGGTATGATCATGTATATAGGCATCATGTCCGAGACAAGTAGACCGACTCCTGCCTGCATCTACTACTATTACTCCACTCATCGACCGCTATCCAGCATGCAACTAGAGTATTAAGTTAATGAAAACAGAGTAACGCCTTAAGCAAGAAGACATGATGCAGAGGGATAAACTCATGCAATATGATGAAAACCCCATCTTGTTATCCTCGATGGCAAAAATATAATACGTGCCTTGCTGCCCCTACTGTCACTGGGAAAGGACACCGCAAGATTGAACCCAAAGCTAAGCACTTCTCCCATTGCAAGAAATATCAATCTAGTAGGCCAAACCAAACTGATAATTCGAAGAGACTTGCAAAGATAACCAATCATACATAAAAGAATTCAGAGAAGATTCAAATATTGTTCATAGATAGACTTGATCATAAACCCACAATTCATCGGTCTCAACAAACACACCACAAAAAGAAGATTACATCGAATAGATCTCCACAAGAGAGGGGGAGAACATTGTATTGAGATCCAAAAAGAGAGAAGAAGACATCTAGCTACTAACTATGGACCCGTAGGTCTTAGGTAAACTACTCACACTTCATCGGAGTGGCTATGGTGTTGATGTAGAAGCCCTCTGTGACCGATGCCCCCTTTGGCGGAGCTCCGAAACAGGCCCCAAGATGGGAGCTCGTGGATACAGAATGTTGCGGCGGTGGAATTAGGGTTTTGGCTTCGTATCTGATCATTTGGGGGTACGTAGGTATATATAGGAGGAAGGAGTACGCCGGTGGAGCAACAGGGGGCCCAAGAGGGTGGAGGGCGCAACTGGGGGGGGGGGGGGGGTAGGCGCGCCCCCCTACCTCGTGGCCCCCTCTTTTGTGTCTTGGCGTAGGTTCCAAGTCTCCTTTGTCTTGTTCGTTGAGAAAATCACGTTCCTAAAGGTTTCATTCCGTTTGGACTCCGTTTGATATTCCTTTTCTTCGAAACCCTGAAATAGGCAAAAAACAACAATTCTGGGCTAGGCCTCTGGTTAATAGGTTAGTCCCAAAAATAATATAAAAGTGCATAATAAAGCCAATAATGTCCAAAACAATAGATAATATAGCATGGAGCAATCAAAAATTATAGATACGTTGGAGACGTATCAAGACACTATGACATTTGAGGCTCCTGGGGGGTGTACACTATGGAGGTCGAGAAAGGACGCAATATGATGGAAGGAGATGGATAGTCCGGTTTCCTCGCCCGCATGCGTCTTACTGGTGGTGAGTTGATCAGCTTCTCCTTCAGAGCAGAAAGACCCAAGCTGGCTGTCATTTATCTCAACCTGGTGGAAGATGATGAAGATGACGAAGATAATGAAGATGACAAAGATGATGAAGATAATGAGGACCCACTCGATGAAGATGATGAGAACCCACTTCATGAAGCCATCATAGCTGAAAGAATGAGGATGAGCGAGGAGGAGGTGTGCAACCTATGGGACATAATTCCGCCACGTGATGACTTTGTCGGGGTGCCATTCGTGACCCGCCTGACAAGTACCATGGTCGATCGGCATGAAATGGTGTGTTATACTGACTGTAGTAATTTGATGGTATATATATATATATATATATATATATATATATATATATATATATATGCTTTATTGTTATACTTACAAATGCAAATTATCCGATGATATGCTTAGTGAATCCGATTATATGCTTAGTGTAGAGTCCAATGATATGCTTTGTGGAATCTAGTTGATGATATGCTTTAGTGTAGAGTCTGATCACATGCTTATTAGTGTAGAATCCAAGGAACTATTAGTGGTGTAGATAATCCATATATACTTATTAGTAGAATTCATGCCTAATTAGTACAAATGTGTAGTACTGTGTCTTTTGATAGTGTAGAAATCTATAATTAATAGAAATATATTTGCAAGAGTATGTGCGAGGTTATTTATTAATTGATATGTTTTTCTTATTCATAAATTGGCAAAGAACCTATCTGTGAGTTGTGGTATCGAGCCTGATGAAGAAGGCTCAGCTGGACTACGCCTTAACGCAAGGGGCTCTGTCACCACCTGTACTTACCGCATGGACACAGACGGTCGCACACACTTAAACTCGGTTGGGTGGAATAGATTCCTCGTTGGCAAGAATCTTCGTGTTGGACAAGCCATCCTAATTACTATCAGGAACACCCACCACCCAGGCTTGAGGATGATGATCGTCATCGATATCATCTAGCTAGAACTACATATGTGTGTGTGGCTATATCATCTAGAACTACATTTGATGATGGTCGCCGATATCATCTAGAACTACATATGATGATCATCGTCGATATCATCTAGAACTATATATGGTGATCGTCATCGATATCACCTTTGTACTGCTTGAGGATGCATATGATGATCGTTATCGAGTAATTTGGAACGGAGGTAGTACTACCTAGTACCTATAATGGTTTATGAAATTGATATCTATAGTAGTACCTAGTATCTGGAAATTACAGTTTATTGAAACTGAAACTGGGTAGGAAGCGGGGGAAAATGATGAAACACATAGCAGTAGCGCGGGGCTAAGAAAGTGCTACAACTAAGTAATAGTAGCGTGTTCTGGAAAAGCGCTGCTAATATAGTCAATAGTAGTAGCGCGGGTGCAAGCCGTGCTATTACTAACAGTTAGATGTAGCGCCTTATTGGTAGCGCGGCTGCTCGCGCTGCTGATAGCCTCAAAACCCGCGCTACTACTAGGTTTTCCCTAGTAGTGTGAGCTAGGTATTAAGATACCGACGATCGAATCTCGGGAAAGTAACTTACCGATGACAAAGGGAACAACGTATATTGTTATGCGGTTTGACCGATAAACATCTTTGTAGAATATGTAGGAACCAATATGAGATCCAGGTTCCGCTATTGGTTATTGACCGAAGACATGTCTCGGTCATGTCTACATAGTTCTCGAACCCATACGGTCCACACACTTAAAGTTCTGTGACGATCGGTATTATGAGTTTTTGTGTTTTGATGTACCGAAGTTAGTTCGGAGTCCTGGATATGATCACGGACATGATGAGGTGTCTCGAAATGGTCGAGACGTAAAGATCGATATATTGGACGACTATGTTCGGAAACCGGAAGTGTTTTGGGAGGTTTCAGGCATATATCGAAGTACCGGGGGGTTACCGGAACTCCGGGGAGTATATTGGGCCTAATGGGCCCTAGTGGGAGAAGAGGAGGGGCGGCCAAGGGTAGTCGCGCGCCCCCTCCCCCTCTATTCCGAATTGGACAAGGAGGGGGGCGGCGCCCTCCTTTCCTTCTCTTCCTCCGTCCCTTCCTTCCCTTCTCTTACTCCTACTAGGAAAGGAGGAGTCCTACTCCCGGTTGGATTAGGACTCCCCCCTTGGCGCGTCCTCCTCCTTGGCCGGCCGCCTCCCCCTAGCTCCTTTATATATGGGGCAGGGGCACCCCATGGATACAACAATTGATCATTGATCTCCTAGCCGTGTGCGGTGCCCCCCTCCACCATAATCCACCACGGTCATATCGTAGCAGTGCTTAGGCGAAGCCCTGCGTCGGTAGTATCATCATCACCGTCACCACACCGTCGTGCTGACAAAGCTCTTCCCGGAATCTCTACTGGGTCGTGAGCTCGCGGGACGTCACTAAGCTGAACGTGTGCTAAACGCGGATGTGCCGTACATTCGGTGCTGAGGATCGGTCGATCGTGAAGACGTACGACTACATCAACCGCGTTGTTATAACGCTTCCGCTTACGGTCTACAAGGCTACGTTGACAACACTCTCCCCTCTCGTTGCTATGCATCACCATGATCTTGCGTGTGCATAGGATTTTTTTTGAAATTACTATGTTCCCCAACAGTGGCATCCGAGCCAGGTTTATGCATAGATGTTATATGCATGAGTAGAACACAAGTGAGTTGTGGGCGATACAAGTCATACTGCTTACCAGTATGTCATACTTTGGTTTGGCGGTATTGTTGGATGAAGCGGGCCGGACCGACATTACGCGTACGCTTATGCAAGACTGGTTCTACCGACGTGCTTTGGACACAGGTGGCTGGCGGGTGTCAGATTCTCCAACTTTAGTTGAACCGAGTGTGGCTACGCCCGGTCCTTGTGAAGGTTAAAACAACACTAACTTGATGAAATATCATTGTGGTTTTGATGCATAGGTAAGAACGGTTCTTGCTCAGCCCGTAGCAGCCACGTAAAACTTGCAACAACAAAGTAGAGGACGTCTAACTTGTTTTTGCATGGCATGTTGTGATGTGATATGGTCAAGACATGATGCTATGTTTATTGTTTGAGATGATCATGTTTTGCAACGGAGTTATCGGCAACTGGCAGGAGCCATATGGTTGTCGCTTTATTGTATGCAATGCAATCGCCCTGTAATTGCTTTACTTTATCACTAAGCGGCAGCGATAGTCGTAGAAGCAATAGTTGGCGATACGACAACGATGCTATGATGGAGATCAAGGTGTCGCGCCGGTGACAATGGTGATCATGACGGTGCTTTGGAGATGGAGATCAAAGGCACAAGATGATGATGGCCATATCATATCACTTATATTGATTGCATGTGATGTTTATCCTTTATGCATCTTATTTTGCTTTGTTTGACAGTAGCATTATAAGATGATCTCTCACTAAATTTCAAGGTAAAAGTGTTCTCCCTGAGTATGCACCGTTGCCAAAGTTCGTCGTGCCGAGACACCACGTGATTATCGGGTGTGATAAGCTCAACGTTCATCTACAATGGGTGTAAGACACTTTTGCACATGCAGAATACTCGGGTTAAACTTGATGAGCCTAGCATATGCAGATATGGCCTCGGACCACTGAGACCGAAAGGTCAAGCGTGAATCATATAGTAGATATGATCAACATAGAGATGTTCACCATTGAAAACTACTCCATCTCACGTGATGATCGGTTATGGTTTAGTTGATATGGATCACGTGATCACTTAGATGATTAGAGGGATGTCTATCTAAGTGGGAGTTCTTACGTAATATGATTAATTGAACTTTAATTTATCACTTAGTCCTGATAGTATTTGCATGTCTATGTTGTAGATCAATAGCTTGCAATTTAGCTCCCCGTTTCTTTTTGATATGTTCCTAGAGAAAAATAAGTTGAAAGATGTTAGTAGCAATGATGCGGACTAGCTCCGTGATCTGAGGGTTATCCTCATTGCTGCACAAAAGTATTATGTTCTTGATGCACCGCTAGGTGACAGACCTATTGCAGGAGTAGATACAGACGTTATGAACGTTTGACAAATCTCGGTATGATGACTACTTGATAGTTTAGTGCACCATGCTTTACGTCTTAGAAACGGGACGTCAAAAATGTTTTGAACGCCATGGAACATATAAGATGTTCTAAGAGTTGAAATTGGTATTTTAGACTTGTACCCGAGTCGAGAGGTATGAGACCTCTGACAAGTACCTTGCCTACAAGATGGAGGAGAATAGCTCAACCAGTGAGCATGTGCTCAGATTGTCTGAGTACTACAATCACTTGAATCAAGTGGGAGTTAATCTTCCATATAAGACAGTGATTGACAGAGTTCTCTAGTCACTATCACCAAGTTACTAGAACTTCATGAAGAACTATAATATGCAAGGGATAACAGAAACGATTCCGAAGCTCTTCGTGATGCTGAAATCAAAGAAGGTAGAAATCAAGAAAAGTATCAAGTGTTGATGGTTCACAAGACCACTAGTTTCAAGTAAAAGGGCAAGGGAAAGAAAGGGAACTTCACGAATAATGGCAAGCAAGTTGCCACTCCCATGAAGAAGCCAAAAGCTAGACCCAAGCCTAAAAACTGAGTGCTTCTACTGCAAAGGAAATGGTCACTTGAAGTGGAACTGCCCTAGATACTTGGTGGATAAGAAGGATGGAAAAGTGACCAAAGGTATATTTGATATACATGTTATTGATGTGTACTTTACTAGTGTTTATAGAAAACCCCTCGGTATTTGATACTGGTTCAGCTGCTAAAAGTAGTAACTCGAAACGGGAGTTGCAAAATAAACAAAGACTAGTTGAGGGCGAGATGACGATGTGTGTTGGAAGTAATTCCAAGGTTGATAAGGTCACCATCGCACACTCCCTTTACCTTCGGGGTTAGTGTTGAACCTAAAATAAATGTTATTTGGTGTTTGCGTTGAGCATAATATGATTGGATCATGTTTATTGCAATACGGTTATTCATTTAAGTCAAAGAATAATTGTTATTCTGTTTATATGAATAAAACCTTCTGTGGTCATACACCCAATGTGAATGGTTTATTGAATATCGATCGTAGTGATACACATATTTATAATATTGAAGCCAAAAGATGCAAAGTTAATAATGATAGTGCAACTTATTTGTGGCACTGCCGTTTAGGTCATATTGGTGTAAAGCGCATGAAGAAACTCTATGCTGATGGGCTTTTGGAATCACTTGATTATGAATCACTTGATGCTTGCGAACCATGCCTCATGGGCAAGATGACTAAGACTCCGTTCTCCAGAACAATGGAGTGAGCAACTAACTTATTGGAAATAATACATACTGATGTATGGGGTCCGATGAGTGTTGAGGCTCGCGGCAGGTACCATTATTTTCTGACATTCACAGATGATTTGAGCAGATATGGGTATATCTACATGATGAAACATATGTCTGAAACATTTGAAAAGTTCAAAGAATTTCAGAGTGAAGTGGAAATCATCGTAACAAGAAAATATAGTTTCTGCGATCTGATCATGAGGAGAATATTTGAGTTACGAGTTTGGTCTTCATTTGAAACAATGCGGAATAGTTTTGCAACTCACGCCACCTGGAACACCACAGCGTAATGGTGTGTCCGAACGTCATAACCATACTTTATTGGATATAGTGCAATCTATGATGTCTCTTGCTGATTTACCACTATGTTTTTGGGGTTATGCATTAGAGACAGCTGCACGTTAAATAGGGCACCATCTAAATCCGTTGAGATGACACCATATGAACTATGGTTTGGCAAGAAACCAAAGCTGTCATTTTTTAAAGTTTGGGGTTGCGATGCTTATGTGAAAAAGTTTCAAATTGATAAGCTCAAACCCAAATCGGAGTAGTGCGTCTTCATAGGATACCCAAAAGAAACTGTTGGGTACACCTTCTATCACAGATCCGAAGCCAAGATATTTTGTTGCTAAGAATGGATGCTTTCTAGAGAAGGAGTTTCTCTCGAAAGAAGTGAGTGGGAGGAAAGTAGAACTTGATAAGGTAATTGTACCTTCTCCCGAATTGGAAAGTAGTTCATCACAGAAATCAGTTCCAGTGATTCATACACCAATTAGTGAGGAAGCTAATGATGATGATCATGAAACTTCAGATCAAGTTACTACCGAACCTCGTAGGTCAACCAGAGTACAGTCCGCACCAGAGTAGTACGGTAATCCTATTCTGGAAGTCATGTTACTAGACCATGACGAACCTACAAACTATGAGGAAGCGATGATGAGCCCAGATTCCACGAAATGGATTGAGGCCATGAAATCTGAGATGTGATCCATGTATGAGAACTAAGTATGGACTTTGATTGACTTGCCCGATGATCGGTGAGTCATTAAGAATAAATGGATCTTCAAGAGGAAGATGAACGCTAATAGTAGTGTTACTATCTACAAAGCTTGAATTGTCGCAAAAATGTTTTCGACAAGTTCAAGGTGTTGACTAGGATGCGATTTTCTCATTCGTATTGATGCTTAAAAGTCTGTCCGGATCATGTTAGCGATTGCTGCATTTTATGAAATCTGGCAAATGGATGTCAAAACTGCATTCCTTAATGGATTTCTTAAAGAAGAGTTGTGTATGATGCAACCATAAGGTTTTGTCGATCCTAAAGGTGCTAACAAAGTGAGAAAGCTCCAGCGATCCATCTATGGACTGGTGCAAGCATCTCGGAGCTAGAATATATGCTTTGATAAAGTGATCAAAGCATATGGTTTTATACAGACTTGCAACAAAGTCTGTATTTACAAGAAAGTGAGTGGGAGCACTACAACATTTCTTATAAGTATATGTGAATGACATATTGTTGATCGGAAATAGTGTAGAATTTTCTGGAAAGCATAATGGAGTGTTTGAAATGAGTTTCTCAAAGAAAGACCTCGATGAAGCTACTTACATATTGAGCATCAAAATCTATAGAGATAGATCAAGACGCTTGATATATTTTCAATGAGGACATACCTTGACAAAATTTTGAAGTAGTTCAAAATGGAAAAGTCAAACAAGGAGTTCTTGCCTGTGTTGCAAAGTGTGAAGTTGAGTAAAGACTCAAAACCAGACCACAGCAGAAAATAGAAAGAGAATGAAAAGTCATTCCCTATGCCTCAGTCATAGGTTCTATAAAGTATGCTATGTTGTGTACCAAACCTACTGTTTACCTCACCATAAGTTAGGCAAGAGGGTACAATAGTGATCCAGGAGTGGATCACTGGACAGCGGTCAAAATATCCTTAGTGGAATAAGGAAATGTTTCTCGGTTATGGAGGTGACAAAGAGTTCGTCGTAAAGAGTTACGTTGATGCAAGCTTTGACACCGATCTGGAAGACTCTATGTCTTGATCTAGACACATATCCAAAATGGGAGCAATTAGCTAGAGTAGCTCCGTGCAAAGCATTGTACACATAGAAAATTTGCAAAATACATACGGCTCTGAATGGGGCACACCGGCCCGTTGACTAAATTTCTCTCACAAGCAAAACATGATCACTCTTGGGGTGTTAATCACATAGCGATGTGAACTAGATTATTGACTCTAGTAAACCCTTTGGTTGTTTGTCACATGGAGATGTGAACTAATCACATAAAGATGTGAACTAGATTATTGACTCTAGTGCAAGTGGGAGACTGAAGGAAATATGCCCTAGAGGCAATAATAAAGTTATTATTTATTTTCTTATATCATGATAAATGTTTATTATTCATGCTAGAATTGTATTAACCGGAAACTTAGTACATGTGTGAATACATAGACATACAGAGTGTCACTAGTATGCCTCTACTTGACTAGCTCGTTGAATCAAAGATGGTTAAGTTTCCTAGCCATAGACATGAGTTGTCATTTGATTAGCGGGGTCACATCATTAGAGAATAATGTGATTGACTTGACCCATTCCGTTAGCTTAGCACTTGATCGTTTTAGTTTACTGCTATTGCTTTCTTCATGAATTATACATGTTCCTATGACTATGAGATTATGCAACTCCCGATTACCGGAGGAACACTTTGTGTGCTACCAAACGTCACAACATAACTAGGTGATTATAAAGGTGCTCTACAGGTGTCTCCGATGGTACTTGTTGAGTTGGCATAGATCGAGATTAGGATTTGTCACTCCGATTGTCGGAGAGGTATCTCTGGGCCCTCTCGGTAATGCACATCACTATAAGCCTTGCAAGCAATGCAACTAATGAGTTACTTGCGGGATGATGCGTTACAAAACGAGTAAAGAGACTTGCCGGTAATGAGATGGAGCTAGGTATTAAGATACCGACGATCGAATCTCGGTCAAGTAACTTACCGATGACAAAGGGAACAACATATATTGTTATGCGGTTTGACCGATAAAGATCTTCGTAGAATATGTAGGAACCAATATGAGCATCCATGTTCCGCTATTGGTTATTGACCGGAGACATGTCTCGGTCGTGTCTACATAGTTCTCGAACCCGTAGGGTCCGCACGCTTAAAGTTTTGTGACGATCGGTATTATGAGTTTTTGTGTTTTGATGTACCGAAGGTAGTTCGGAGTTCCGGATATGATCACGGACATGATGAGGAGTCTCGCAATGGTCGAGACATAAAGATCGATATATTGGACGACTATGTTCGGACACCGGAAGTGTTTCAGGAGGTTTCGGGCATATATCGGAGTACCAGGGTGTTACCGGAACCCCCCGGGGAGTATATTGGGCCTAATGGGCCCTACTGGGAGAAGATGAGGGGCGGCCAAGGGCAGCCGCGCCCCCTCCCCCTCTAGTCCAAATTGGACAAGGAGGGGGGCGGTGCCCCCCTTTCCTTGTCTTCCTCTCTCCCTTCCTTCCCTTCTCTTACTGCTACTAGGAAAGGAGGAGTCCTACTCCCGGTTGGAGTAGGACTACCCGCTTGGCGCGCCCTCCTCCTTGGCTGGCCGCCTCCCCCCCAGCTCCTTTATATACGGGGGAAGGGGGGCTTGATGTATACTACACAACCTTCTTCTTGTAGACTTTGTTGGGCCTCCAAGTGCAGAGGTTTGTAGGACAGTAGCAAATTTCCCTCAAGTGGATGACCTAAGGTTTATCAATCCGTAGGAGGCGTAGGATGAAGATGGTCTCTCTCAAGCAACCCTGCAACCAAATAACAAAGAGTCTCTTGTGTCCCCAACACACCCAATACAATGTTAAATTGTAAAGGTGCACTAGTTCGGCGAAGAGATGGTGATACAAGTGGTATATGGATAGTAGATACTAGTTTTTGTAATCTGAAATTATAAAAACAGCAAGGTAACTAATGATAAAAGTGAGCGTAAACGGTATTGCAATGCTAGGAAACAAGGCCTAGGGTTCATACTTTCACTACTGCAAGTCCTCTCAACAATAATAACATAATTGGATCATATAACTATCCCTCAACATGCAACAAAGAGTCACTCCAAAGTCACTAATAGCGGAGAACGAACGAAGAGATTATGGTAGGGTACGAAACCACCTCAAAGTTATTCTTTCCAATCAATCCGTTGGGCTATTCTTATAAGTGTCACAAACAGCCCTAGGGTTCATACTAGAATAACACCTTAAGACACAAATCAACCAAAACCCTAATGTCACCTAGATACTCCAATAACACCTCAAGTATCTGTGGGTATGATTATACGATATGCATCACACAATCTCAGATTCATCTATTCAATCAACACAAAGGACCTCAAAGAGTACCCCAAAGTTCTACCGGAGAATCACGACGAAAACGTGTGCCAACCCCTATGCATAGGTTCATGGGCGGAACCCGCGAGTTGATCACCAAAACATACATCAAGTGCATCACGTGGTATCCCATTGTCACCACAGATACGCACAGCAAGACATACATCAAGTGTTCTCAAATATTTAAAGACTCAATTCGATAAGATAACTTCAAAGGGGAAACCCGATTCATTACAAGAGAGAAGAGGGGGAGGAGAAACATAAGATCCATCTATAATAGCAAAGCTCGCAATACATCAAGATCGTACCACCTCAAGAACACGAGAGAGAGAGAGAGAGATCAACACATAGCTATTGGTACATAACCTCAGCCCCGAGGGAGAACTACTCCCTCCTCGTCATGGAGAGTAGCGGGATGATGAAGATGGCCATCGGAGAGGGATTCCCCCTCCGACAGGGTGCCGGAACAGGTCTAGATTGGTTTTCGGTGGCTACGGAGGCTTCTAGCGGCGGAACTCCTGGTCTATTGTCTATTCTGGAAGTTTTAGGATACGTAGGTATATATGGGTGCAGGAAGTACATCGGTAGAGCTTCGGGGGCCCCACGAGGCAAGGGCGTGCCCTAGGGGCGCCCCCACCTTCGTGAGCACCTCCCTTGGCTCCTGACATGGGGTCGAAGTCCATCCGGTAGCTTTCCTTCCAAAAATAACTTCTCCAGTTGATTTCGTTCCGTTTCGACTCCGTTTGATATTCCTTTTCTTCGAAACACTGAAATAGGCAAAAAAACGACAATTCTGGGCTGGGCCTCCGATTAATAGGTTAGTCCCAAAAATAATATAAAAGTGGATAATAAAGCCCAATATTGCCCAAAACAGTAGATAACATAGCATGGAGCAATCAAAAATTATAGATACATTGGAGACGTATCAAGCATCCCCAAGCTTAATTCCTGCTCGTCCTCGAGTAGGTAAATGATAAAAACGGAATTTTTGATGCGGAGTGCTACTTGGCATAATTTCAATGTAATTCTTCTTAATTGTGGTATGAATATTCAGATCCGAAGGATTCAAGAAAAAAGTTCATATTCACATAAAAATGATAATACATCAAGCATACTAACTAAGCAATTATGTCTTCTCAAAATAACATGGCCAAAGAAAGTTGCTCCATTTTCGTAACACAAGAATGCTCTCATCGTGCACAATCCCGATGACAAGCCAAGCAATTGTTTCATACTTTAGTAATCTCAAACCTATAAACTTTCACACAATACATGAGTGCGAGCCATGGATATAGCACTATGGGTGGAATAGAATATGATGATGGGGGTTATGTGGAGAAGACAAAAAAGGAGAAAGTCTCACATCAACGAGGCTAATCAATGGGCTAGGGAGATGCCCATCGATTGATGTTAATGCAAGGAGTAGGGATTGCCAGGCAACGGATGCACTAGAGCTATAAATGTATGAAAGCTCAACAAAAGAAACTAAGTGGGTGTGCATCCAACTTGCTTGCTCACTAAGACCTAGGGAACTTGAGGAGGCCCATTGTTGGAATATACAAGTCAAGTTCTATAATGTAAAATTCCCACTAGTATATGAAAGCGACAAAACAAGAGACTCTCTATCATGAAGATTACGGTGCTACTTTGAAGCACAAGTGTGCCAAAGGATAGTAGCATTGTCCCTTCTCTCTTTTTCTCTCATTTTTTTAATATTTTTTGGGCCTTTTCCTTTTTTATGGCCTTTCTCTTTTTTTATTCCTCACTTGGGACAATGCTCTAAAAAATGTTGATCATCACACTTCTATTTATTTACAACTCAATGATTACAACTCAATACTAGAACAAAGTATGACTCTATATGAATGCCTCCGGCGGTGTACCGGGATGAATCAAGAGTGACATGTTTGAAAGAATTATGAACGGTGGCTTTGCCACAAATACTATGTCAACTACATGATCATGCTAAGCAATATGACAATGATGAATGTGTCATGATAAGCAGAATGGTGGAAAGTTGCATGGCAATATATCTCGGAATGGCTATGGAAATGCCATAATAGGTAGGTATGGTGGCTGTTTCGAGGAAGATATAAGGAGGTTTATGTGTGACAGAGTGTATCGTATCACGGGGTTTGGATGCACCGGCGAAGTTTGCACCAACTCTCAATGTGAGAAAGGGTAAAGCACGGTACCGAAGAGGCTAGCAATGATGGAAGGGTAAGAGCGCGTATAATCCATGGACTCGACATTAGTCTTAAAGAACTCACATACTTATTGCAAAAATCTACAAGTCATCAAAAACCTCAGTACTACGCGCATGCTCCTAGGGGGATAGATTGGTAGGAAAAGACCATCGCTCGTCCCCGACCGCCACTCATAAGGAGGACAATCAAATAATACCTCATGTTTCAAATTTGTTACATAAAGTTTACCATACGTGCATGCTACGGGCTTGCAAACTTCAACACAAGAATTTCTCAAATTCACAACTACTCAACTAGCACGACTTTGATATTATTACCTCCATATCTCAAAACAATCATCAAGCATCAAACTTCTCTTAGAATTCAAAACACTCATAAGAATTTTTTTAACTATTCTTTGAATACCAAGCATATTAGGATTATTTAAGAAAACTACCATGCTGTTTAGGACTCTCAAAATAATATAAGTGAAGCACAAGAGTTCATCTATTTCTTCAAAATAAAACTACCACCATGCTCTAAAAGATATAAGTGAAGCACTAGAGCATCGACAAACTACTCCGAAAGATATAAGTGAAGATCAATGAGTAGTTGAATAATTATGCAACTATGTGAAGACTCTCTAACATTTAAGAATTTCAGATCTTGGTATTTTATTCAAACATCAAGTAAAGCAAAATAAAATGGCATTTAAGAATAGCAAACATCATGTGAAGAAGCAAAAACTTAGGATCAACCGATACTAACCGATAGTTGTCGAAGAAGAAAGGTGGGATGCCAACCGGGGCATCCCCAAGCTTGGATGCTTGAGACTTCTTGAAATATTATCTTGGGATGCCTTGGGCATCCCCAAGATTGAGCTTTTGTGTCTCCTTAATTCCTCTCATATCACGGTCTCCCTAAATCTCAAAAGCTTCATCCACACAAAACTCAACAAGGACTCATGAGATAAGTTAGTATAAACCATTGCAAAAACCTTATCATACTCTACTGTAGAAAATCACTAAAATTATTATTCAACATTGCATACTAAATGCCTCTGCATATTTCATAGTCCTATCCTCAAATAGAATCATTAAAGAAGCAAACATATGCAAACAATGCAAACAGAACAGCAATCTGCCTAAACAGGATAGTCTGTAAAGAATGCTGCAACATCCATACTTCCCTAGCTCCAACAATTATGAAAGAAAATTACCACTGTATTAAATTTATCAGAGCTTAATATGCAAAAGGTTTCAACATTTTATCACATTCTGAATTTTCTAGGGAATTATTGCAACAGCGGTAAACTTTCTGTTTTCAAACAGCAACATGTATACTTGTAACATAGGCATAGTAAAGGCTATCAATGCCACTTTTATTGAAATAAAAGATGCAAAAAATTGTTCTAAATAACAGCAAGAAAATCTTAACAAAATAAATTGACGCTCCACGCAAAACACATATCATGTGGTGAATAAAAGTATACCTCCAAGTAAAGTTACCGATGAACAAAGACGAAAGAGGGGATGCCTTCCGGGGCATCCCCATGTTGGGGAACGTAGTAATTTCAAAAAAATTCCTACGCACATGCAAGATCATGGTGATGCATAGCAACGAGAGGGGAGATTGTTGTCTACGTACCCTTTGTAGACCGCAATGGAAGCTTTGACGCAACGTAGAGGAAGTAGTCGTACGTCTTCCCGATCCGACCGATCCAAGCACCGTTACTCCGGCACCTCCGAGTTCTTAGCACACGTACAGCTCGATGACGCTCCCCGGGCTCCGATCCAGCAAAGCTTCGGGGATGAGTTTCGTCAGCACGACGGCGTGGTGACGATGATGATGTTCTACCGACGCAGGGCTTCGCTTAAGCACTACAACGATATGACCGAGGTGGAATTTGGTGGCAGGGGGCACCGCACACGGCTAAGGAACGATCACGTGGATCAACTTGTGTGTCTAGAGGTGCCCCCCTGCCCCTGTATATAAAGGATCCAAGGGGGGGGGGGTGCGGCCGGCCCTATGGTGGCGCGCAGGAGGAGTCCTACTCCTACCGGGAGTAGGAATCCCCTCCCAATCCTTGTCCAACTAGGAGAGGTGGAGGGAGAATAGGAAAGGGGGGGGGGCGCCGCCCCTCCCTCCTTGTCCAATTCGGACTAGGGGTAGAGGGGGCGCGCGGCCTGCCCTGGCAGCCCCTTCCTCTTCTCCACATTTGGCCCATGAGGCCCATTAACCCCCCGGGGGGTTCCGGTAACCCCCCAGTGCTCCGGTTTTATCCGATACTTCTCCGGAACCCTTCCTGTGTCCGAATATAGTCATCCAATATATCAATCTTTATGTCTCGACTATTTCGAGACTCCTCGTCATGTCCGTGATCACATCCGGGACTCCGAACTAACTTCGGTACATCAAAATGTATAAACTCATTATAACTGTCATCATAACGTTAAGCGTGCGGACCCTACGGTTCGAGAACAATGTAGACATGACTGAGACAGATCTCCGGTCAATAACCAATAGTGGGACCTGGATGCCCATATTGGCTCCTACATATTCTACGAAGATCTTTATCGGTCAGACCGCATAACAACATACGTTGTTCCCTTTGTCATCGGTATGTTACTTGCCCGAGATTCGATCGTCGGTATCCAATTCCTAGTTCAATCTCGTTACCGGCAAGTCTCTCTACTCGTTTCGTAATACATCATCTCGCAACTAACTCATTAGTTGCAATGCTTGCAAGGCTTATGTGATGTGCATTACCGAGAGGGCCCAGAGATACCTCTCCGACAATCGGAGTGACAAATCCTATTCTCGAAATACGCCAACCCAACATCTACCATTGGAGACACCTGTAGAGCTCCTTTATAATCACCCAGTTACGTTGTGACGTTTGGTAGCACACAAAGTGTTCCTCTGGCAAACGGGAGTTGCATAATCTCATAGTCATAGGAACATGTATAAGTCATGAAGAAAGCAATAGCAACATACTAAACGATCGGGTACTAAGCTAATGGAATGGGTCATGTCAATCAGATCATTCAACTAATGATGTGACCTCGTTAATCAAATAACAACACTTTGTTCATGGTTAGGAAACATAACCATCTTTGATTAACGAGCTAGTCAAGTAGAGGCATACTAGTGACACTAAGTTTGTCTATGTATTCACACATGTATTATGTTTCCGGTTAATACAATTCTAGCATGAATAATAAACATTTATCATGATATAAGGAAATAAATAATAACTTTATTATTGCCTCTAGGGCATATTTCCTTCAGTCTCCCACTTGCACTAGAGTCAATAATCTAGATTACACAGTAATGATTCTAACACCCATGGAGCCTTGGTGCTGATCATGTTTTGCTCGTGGAAGAGGCTTAGTCAACGGGTCTGCAACATTCAGATCCGTATGTATCTTGCAAATCTCTATGTCTCCCACTGGACTAGATCCCGGATGGAATTGAAGCGTCTCTTGATGTGCTTGGTTCTCTTGTGAAATCTGGATTCCTTTGCCAAGGCAATTGCACCAGTATTGTCACAAAAGATTTTCATTGGACCCGATGCACTAGGTATAACACCTAGATCGGATTTGAACTCCTTTATCTAGACTACTTCGTTTGGTGCTTCCGAAGCAGCTATGTACTCCGCTTCACATGTAGATCCCGCTACGACGCTTTGTTTAGAACTGCACCAACTGACAGCTCCACCGTTTAATGTAAACACGTATCCGGTTTGCGATTTAGAATCGTCCGGATCAGTGTCAAAGCTTGCATCAATGTAACCTTTTACGGTGAGCTCTTTGTCACCTCCATATACGAGAAACATATCCTTAGTCCTTTTCAGGTATTTCAGGATGTTCTTGACCGCTGTCCAGTGATCCACTCCTGGATTACTTTGGTACCTCCCTGCTAAGCTTATAGCAAGGCACACATCAGGTCTGGTACACAACATTGCATACATGATAGAGCCTATGGCTGAAGCATAGGGAACATCTTTCATTTTCTCTCTATCTTCTGCAGTGGTCGGGCATTGAGTCTGACTCAACTTCACACCTTGTAACACAGGCAAGAACCCTTTCTTTGCTTGATCCATTTTGAACTTTTTCAAAATCTTATCAAGGTATGTGCTTTGTGAAAGTCCAATTAAGCGTCTTGATCTATCTCTATAGTTCTTTATGCCTAATATGTAAGCAGCTTCACCGAGGTCTTTCATTGAAAAACTCTTATTCAAGTATCCCTTTATGCTATCCAGAAATTCTATATCATTTCCAATCAGTAATATGTCATCCACATATAATATCAGAAATGCTACAGAGCTCCCACTCACTTTCTTGTAAATACAGGCTTCTCCGAAAGTCTGTATAAACCAAATGCTTTGATCACACTATCAAAACGTTTATTCCAACTCCGAGAGGCTTGCACCAGTCCATAAATGGATCGCTGGAGCTTGCACACTTTGTTAGCTCCCTTTGGATCGACAAAACCTTCCGGTTGCATCATATACAACTCTTCTTCCAGAAATCCATTCAGGAATGCAGTTTTGACATCCATCTGCCAAATTTCATAATCATAAAATGCGGCAATTGCTAACATGATTCGGACAGACTTAAGCATCGCTACGGGTGAGAAGGTCTCATCGTAGTCAAACCCTTGAACTTGTCGAAAACCTTTTGCGACAAGTCGAGCTTTGTAGACAGTAACATTACCGTCAGCGTCAGTCTTCTTCTTGAAGATCCATTTATTCTCAATTGCTTGCCGATCATCGGGCAAGTCAACCAAAGTCCATACTTTGTTCTCATACATGGATCCCATCTCAGATTTCATGGCTTCAAGCCACTTTGCGGAATCTGGGCTCACCATCGCTTCTTCATAGTTCGTAGGTTCATCATGATCTAGTAGCATGACTTCCAGAACTGGATTACCGTACCACTCTGGCGCGGATCTCACTCTGGTTGATCTACGAGGTTCAGTAGTATCTTGTTCTGAAGTTTCATGATCATTATCATTAACTTCCTCACTTATTGGTGTAGGTGTCGCAGAAACAGTTTTCTGTGATGTACTACTTTCCAATAAGGGAGCAGGTACAGTTACCTCGTCAAGTTCTACTTTCCTCCCACTCACTTCTTTCGAGAGAAACTCCTTCTCCAAAAAGTTTCTGAATTTAGCTACAAAAGTCTTGCCTTCGGATCTGTGATAGAAGGTGTATCCAATAGTTTCCTTTGGATATCCTATGAAGACACATTTCTCCGATTTGGGTTCGAGCTTATCAGGTTGAAGCTTTTTCACATAAGCATCGCAGCCCCAAACTTTCAGAAATGACAACTTTGGTTTCTTGCCAAACCACAGTTCATAAGGCGTCGTCTCAACAGATTTTGATGGTGCCCTATTTAACGTGAATGCGGCCGTATCTAGAGCGTATCCCCAAAACGATAGCGGTAAATCAGTAAGAGACATCATAGATCGCACCATATCTAGTAAAGTACGATTACGACGTTCGGACACACCATTACGCTGTGGTGTTCCGGGTGGCATGAGTTGCGAAACTATTCCACAATTTTTCAAATGTACACCAAACTCGTAACTCAAATATTCTCCTCCACGATCAGATCGTAGGAACTTTATTTTCTTGTTACGATGATTTTCAACTTCACTATGAAATTCTTTGAACTTTTCAAATGTTTCAGACTTATGTTTCATTAAGTAGATATACCCATATCTGCTTAAGTCATCTATGAAGGTGAGAAAATAACGATATCCGCCACGAGCCTCAACATTCATCGGACCACATACATCTGTATGTATGATTTCCAACAAATCTGTTGCTCTCTCCATAGTTCCGGAGAACGGTGTTTTAGTCATCTTGCCCATGAGGCACGGTTCGCAAGTACCAAGTGATTCATAATCAAGTGGTTCTAAAAAGTCCATCAGTATGGAGTTTCTTCATGCGCTTTACACCGATATGACCTGAACGGCAGTGCCACAAATAAGTTGCACTATCATTATCAACTCTGCATCTTTTGGCTTCTACATTATGAATATGTGTATCACTACTATCGAGATTCAATAAGAATAGACCACTCTTCAAGCGTGCATGACCATAAAAGATATTACTCATATAAATAGAACAACCATTATTCTCTGATTTAAATGAATAATCGTCACGCATTAAACAAGATACAGATATAATGTTCATGCTCAACGCTGGCACCAAATAACAATTATTTAGGTCTAATACTAATCCCGAAGGTAGATGTAGAGGTAGCGTGCCGACCGCGATCACATCGACTTTGGAACCGTTTCCCACGCGCATCGTCACCTCGTCCTTTGCCAATTGTCGATTAATCCGTAGTCCTTGTTTCGAGTTGCAAATATTAGCAACAGAACCAGTATCAAATACCCAGGTGCTACTGCGAGCATTAGTAAGGTACACATCAATAACATGTATATCACATATACCTTTGTTCACCTTGCCATCCTTCTTATCCGCCAAATACTTGGGGCAGTTCCGCTTCCAGTGACCAGTCTGCTTGCAGTAGAAGCACTCAGTTTCAGGCTTAGGTCCAGACTTGGGTTTCTTCTCTTGAGCAGCAACTTGTTTGCCGTTCTTCTTGAAGTTCCCCTTCTTCTTCCCTTTGCCCTTTTTCTTGAAACTACTGGTCTTGTTGACCATCAACACTTGATGCTCCTTTTTGATTTCTACTTCCGCAGCTTTTAGCATTGCGAAGAGCTCAGGAATAGTCTTGTTCATCCCTTGCATATTATAGTTCATCACGAAGCTCTTGTAGCTTGGTGGCAGTGATTGGAGAATTCTGTCAATGACGCAATCATCTGGAAGATTAACTCCCATTTGAATCAAGTGATTATTATACCCAGACATTTTGAGTATATGCTCACTGACAGAACTGTTCTCCTCCATCTTGCAGCTATAGAACTTATTGGAGACTTCATATCTCTCAATCCGGGCATTTGCTTGAAATATTAACTCCAACTCCTGGAACATCTCATATGCTCCATGACGTTCAAAACGTCGTTGAAGTCCCGATTCTAAGCCGTAAAGCATGGCACACTGAACTATCGAGTAGTCATCGGCTTTGCTCTGCCAGACGTTCATAACATCTGGTGTTGCTCCAGCAGCAGGCCTGGCACCCAGCGGTGCTTCCAGGACATAATTCTTCTGAGCAGCAATGAGGATAATCCTCAAGTTACGGTGCCAGTCCGTGTAATTGCTACCATCGTCTTTCAACTTTGCTTTCTCAAGGAACGCATTAAAATTCAACGGAACAACAGCATGAGCCATCTATCTACAATCAAACATAAACAAGCAAGATACTATCAGTTACTAAGTTCATGATAAGTTTAAGTTCTATTAATCAAATTACTTAAGAACTCCCACTTAGATAGACATCCCTCTAATCCTCTAAGAGATCACGTGATCCAAATCAACTAAACCATGTCCGATCATCACGTGAGATGGAGTAGTTTCATTGGTGAACATCTCTATGTTGATCATATCTACTATATGATTCACGCTCGAACTTTCGGTCTCCGTGTTCCGAGGCCATATCTGTATATGCTTGGCTCGTCAAGTATAACCTGAGTATTCCGCGTGTGCAACTGTTTTGCACCCGTTGTATTTGAACGTAGAGCCTATCACACCCGATCATCACGTGGTGTCTTAGCAAGAAGAACTTTCACAACGGTGCATACTCAGGGAGAACACTTCTTGATAATTTAGTGAGAGATCATATTATAATGCTATCGTCAATCAAAGCAAGATAAGATGCATAAAAGATAAACATCACATGCAATCAATATAAGTGATATGATATGGCCATCATCATCTTGTGCCTGTGATCTCCATCTCCGAAGCACCGTCATGATCACCATCGTCACCGGCGCGACACCTTGATCTCCATCGTAGCATCGTTGTTGTCTCGCCAATCTTATGCTTCCACGACTATCGCTACCGCTTAGTGATAAAGTAAAGCATTACATCACGATTGCATTGCATACAATAAAGCGACAACCATATGGCTCCTGCCAGTTGCCGATAACTCGGTTAAAAAACATGATCATCTCATACAATAAAATTCAGCATCATGTCTTGACCAGATCACATCACAACATGCCCTGCAAAAACAAGTTAGACGTCCTCTACTTTGTTGTTGCTAGTTTTACGTGGCTGCTACGGGCTTAAGCAAGAACCAATCTCACCTACACATCAAAACCACAGCGATAGTTTGTCAATTTGACTCTGTTTTAACCTTCGCAAGGACCGGGCGTAGCCACACTTGGTTCAACTAAAGTTGGAGAAACAGTCACCCGCAAGCCACCTATGTGCAAAGCACGTCGGGGGAACCGGTCTCGCGTAAGCTACGCGTAATGTCGGTCCGGGCCGCTTCATCCGACAATACCGCCAAACCAAAGTATGACATACTGGTAGGCAGTATGACTTATATCGCCCACAACTCACTTGTGTTCTACTCGTGCATATAACATCAAACCATAAAACCTAGGCTCGGATGCCACTGTTGGCGAACGCAGTAATTTCAAAAAATTTCCTATGCACACGCAAGATCATGGTGATGCATAGCAATGAGAGGGGAGAGTGTTGTCTACGTACCCTTCGTAGACCGCAATGGAAGCGTTGACGCAACGCAGAGGAAGTAGTCGTACGTCTTCCCGATCCGACCGATCCAAGAACCGTTACTCCGGCACCTCCGAGTTCTTAGCACATGTACAGCTCGATGACGCTCCCCAGGCTCCGATCCAGCAAAGCTTCGGGGATGAGTTTCGTCAGCACGATGGCGTGGTGACGATGATGATGTTCTACCGACGCAGGGCTTCGCCTAAGCACTACAACGATATGACTGAGGTGGAATATGGTGGCAGGGGGCACCGCACACGGCTAAGGAACGATCACGTGGATCAACTTGTGTGTCTAGAGGTCCCCCCTGCCCCCGTATATAAAGGATCCAAGGGGGGGGGGTGCGGCCGGCCCTATGGTGGCGCGCAGGAGGAGTCCTACTCCTACTGGGAGTAGGACTCCCCTCCCAATCCTTTTCCAACTAGGAGAGGTGGAGGGAGAATAGGAAAGGAGGGGCGCCGCCCCTCCCTCCTTGTCCAATTCGGACTAGGGGGAGAGGGGGCACGCGGCCTGCCCTGGCAGCCCCTTCCTCTTCTCCACATTAGGCCCATGAGGCCCATTAACCCCCTGGGGGGTTCCGGTAACCCCCCGGTGCTCCAATTTTATCCGATACTTCTCCGGAACCCTTCCGGTGTCCGAATATAGTCATCCAATATATCAATCTTTATGTCTCGACTATTTCGAGACTCCTCGTCATGTTCGTGATCACATCCGGGACTCCGAACTAACTTCGGTACATCAAAATGCATAAACTCATTATAACTGTCATCGTAACGTTAAGCGTGCAGACCCTACGGTTCGAGAACAATGTAGACATGACTGAGACAGATCTCCGGTCAATAACCAATAGCGGGACCTGGATGCCCATATTGGCTCCTACATATTCTACGAAGATCTTTATCGGTCAGACTGCATAACAACATACGTTGTTCCCTTTGTCATCGGTATGTTACTTGCCCGAGATTCGATCGTCGGTATCCAATACCTAGTTCAATCTCGTTACCGGCAAGTCTCTTTACTCGTTCCGTAATACATCATCTCGCAACTAACTCATTAGTTGCAATGCTTGCAAGGCTTATGTGATGTGCATTACCGAGAGGGCCCAGAGATACCTCTCCGACAATCGGAGTGACAAATCCTATTCTCGAAATACGCCAACCCAACATCTACCATTGGAGACACCTGTAGAGCTCCTTTATAATCACCCAGTAACGTTGTGATGTTTGGTAGCACACAAAGTGTTCCTCCGGCAAACGGGAGTTGCATAATCTCATAGTCATAGGAACATGTATAAGTCATGAAGAAAGCAATAGCAACATACTAAACGATCGGGTGCTAAGCTAATGGAATGGGTCATGTCAATCAGATCATTCAACTAATGATGTGACCTCGTTAATCAAATAACAACACTTTGTTCATGGTTAGGAAACATAACCATCTTTGATTAACGAGCTAGTCAAGTAGAGGCATACTAGTGACACTAAGTTTGCCTATGTATTCACACATGTATTATGTTTCCGGTTAATACAATTCTAGCATGAATAATAAACATTTATCATGATATAAGGAAATAAATAATAACTTTATTATTGCCTCTAGGGCATATTTCCTTCACCCCAAGCTTTGGCTCTTGGCTATCCTTGAATATTACCTTGGGGTGCCTTGGTAATCCCCAAGCTTAGGCTCTTGCCACTCCTTATTCCATAGTCCATCGAATCCTTACCCGAAACTTGAAAACTTCACAACACAAAACATAACAAAAAACTCGTAAGCTCCGTTAGTATAAGAAAATAAATCACCACTTCAAGGCACTGTAATGAACTCATTATTTATTTATATTGGTGTTAAACCTACTGTATTCCAACTTATCTATGGTTCATACCCTCCAATACTACTCATAGATTCATCAAATAAGCAAACAACACATGAAAAACAGAATCTGTCAAAAACAGAACAGTCTTTAGCAATCTGTATCAAACGTATACTTCTGGAACACATAAAATTCTCAAATAAATTTCTGGACGTGAGGAATTTATCTATTAATCATCTGCAAAAAGAATTAACTAAATATCACTCTCCAAATAAGAATGGTAGCACTTCTCGTGAGCGCTAAAGTTTCTGTTTTTTACAGCATGATCAACAAGACTTTCCCCAAGTCTTCCCAAAGGTTCTACTTGGCACAAACACTAATTAAAAGCATAAAACCACATCTAAACACAGGCTAGATGAATTATTTATTACTAAACAGGAACAAACAGCAAGGAACTAAAATAAAATTTGGTTGCCTCCCAACAAGAGCTATCGTTTAACGCCCCTAGCTAGGCATGATGATTTCAATGATGCTCACATAAATGGTAAGAATTGAAACATAAAGAGAGCACCATGAAGAATATGACTAGCACATTTAATTCTAACCATACTTCCTATGCATAGGGATTTTGTGAGCAAACAACTTGTGGGAACAAGAATCAACTTGCATAGGAAGGTAAAACAAGCATAACTTCAAAACTTTAAGCACATAGAGAGGAAACTTGATATTATTGCAATTCCTACAAGCATATATTCCTCCCTCGTAATAATTTTCAGTAGCATCATGAATGAATTCAACAATATAACCAGCACCTAACGCATTCTTTTCATGATCTACAAGCATAGAAATTTTATTACTCTCCACATAAGCAAAATTCTTCTCATGAATAATAGTGGGAGCAAACTTAACAAAATAATTATCATGTGAGGCATAATCCAATTGAAAACTAAAATCATGATGACAAGTTTCATGGATATAATTATTCTTTATATCATACAAGTCATCACAATAATCATCATAGATAGCAACTTTGTTCTCATAATCAATTGGAACCTCTTCCGGAATAGTGGATTCATCACAAAATAAAGTCATGACCTCTCCAAATCCACTTTCATCAATATAATCATCATAAATAGGAGGCATGCTTTCATCATAATAAATTATCTCATCAAAACTTGGGGGACAAAAATATAATCTTCATCAATCATAGCTTCCCCTAGCTTGTGGCTTTGCATATCATTAGCATCATGGATATTCAAGGAATTCATACTAACAACATTGCAATCATGCTCAGCATTCAAATATTTAGTGCCAAAAATTTTATAGATTTCTTCTTCTACAACTTGAGCACAATTATCCTTTCCATCATACTAACGAAAGATATTAAAAAGGCGAAGCGTATGAGACAAACTCAATTCCATTTTTTATAGTTTTCTTTTATAAACTAAACTAGTGATAAAACAAGAAACTAAAAGACTCGATTGCAAGATCTAAAGATATACCTTCAAGCGCTAACCTCCTCGGCAACGGAGCCAGAAAAGAGCTTGATGTCTACTACACAACCTTCTTCTTGTAGACGTTGTTGGGCCTCCAAGTGCAGAGGTTTGTAGGACAGTAGCAAATTTCCCTCAAGTGGATGACCTAAGGTTTATCAATCCGTAGGAGGCGTAGGATGAAGATGGTATCTCTCAAGCAACCCTGCAACCAAATAACAAAGAGTCTCTTGTGTCCCCAACACACCCAATACAACGGTAAATTGTATAGGTGCACTAGTTCGGCGAAGAGATGGTGATACCACTAGTAGAAAAAGGGCCTATTGTCCCGGTTCGTAAGGGCCTTTTGTCCCGGTTCCTGAACCGGGACTAAAGGGTCGGTACTAATGCCCTGTCCCTTTAGTCCCGGTTCAATCCAGAACTGGGACAGATGGGCCTCCACGTGGCCTGTGCGTGGAGCCCAAGCAGGAGGGCCTTTGGTCCCGGTTGGTGGCACCAACCGGGACCAATAGGCATCCACGCGTCAGCATTTCTGTGGCTGGGGTTTTTGTTTTTTTTTGAAAGGGGGGGGGTTGGGGGTTTTGGGGGGTTAATTTAGGTGTTTCATATATTGTGTTAGCTAGCTATAATTAATAGAGAGAAGTGTCCTCTCTTATGTCCGTGCTTGGTTGACACTACGTACTATACATACGTATAGAGAGGACTAGACACGCTAGCTAGCTAGTAAGCAAATGAAGGAAACAGAAGGTCGTCATGAACATATATGCATACAGAGAGAAGTGATATCGACCACCTCTCCTCCTCCAAGAGATTGGTCGAACAACAAGTTCTCGTATATCTATCCGACACTACCGGCTACATATATACAATAATTATCTCTTACAAATATAATCTCCTAACATACGGACTCATGGTCCACATAGTATTCTCCGTCTTCAGCGATCACGTGGTCAAGAAAGAATGCCACCAATTCCTCTTGAATTGCTCACATGCGAGCTGGTGCTAGGAGTTCATCCCGCTTCCGAAACATCTAATTTGAAGAAGGGGGTCAATACATATATATATGAATGAATGAAACTCAACACAAATGATGGTAATAAAATAAAATTGTGAATGTTGTTATTTACGCACTTCATATTGTTCGTCAGAGTAGCCCCGCTCACAGGTCGTGTGGCGGATGGACTCGCAAACGTAGTATCCACAGAAATCATTCCCTTGTTCCTGCCACAACCACTTTACAAGAAATAGAGGTCAATCAAACTGATAAGCAAGAATGCCAAATGGTATTGATGAAACTAGCGCTTGAATCAATAGGAGATGCGCGGAACATGCTACTATAGTACTTACTTTCGGGTGTCTAAATTGCAGCTTCTTCGGGAGTCCCGAAGCTTTTTTGGTGAATTTTTTCCAAACCCTGCGAGACAAAGAAAACAATTACTTGATATATCAGGAAATGAACAAAGTTGCTGATATGGTGGATAATGATCGATTTAACTTACTTCTCGAGCATTTGAGTCATGTCCGCATAGTCCTGGGGATCTTTTCGTCTTGAGTCTAAGACGGTTACTAGTCCCTGCTCAAGCTTAATCTCTAGGAGAATATAGTGGAAATTTCACACGCATGCATAACTCATCAATTACATTACTATAACCTTGACTAATACATAAGGGAAACCGAATATGCACAAGACAGTAACACTCACTTGAAGTTGTAAGGAAAGAGTATTATATCTTTGTTTCCATTTATTACCAACGATCGTAGCAAGTTGGCCTCGGTATCCGTGGCATGAAATTTAACCTGAGTCGCATCTATGATATTTGTGTTAATGAACCCAATATCACCGATTTGTCTTTTCTTCAATTCGATGATCTTCAATCTGCATAATATAGTGAGGATAATTATAAATACATGCAATGAAAGAGCTGAGCTATATAGAGAGACTTAATGACAGAAGTAGTACTACTTACAGATAGTAGCAGGTGACCGTTGCTTTATCGAGGGCCAATTGATTGAAAAACTGAAAGAACTCCTCAAATGGAACATGCAATAGATCAATTCCAACGAGGTCATGCTCCTTTTTAACTCTCACATACAAAGTACTCCTCCCCCCAGACTCTCTGCAGATTTTCAAGTACCAATCATGCAATCTTCGCATCATCGTTGATAGAGATCTTTCATCTTTGACGAGAGGCTTCCCGTACTCGTATCTTTGTATCTGCACCTCCATGAAATCATAATGTACATCGTCGGGCAAGTAATCTCCAAGATTGCTATAACCGGGCACCATCCTCGGATCATTAGCGACGATGTCGCTAGGCACCTTGAGCGGGGGGCACGATTGCTTCGCTTGTTCGCCGAGCTAGGCAATTTGTTTCCCAGCTCATCGTTCTTTCAGTCTTTGATCACTGACAGTACTTCCCGACCGCTCCGCTTCGGCAAGTTCCTTTCCAATAATGCGCTCATAGTTTCCTTTCGGTGGAGACTTGGGTGGTTTTGTTAGGGGAGCCAGAGTGCGCTTCAGTTTCACCGGATCTACCTTCTCGTCCGGAGGTGGATGTTTCTTTGCTTTCACCCCTTCAAAGAAGTTCCTCAATTCTTCTCGCGCGATCTCGGCATTCTCCTCTGAGGTCCTCTCGTATGGTAACTTCTCTGGTGTCTTCAGAGAAGGACCAAATCTGTATGTCCTCCCGCCTCTGGCTGTACTACTAGACGCCGACAGGGCAGATAGAGCGGTTGTCTTCTTTACTTGCTTACGAGGCGGAGGATACGACGCGCCGGAGCAGTCGGAGTGGTGGCAGGTCTCTTCCGCCCTTGCTGATGAGGCGGAGAAGGAGGAGGCTGGTTGCTCGGGCGTGCCGACGCAGGCGGAGTGCCGCCACGCACCGGAGAAGGAGCCGGCCGAGTGCCCTGATCGTCACTCGCCGGAGGAGGAGGCGGTGGAGGAGGCGGAGTGCCCTGACTCGCCGAAGGAGGAGGAGGAGGCGGAGGCGTCCAGTTCGGAAGGTTGATGAGCTCCTTCCGCCATAGGCATGGAGTCTTCAGAGCAGAACCCAGCCGAGTCTCCCCTTCACCGGTAGGGTGGTCAAGCTGGAGGTCCTCAAATCCCTCCGTTATTTCATCCACCATCACCCTAGCATATCCTTCTGGAATCGGCCGACAGTGAAAAGTTGCGCTGGGTTCAGTAGGAAAAACAGAGCCAACAGCCGCCTTGACCTTCATATTAATCCATTGTGTCATAAGGTGGCAATTTTGAGACTCCGTGATAGCATCCACGGTACCCTAGCGTGCAGCGCCTGCCGTTGGGTCTGCTCCACTTTCTTCCTCCTCTCGTGGCATTTGCAACCACCTGCGTCCGGAAACCCAACCATCCACGGAATGGAGCCTGGCGTGCCTCGTGTCCGTCCAGGGTGCTCAGGATTCCCGAGGGCCATTGTGAGCTCGTCGTTCTCTCTGTCTGGAATGAACGTCCCTTGCTGCGCTGCTTCGATATACTGCTAAAGCTTCTTGACTGGTATGTCCATTTGATCGTTCGTCCAAATGCACTTCCCTGATACAGGGTCCAAGGTTCCGCCAGCCCCGAAGAACCAAGTCCGGCAACGGTCTGGCCAGTTAATTGTCTCTGGTTCGATCCCTTTATCAACCAGATCATTCTCAATCTTGGCCCACTTAGGCCGGGCTACGAGGTAGCCACCTGACCCCGTGCGATGGTGATGCTTCTTCTTCGCAGCATTTTGCTTGTTTGTCGCCGACATCTCCTTACTCTTTTCCGATGTCTTGTGGGCCACAAATGCAGGCCACTGATCTCTGATCTTCTCATATCTGCCCTTGAATTCTGGTGTCTCTTTATTTTTGACAAACTTATTCAGCTCTTTCTTCCACCTCCTGAATAGTTCTTCCATCCTCTTAAGAGAAAAAGACTTGATTAATTGCTCTTTAACTGGCTTCTCCGGATCATCCTCTGGCGGTAGGGTGAAATTTGACTTCATCTCAGTCCAAAGATCATTTTTCTGCATATCATTGACATAAGACACCTCAGGGTCTTCTGTAGCCGGCTTTAACCATTGCTGGATGCTGATCGGGATCTTGTCCCTAACCAAAATCCCGCAATAAGCAACAAATGCGCTCTTTGTCCGGAGGGGTTCAATCGGTTGGCCGTCGGGCGCGATTGCTATGATCTCAAACTTTTCATCCAAGCTCAACTTTTTCTTCGGGCCTCGTCTCTTTACCGAAGTTGTGCTTGATCCAGAGGGCTACAAAAAAGAACAAAGACTTAATTAATATGTGTACATACCAAAACAATCAATACATCAATTATCTAGTCAGCAGATGCTTAACTAATATATATACCTAGCCGGACTCGGTTCGGTCAGCGGAGACGTCAGCACGGTCTCCTTCTTGCACCGACATTGTGTCACCGAAGCTGTCCTCACGGTCTCTTTCTTGCACTGGCATTAGGTCACCGGAGCCATCATAATCATAGCCAGCTGCTTCCAGACCATCGGTGTCGTTGAGAAACAACGAGCAGACGACATCACTTCCTCGTGCGATTATGTCCCCCAACAACTCTTCTTGTACTTGGTCTTGGGCGGTGTCCATAGTTTCTACAAATATTACAACATGGCAATTATTATTCAAACATGACAGATGGATATATTAGTGGCAAATGTAGAACTAATATTAATTAGTGGCCTCGACGCTGCTTCTCTAGGGTTTGGGGTGGCCTCGACAACTCTTCAAGGATAAAAAAAGAGGAAGAAGAAGAAAAAAAGAGGAGAAGAAAGAATAGAGGAGTAAGAGATAAAAAAAGAAGAGGAAGAAGAAAAAAAAGAGGAGAAGAAAGAATAGAGGAGTAAGAACTCCTCTATTCTTTCTTCTCCTCTTTTGTTCTTCTTCTTCCTCTTTTTTTTATCGGGAACGAGGTTAGTCGAGGGTCGCCGAGCGGTAGAGGAAACCCTAAATAGCAAGTATCGTGGGTTACATGTGGCCATCTGTGTCGGACACTACATCCACGTCCCACAAGTGACGCGGGTCGACGCCCGCGTCACTTGTGGGACGTGGATGTACTGTCCGACACCGACGTTGAAGTTATCGGGAGGTGGTATATATATCGCCCCCCTCGTGTTGAAGTTATCAGGAGGGGGTATATCGACCCCCCTCGTGTTGAAGTTATCGGGAGAGGGTATATCGACCCCCCCTCGTGTTGAAGTTATCGGGAGGGGTATATCGACGACGACAGACCCGATAAAACATAAGAATACGAAGAAGAAATAAAAAGAGGAGAAGAAGAAAGGAATAGAGGAGAAGATCAAAGAAAAAAAAGAGGAGAAGAAGAAAGGAATAGAGGAGAAGAAGAAAAAATAGAATTTTTTTCTATTTTTTCTTCTTCTCCTCTATTCCTTTATTCTTCTCCTCTTCCTTCTCTTCCTCTCCTCTTCTTCTCCTTTTTCCTCTTCTTATTTTCCTTTTTCCTCTCCTAAATATATAAAACTTTTCTAGAAATGAAACTAACCTAAAATGTACTAAATCAGAGAACATATATAGATAATCCTTTTCTAAATATTTAAATCTAACTTTTGCATATATGAACATATATACACAGAGAACATACAAACATATATACATTTTTACAAAAAAGCAAAATACAAAATACAAACATATATATGAAAAAAAATCTGAAAAGAAGCAATATACACAATATATATACTGACATATATACATAATATACACAAAGAAGCAATATACACAATATACACAAGCATATAATATATGAAAAAAATAGGGGAGGGGCGCCAGCCGAACCAACGGAGGGGCAGGGCGACGGCGACGGGCGGGCCGGGGCGACGGCGACGGGCGGGGCAGGGGCGACGGCGACGGGCGGGGCAGGGCGACGACGACGGGCGGGCCGGGGCGCGCGACACGCGTCGGGGCAGGGTGGCCAGCGGTGAGCGGCGTCGGGCGAGGGCACGGCCGACGGCGAGCGGGCGACGACGGCGACCTCGGGCGGCTAGGGGAGGCGACGGCGACGTCGGGGCAGGGGCCAGCGTCGAGGAGCAGCGCAGCAACTTGGCGGCGTTGGAGAAGAATGGCGGGTGGGGGAAACTTCCCAAGTGTTTGGTTATATAGGAAAGGCTTTGGTCCCGGTTCGTGGCACAAACCGGGACCAATGCCCCCCTTTAGTCCCGGTTGGTGCCACCAACTGGGACCAAAGGCCTCTTTTCAGCAGCCCAAAGGGCGGGAAGCGGCGGCCTTTGGTCCCGCCCTTTGGGCTGCTGAAAAGAGGCCTTCGGTCCTGGTTGGTGGCACCAACCAGGACTAAATGGGGGCATTGGTCATGGTTTGTGCCACGAACCGTGACCAATGCCCCCCTTCAGTCTCGGTTGGTGCCACCAACCGGGACCAAAGGCCTACGCTTGCCAAAGCCGCGGTGCGGTGGGATGTTTAATCCCACCTCGCTAGCTGAGGAGCGGCCGCACCTGTTTATAAGCGCTGCCCCGCCATCTCCATCGAACTCCTCAGAACTGCAGGCCTCTGGGCCTAATCTCACACCGCTATGCCTGTGGGCCTGCAGGGACTTCTGTGGGCCTGAATCCTGGCCCATGGATGGGCTTCTAGTCGTATTCAGACCGTGGTGGCCCAGTAGGTGGCATTTTTTTTACTATTTATTTTTTCATTTCAACTTAGAACTAAATACTTATAGTTTTTTAGTGATTTTTTTCTTTTAGGTCACAAAAATTATAAACTTTCTGTTAGTGCCATTAGTTTTAAAATTTGAATAGTTTAAATTTGAATTTTTAAAAATTTGTGTGAATCACTAGTTTATGAATAACTTTAGTATAAAAATTGATTTTTGAGTCATTCTTTTTCCTGCTATTTAATATTACTGTGTTTTATCATTATACTCAATTTGGTAATTTTAGTTAGTCATAACCAATATTATAGGCATTTTTTTCTTTTTTGCTATTTATTTTTTCATTTCTACTTAGAACAAAATACTTATAGTTTTTTAGTGATTTCTTTTTTCTTTTAGTGATTTCTTTTTTCTTTTAGGTCACAAAAATTATAAACTTTTTGTTAGTGCCATTAGTTTTCAAATTTTAAAACACTTTTTTTTGTTTTTTTGCTTTTAGTGCCTATTTTTTCCAGTTTTTTTGTTTTGTTTTCTGTATTATTTATTTTCTTTTGTTTTTTGCTTTATTTTTTAGTTTTTTTTGCTTTTAGTTTTAGAAAAATTATAAACTTTCAGTTAGTGCCATTAGTTTTCAAATTTGAAAATACTTTTTTAGTTTTTTTGTTTTCTTTGTTGCTTTATTTATTTTATTTTCTTTCTACTTACAACAAAATACTTATTGTTGCTATTTTTATTTTTTCTGTTTTTTCGTTTTGTTTTCTGTATTATTTATTTTCTTTTGTTTTTTGCTTTATTTTTTAATTCTTTTTGCTTTTTGGTCAGCAAAATTATAAACTTTCTGTTAGTGCCATTAGTTTTAAAAAAATTATAAACTTTCTGTTATTGCCATTAGTTTTCAAATTTCTCGGTTTGGTAGACATGTCCTTCAGATAGATAACCTGTGCCACATCATTGGCTAGGACGAACGGTTCGTCAGTGTACCCAAGATTTTTCAGATCCACTGTTGTCATTCCGTACTATGGGTCTACCTGTACCCCGTCGCCTGACAGATTGACCCATTTGCACTTAAACAAAGGGACCTTAAAATCATGTCCGTAGTCAAGTTCCCATATGTCCACTATGTAACCATAATATGTGTCCTTTCCGCTCTCGGTTGCGGCATCAAAGCGGATACCGCTGTTTTGGTTGGTGCTCTTTTGATCTTGGGCGATTGTGTAAAATGTATTCCCATTTATCTCGTATCCTTTGTAAGTCAATACAGTCAAAGATGGTCCCCTGGACAACAAGTACAACTCATCACAAACAGTGTTGTCACCTCTGAGACGTGCTTCCAACCAACTGCTGAAAGTCCTGATGTGTTCACATGTAATCCAGTCGTCGCACTGCTCCGGGTGTTTGGAGCGTAGACTGTTCTTGTGTTCATCGACATACGGGGTCACCAAGGTAGAGTTCTGTAGAACTGTGTAGTGTGCTTGAGACCAATAATATCCGTCCCTGCATATTATTGACTCACTTCCAAGAGTGCCTTTTCCAGTCAGTCTCCCCTCATACCGCGATTTAGGGAGACCTATCTTCTTAAGGCCAAGAATGAAGTCAACACAAAACCCGATAACATCCTCTGTTTGATGGCCCATGGAGATGCTTCCTTCTGGCCTAGTGCGGTTACGGACATATTTCTTTAGGACTCTCATGAACCTCTCAAAGGGGAACATATTGTGTAGAAATACGGGCCCCAGGATGACAATCTCGTCGACTAGATGAACTAGGACGTGCGTCATGATATTGAAGAAGGATGGTGGGAACACCAGCTCGAAACTGACAAGACATTGCGCCACATCACTCCTTAGCCTTGGTACGATTTCTGGATCGATCACCTTCTGAGAGATTGCATTGAGGAGTGCACATAGCTTCACAATGGCTAATCGGACGTTTTCTGGTAGAAGCCCCCTCAATGCAACCGAAAGCAGTTGCGTCATAATCACGTGGCAGTCATGAGACTTTAGGTTTTGGAACTTTTTCTCTGGCATATTTATTATTCCCTTTATATTTGACGAGAAGCCAGTCGTGACCTTCATACTGAGCAGGCATTCAAAGAAGATTTATTTCTCTTCTTTCGTAAGAGCGCAGCTGGCAGGACCTTTATACTGCTTCAGAGGCATGCCGTCTTTTTCGTGCAAACGTTGCAGGTCCTCCCGTGCCTCAGGTGTATCTTTTGTCTTCCCATACACGCCCAAGAAGCCTAGGAGGTTCACAAAAGGTTCTTCTTCACGTGCATCACGTTGATTGAGGAGCGGACCTCTAGGTCTTTCCAGTAGGGTAGGTCCCAAAATATAGATTTCTTCTTCCACATGGGTGCGTGTCCCTCAGCGTCATTCGGAACAGCTAGTCCGCCAGGACCCTTTCCAAAGATTACGTGTAAATCATTGACCATAGCAAGTACGTGATCACCGGTACGCATGGCGGGCTTCTTCCGATGATTTGCCTCGCCTTTGAAATGCTTGCCTTTCTTTCGACATTGATGGTTGGTCGGAAGAAATCGACGATGGCCCAGGTACACATTCTTCCTGCATTTGTCCAGGTATATACTTTCAGTGTCATCTAAACAGTGCGTGCATGTGTGGTATCCTTTGTTTGTCTGTCCTGAAAGGTTACTGAGAGCGGGCCAATCGTTGATGGTCATGAACAGCAACACCTTTAGGTTAAATTCCTCTTGTCTGTGCTCATCCCACGTACGTACACCGTTTCCATTCCACAGCTGTAAACGTTCTTCAACTAATGGCCTTAGGTACACATCAATGTCGTTGCCGGGTTGCTTAGGGCCTTGGATGAGAACTGGCATCATAATGAACTTCCGCTTCATGCACATCCAAGGAGGAAGGTTATACATACATAGAGTCACGGGCCAGGTGCTGTGATTGCTGCTCTACTCCCTGAAAGGATTAATGCCATCCGCGCTTAAAGCAAACCATACATTCCTTGGGTCCTTTGCAAACTCATCCCAGTACTTTGTCTTGATTTTTCTCCACTGTGACCCGTCAGCGGGTGCTCTCAACTTCCCGTCTTTCTTCCGGTCCTCACTGTGCCATCGCATCAACTTGGCATGCTCTTTGTTTCTTAACAGACGTTTCAACCGTGGTATTATAGGAGCATACCACATCACCTTCGCAGGAACCCTCTTCCTGGGGGGCTCGCCGTCAACATCACCAGGGTCATCTCGTCTGATCTTATACCGCAATGCACCGCATACCGGGCATGCGTTCAGATCCTTGTATGCACCGCGGTACAGGATGCAGTCATTAGGGCATGCATGTATCTTCTCCACCTCCAATCCTAGAGGGCATACGACCTTCTTTGCTGCGTATGTACTGTCGGGCAATTCGTTATCCTTTGGAAGCTTCTTCTTCAATATTTTCAGTAGCTTCTCAAATCCTTTGTCAGCCACAACATTCTCTGCCTTCCACTGCAGCAATTCCAGTACGGTACCGAGCTTTGTGTTGCCATCTTCGCAATTGGGGTACAACCCTTTTTTGTGATCCTCTAACATGCGATCGAACTTCAGCTTCTCCTTTTGACTTTTGCATTGCGTCCTTGCATCGACAATGACCCGACGGAGATCATCATCATCGGGCACATCGTCTGGTTCCTCTTGATCTTCAGCAGCTTCACCCGTTGCGCATCATTGGGCACATCGTCTGGTTCCTCTTGATCTTCACCAGCTCCCCCCGTTGCAGCATCACCGTATTCAGGGGGCACATAGTTGTCATCGTACTCTTCTTCTTCGCCGTCTTCCATCATAACCCCTATTTCTCCGTGCCTCGTCCAAACATTATAGTGTGGCATGAAACCCTTGTAAAGAAGGTGGGAGTGAAGGATTTTCCGGTTAGAATAAGACCTCGTATTCCCACATTCAGTGCATGGACAACACATAAAACCATTCTGCTTGTTTGCCTCAGCCGCATCGAGAAACTCATGCACACCCTTAATGTACTCGGAGGTGTGTCTGTCATCGTACATCCATTGCCGGTTCATCTGCGTGCATTATATATAATTAAGTGTCCAAATTAATAGAAGTTCATCATCACATTAAAACCAAAGTACATACATAGTTCTCATCTAACAACATATAGCTCTCCAGAGCATCTAATTAATTAAACCATACATTGAAACTATGTAAAACATTTCAATGCGAAAACAAATGCGATCATAATCGCAACCAAGGTAACAATTGATCCAACGTCATAATGATACCAAGCCTCGGTATGAATGGCATATTTTCTAATCTTTCTAATCTTCAAGCGCATTGCATCCATCTTGATCTTGTGATCATCAACGACATCCGCAACATGCAACTCCAATATCATCTTCTCCTCCTCAATTTTTTTTATTTTTTCCTTCAACAAATTGTTTTCTTCTTCAACTAAATTTAACCTCTTGACAATAGGGTCGGTTGGAATTTCCAATTCACATACATCCTACATAAATAAAATCTATGTCATGTTGGTCGGCATAATTTTCATAAACAATAAATGAGCCAATAGTTATAAAGATAATATATATACCACGTCCGAATCATAGACAGGACTATGGTAGGGTACGAAACCACCTCAAAGTTATTCTTTCCAATCAATCCGTTGGGCTATTCCTATAAGTGTCACAAATAGACCTAGAGTTCGTACTAGAATAACACCTTAAGACACAAATCACCAAAACCCTAATGTCACCTAGATACTCCAAGGTCACCTCAAGTATCCGTGGGTATGATTATACGATATGCATCACACAATCTCAGATTCATCTATTCAACCAACACAAAGGACCTCAAAGAGTGCCCCAAAGTTCTACCGGAGAATCACGACAAAAACGTGTGCCAACCCCTATGCATAGATTCATGGGCGGAACCCGCAAGTTGATCACCAAAACATACATCAAGTGAATCACGTGGTATCCCATTGTCACCATAGATACGCACGGCAAGACATACATCAAGTGTTCTCAAATCTTTAAAGACTCAATCCGATAAGATAACTTCAAAGGGGAAACCCAATTCATTACAAGAGAGAAGAGTGGGAGGAGAAACATAAGATCCAACTATAATAGCAAAGCTCACGATACATCAAGATTGTACCACCTTAAGAACACGAAAGAGAGAGAGAGAGAGAGAGAGAGAGAGATCAAACACATAGCTACTGGTACATACCCTCAGCGCCGAGGGAGAACTACTCCCTCCTCGTCATGGAGAGCAGCGAGATGATGAAGATGGCCACCGGAGAGGGATTCCCCCTCCGGCAGGGTGCCGGAACGGGTCTAGATTGGTTTTCGGTGGCTACGGAGGCTTCTGGCGGCGGAACTTCCGATCTATTGTCTGTTCTGAAAGTTTTAGGATAGTAGGTATATATGGGTGCAGGAAGTACGTCGGTGGAGCTTCGGGGGCCCCACGATGCAGGGGGCGTGCCCTGGGGGGCGTGCCCCCACCCTCGTGAGCACCTCCCTTGGCTCCTGATGTGGGGTCCAAGTCCATCCGGTAGCTTTCCTTCCAAAAATAACTTCTCCAGCTGATTTCGTTCCGTTTTGACTCCGTTTGATATTCCTTTTCTTTGAAACACTGAAATAGGCAAAAAACAGCAATTCTGGGCTGGGCCTCCGGTTAATAGGTTAGTCCCAAAAATAATATAAAAGTGGATAATAAAGCCCAATATTGCCCAAAACAATAGATAACATAGCATGGAGCAAACAAAATTATAGATACGTCGGAGACGTATCAAGGCACTCCATGGACACAACAATTGATCATTGATCTCTTAGCCGTGTGCGGTGCCCCCCTCCACCATAATCCACCTCGGTCATATCGCAGCGGTGCTTAGGCGAAGCCCTGCGTCGGTAGTATCATCATCACCGTCACCACGCCGTCGTGCTGACGAAGCTCTTCCCGGAAGCTCTACTGGATCGTGAGCTCGCGGTACATCACCGAGCTGACGTGTGCTGGACGCGAAGGTGCCGTACGTTTGGTGCTGAGGATCGGTCGATCATGAAGACGTACGAGTACATCAACCGCGTTGTTATAACGCTTCCACTTACGGTCTATGAGGATATGTAGACAACACTCTCCCCTCTTGTTGCTATGCATCACCATGATCTTGCGTGTGCATAGGATTTTTTTTGAAATTACTACGTTCCCCAATACGTGCTTGGTGCAAATACCAATGGCATGAATCCGTTTGGAAACCATAACACTAACCACAGGACATGGCCCCTCTTTGTATGAATGTACAACCCCCCCATGTAAGTGCATGAAGACAAAGTACATACACATGAGCATGCTGATTCAAGGTCTGAAACAACCGGGAAATAAGATTAACTTGTATATGGGGCTTCTGCAAGAGGAGCTAGACACGTCATGGAAAACACCGACATGGACATGGGACGCCAACAAAGGAGAGTATTTCCATAAGAGAGCCACGCTGATGACGACGGTGCATGACTATCTCGGTTACGGGTACACTAGTCCTGGTGTGCCATGGATATTGCGGTTGCACGAGGTGCATGGATGACACAACGTCTCAGCAGCTTACGTCAACGAAAGATGGCGGGTCCGGGAAAATCATGTACATGGGGTGTCATAGATGGCTCGATAAGGATGACCCATGGAGAAAGCGTGGAGATTTATTCAATGGGTTGGCTGAGCATCGAGGACCTCCATGTAAGAGGAGCGGCACCGAAATCAACGAGCTGTTGAAAAACTAGGAATAGTGCCCCATGCCAGGAAAGATGAAAAGGCGCCGGAGCCGCTACTGAAGGTATGGAAAACGAGAGGTCTATTTTCTGGGACTTGGAGTACTGGCCCAATCACGACATGCCTCATTGCGTTGATCCAATGCATATCACGAAGAATGTCCTCGAGATCTTGCTTGACACACTGATGAACATGCCGGAGAAGACCAAGGATGGGCCGAAGTCAAGGAAAGACTTGGAAGATTTGAAGATCAGGAAAGATCTCCACCGTAAAAAGTTGACGAAGGAGATGGAGACGGGGGAGGGGGAAAGGGGCTGAAAAGTCAACAAGAAGGAGGAGAATTATTGCCCCCTTCTTGCTTCACCTTAAGTGCGAAGAAGATCAATCAATTCATCAAGTGCCTTATGGGAATCAAAGTCAGCTTCGGTTACTGTGGGATGATAAGTAGATTTCTAGACCCCAAGAAGAAAAGGTTCAGCGGGATGAAGTCTCATGACTGTCATGTGATGATGACGCATATACTCTCGGTTCCCATTAGAGGGATAATGGAGAAGCACGTCCGTGCCACGCTTACTGGTCTCTGCAACTTCTTTGACGTTATCTGTTGAAAGTCCATAAGTGTGAAGCAACTCCAAAGGCTACAGGAAGAGATCGTTGTCATACTATGTGAGCTTGACATGTACTTCCCACCCGCGTTCTTTGACGCCATGGTGCATCTGTGTGTCCACATCATGGACGACATCATCGACCTTGAGCCGACATTCCTTCAGAGCATGATGTCGTTCGAGAGGATGAATGGGGTCATCAAAGGATTTGTTCGTAACATGTCCCATCCTGATGGGAAGCATCTTCCAGGGGTATCTGACGCATGAGTGCATCTCCTTTTGAGAGAATTATATAGGCGTCGGAGACCCTATTCTTGGCTTGCCCCCATCAAGAAGCACGATGGGAGGCTCGAAGGAGAAGGTCACAACAACGGCCGGATCAATTTTTGCATCAAGATCTAAAAACTCTGAATCATTGGGAAACCTTTTAACTAAAGTTGACTCATCTCCAGTCCCATTTTTATCAAGATTTATATTGGAAAACAAGGATTCAATAGGAGTCACATCAATCACTTTAAGATCTTCATCTTTATTTTCACGGAAACTAGAAGAACACGTTTTTACAAACCAATCTCATTTAGCACGCATCTTAGCGGTTCTTTTTTTGCACTCATCAATGGAAATTATCATAGCTTTGAGAGACTCATTAATATCATGCTTGGGTGGAATAGATCTAAGTTTGAAAGAATTAACATGAAGAGAAATTCTATCCACGTTCCTATCCAAATCATCAATCTTAAGAAATTTTTCTTCAATCAAAGCCTTGAAATTCTTTTGCGAACTCATAAATTCTTTAACACTAATCTCAAAATCAGAGGGCATATTATTATAATTTCCAGAAGAAGTTTTGTAGGAATTACCATAATTATTAGAGGAATCACTAGGAAACGGCCTAGGATTAAAATTACGTCTATAGGCGTTATTACCAAAATTGTTCCTACCAACAAACTTCACATCCATAGATTCATTATTATTCTCAATCAAAGTAGACAAGGGAATATCACTAGGATCAATAGAAGCACTCTTGCTCACAAATAATTTCATAAGATCATCCATCTTTCCACTCAAAACATTAATCTCTTCAATCGCATGCACTTTTTTATTAGTGGAAGATCTTTCGGTGTGCCATTGATAATAATTAACCATAATATTATCTAGGAGTTTAGTAGCTTCTCCTAAAGTGATTTCCATAGAAGCACCTCCCGCAGCCGAATCTAAAAGATTTCTAGAAGCAAAATTCAATCCGACATAAAAGTTTTGTACAATCATCCACAAATTCAAACCGTGAGTAGGGCAATTTCGTATCATCAATTTCACCCTCTCCCAAGATTATGCACCATGTTCATGATCAAGTTGCTTAAAATTCATAATATCGTTCCCAAGGGAGATGATCTTAGCGGGAGGAAAATACTTGGAAATAAAGTCATCTTTACACTTATTCCATAAATCAATACTATTCTTAGGCAAAGATGAAAACCAAGTTTTAGCACGATATCGTAGTTAGAATGGAATAGCTCCAATTTAAAAATATCATTATCCACATCTTTTTTCTTTTACATATCAAATAACTGAACGAAACTATTAAGATGGGATGCGACATCTTCACTGGGAAGGACAGAAAATTGATCTTTCATAACAAGATTCAGCAAAGCGGCATTAATTTCATAAGATTCCGCACTAGTGGTGGGAGAAATCGGAGTAGTAATAAAATCATTGTTGTTGGTGTTGGAAAAATTACACAATTTGGTATTCTCTTGAGCCATCGTGACAAAGCAAGAAATCCAACACACGAGCACAGAAAAAGCAAATGAAGAAGGCGAACGGAAGAGGGGCGAAGAAAAGGCAAAAAAAATCGAAAATCATTTTAGAAGTGGGGGAGAGGAAAATCATTTTAGAAGTAGTAATGCAAGAGTGAGAGTTTATGATGGGTACTTGGTATGTCTTGACTTGGCGTAGATCTCCCCGGCAAAGGTGCTACAAATTCTTCCTGCTACTTCTATAGCTTGCGTTGGTTTTTCCCTTGAAGAGAAAAGGGTGATGCAGCAAAGTAGAGATAAGTATTTCCCCCAGTTTGATAACCAAGGTATCAATCCAGTAGGAGACAACGCACAAATCACCAAATACCTGCACAAACAATCAAACAACTTGCACCCAACACAATAAAGGGGTTGTCAATCCCTTCACGGTTACTTGCAAAAGTGAGATCTGATAGAGATAGATAAACGAGAAAGTAAACTTTTTGGTATTTTTGGTTTATAGATCGGAAAGTAAAAGATTGCAAAATAGTAGATTGGAAACTAATATGATGGAAGATAGACCCGGGGGGGCATAGGTTTCACTAGAGGCTTCTCTCAAGATAGCAAATAATACGGTGGGTGAACAAATTACTGCCGATCAATTAATAGAAAAGTGCAAAGTTATGACGATATCTAAGGCAATGATCATGAATATAGGCATCACGTCCATGTCAAATAGACCGAAACAATTCTGCATCTACTAGTATTACTCCACACATCGACCGCTGCCCATCATGCATCTAGAGTATTAAGTTCATAAAGAACAGAGTGACGCATTAAGTAAGATGACATAATGTAGAGAAATTAACTCAAGCAATTTGATAGAAAAAACCACATCTTTTTATCCTTGATGGCAACAATACAATACGTGCCTTACTGCCCCTACTGTCATTGGGAAAGGAAACCGTAAGATTGAACCCTAAGCTAAGCACTTCTCCCATAGCAAGAAAAACCAATCTAGTTGGCCAAACCAAACCGATAGTTCGAAGAGAATTACAAAGATATCAAATCATGCATAAAAGAATTCAGAGAAGATTCAAATAATATTCCTAGATAAGTTGATCGTAAATCAACAGTTCATCGGATCTCAGCAAATACACCGCAAAAGAGTATTACATCGACTAGATCTCCAAGAAAATTGAGGAGAACATGGTATTAAGAGTTAAAGAGAGAGAAGACGCCATCTAGCTACTAGCTATGGACCCGTAGGTCTATGGTAAACTACTAAACGCTTCATTGGAAGGGCAATAGGTTGATCTAGAAGCCCTCCGTGATCGAATCTCCCTCTAGCAGGGTGCCGAAAAAGTCCCTAGAGGGGATCTCACGACTACAGAAGGTTGCGGCGGTGGAAAATTGTTTTCGTGGATGCTTTGGGTGGTTTGGGGATATATGGGAATATATGTGCGGAAGAATTAGGTACGGGGGTGCATAAGGGGCCCACAAGGGTGGGGGGCATGCCCTACCCCCTGGGCGCGCCCTCCGTCCTTGTGGACACCTCGTGGCTTCTCCGACTTCATCTCCAAGTCTCCTGGGTGTCTTCTGGTCCTAGAAAAATCATCGCGAATGTTTCATTCTATTTGGACTCTGTTTGGTATTCCTTTCCTACGAAACTCTAAAACAAGGAAAAAATAGAAATTGGCACTAGGCTCTAGGTTAATAGGTTAGTCCCAAAAATAATATAAAATAGAAAATTAAGGCATATAAAATATCCAAAACTGTTAATATGGTAGCATGGAACAATCAAAATTTATAGATACGTTGGAGACGTATCAAGCCCCCTCCACCGCCACCTAGGGAGAAGAACGATGCGACGTCGTCCATCCACCTTCGCCCACACTACTGGTATGTGCTTGTTTGCCGTGCAGAGGCGCATCCAACCATCCCTTTGCCAGCGGCCGACGTGGACTCCTCACCAGAGAACCACCGGTGACAGAGCCGTCATCCCCTGCCTCTCTCTCCCCTTTGAACCTGACAATGGGCCCCACCCAATAGTCTCTCCGTTGCTCCCCCCAAAGCGGTATAAGTGGAGGTGTAATCCTAAAATACGCATTCGACGTCATTACTTCTGTTTATTCTGAAATTCATTTTAAATCAAAAAATTGACCCAACTTTGAGTAGCTATAACTTTTATTCTACAAGTCTAAATCAGTTGATTCTTTTTGCATTGGTTTTGTCTTGATCTCCTCTATCAGCATGCAAATTTTGAGATTTTTGTTTGCTATTTATAATTTATGCTGCGTTTAAAAGTGTTATGTGACATTTTTTACCATTTTTAATATTTTCAGAAGGATCTTGCTACCTTGAGGAGAACTAGGAGGAGTGTGAACCTCCTCTGAACTAAGGCAAGCCAGCACAAACATTTGCAAGAGTGACATTTCAATGAATATGATTTTTACTTGAATATGATCTCATATAATGCATATAGTTATTTAAATAATCTCACATGTGTTAGTTTCATATTCATGTTGTGCTTACTATGTTTTCAGTGGTATTTGAGTTGTTTGGTCTAGCTTATGCAGTAGAGTAATATGATCATGAGCATGTGTAGGTTAATACCGGGATTATGTTGAAATGATGCATATGCATATCATGGTATTTTCATGGTATAGTATGGCTCGAATAAATTTCATTTCAAGTTAAACCTGACTACAATGCAACTTGAACATGTTGTTGATCGAGTCATGGTGCCACCGAATCGAGCTTCCCAGTGCAACCACATTTGCCTTTATGGGAAGGCCCTGATTTGGTCTGTTGTCATGCCTCTCGCTGGTGCCTCCAACGAGGGAAGGTTATGCGCTTGTGCTGCCCTAGCCCAGTAGGCAGGCATAGCCTTGTGTGCCCGTAGTTGTTTTGGTACAATTGTCCCCGTTTGGGACCGTTTTGTTTTGCCATGATGATGGTCGTTCGATGTCTGAGTGGCATCAGGGCCACCCATAACTTATACCAAAGGGGATTTGGTCGGAGTAGCCGGGAGAGTGTCATACAATAGATCGGTTTTGTCGAAATGTCGTTGGTCCACCCGAATGGGAGCACGAGGCCATGGGTTCTGTGGTGTGGGTACAGTGTACTAACCTCTGCATAGTGTGCTTAATCTATCGATAGTCGCGTCCTCGGTTATGGACACAACTCGTAGTAGGTCACATCGTGGATGAACAGAAATAATTAACCTGCACACTAAAGTTATACTTGTGGCACTTGATATGGTGATGAAGTTGTTGGAACCATCGAGATGGTTTCTTTTGAGATCTGGAGGAGATCACCGTGTTAAGATGATGTTCGTGGTTACAGGTAACCAAGATGGTAAGCATGTCATGTTCTTGCATATAACTTGCTTAAATATCATGTTGTTGTTTGCCATTGTTGCTTTGTTTATTGTGAGCTTGCGAGAACATTCAAAGTACTCATCTGGCGTGTCATGCCAGTTTCACGAGAAGCTGTACCGGAAGTTGGAGTTGCATTGTGCATCGCAGTCATGTCGTGTCCATATCAGTGTCCCTGTGAGATGGAGTCCTTCTACGTTGTCGTTCCACTGCCAAGTAGCTATCGCCGAGGCCCCAACATGTCTACTAAATAATGTACATATGTGCAGCAGCATTGTGTGTGCCGCTTGGCCTCGTTAACTCCTGTATCGTTAGACCCTTGTACCCACAAAAATCAATAAAGCGGTTATCTTTCTGTACCAAATTGTTGTGTGTTGCCAGAAGACATGATCTCTAGGCTGACAAGACATGATCTCTAGGCTGACAATGCAAGGTAAACCGGTTGCTCTGAGCCAGGGTGCCACATGCATGTACCCTTGTGTTTTTGTGCAAAACTGATTGTCTCATGGATAATTCTTTGCACCCCATGAAATTTAATTATAATTAGACATTTCGGCATATGATTCTTGGAGTTCCTTGCTACTCCCTCCGTTCCTAAATATTTATCTTTTTGAGATTTCGAATGGGCTACCACATACGGATATATATAGACATATTTTAGAGTGTAGATTCACTCATTTTGCTTCGTATGTAGTCACTTGTTCAAATCTCTAGAAAGACAAATATTTAGGAACGGGGGGAGAAGATTAGTAGTCTGTATATTTGAATTGCTCTGCTGAAATTTGTTGAGACATTTTAGTGCATTCCATATAGGAACATTTGATACCAGAAAATTGCTTTTTCTATGTCCTTTGTCCACGTTTCAACTCTGCAATTCTTCACTGCAAGAGCGTCAATGGCAGCTACAGTACATTCGTAATGACCTCATCTTCCTCTGATCAGTAAACAGCTTCTTGAGGCTCCCATATGTATCAGTCAATGTTTCACATTTTGACCCCCTGTTGATTTAAAATTGCAAACATTGACACCCAGGTTTGAGTCAATGATCCGGGGTAAAAACCACAACTAGGTGTCTTTCAAAAGAAGAAGAAAGAAAAAGGCAAATAGGCCACTCCAACCAAAAACTTGATAGCAAAAGATTGTACTTTGGCCAGCGGGGCCAAAGATTAAAGAAGAAAAGAAGAAGAAAATCTACAACTTCCAAGACGAGATAGAACATAATGACTGTCCAAACAACACGGGAAGCAAGAAGTGGTGAAAAAGGTCTAGTTGAATCATGGCTTGTAAGGAAGGAACCGAGTGGAAATCCAACAGTCTTAGAGCAAGGCAGGAAGCGTAAACTGTATAAGAGCCAGGAGATGGGGTATACTCGGGGATGATGCAGAGATGGCGAGATGGCCAGTGGACACCCAGCTCTGGTTTGCAGAGGAACGAAGGCATGGATAACAAACACCAAAAAGTTGAGTAAATGTCATCCAAAAACTACCATTTCCAATTCAAGATAGAGAACATGACGACCATCCAAACAACACGAGAAGCGAGAAGTAGGCCATGGTGAAACAGGCCAGGATGCTTGGTGAAACAAACGACAGGTGAGTGCTCATGATCCAGTTCACAGCAGAAGTGCAGTGCACGACCATTCATTTTAGGTTGAATTGTTACTACCAGACAGAGATACTAGAAATACTACTGCAACAGAGGAAGGAAGGTACTGTTTTGGGAGCAGAAACCACGTTCATTGCACAAGCAAATTAGCAAAGGAGTCACCCACAGCAGCAACCACATAGCAGGATTGTAAATGATAAACTGGAGTGCGAAACATAACATAGCAGGAGATGGGACACAGTTAGATAGAACAAGCATGGACGCTTGGAAGGATCCAAAATAACTCAGATTATATGCTAAATACACAGATTAATAATAGTAGATAGACAGGTATGGGCTAAACGAGCCATCCTCTGAGTTGAATTTCACGCTTGCACTCTGTCTTCAGGACTAATCTTTAAGAAACACAACTTCATCATCAATGACAACATAATCAACAAGAGCGTCAGCTATCTTACGAACGTAAGGAATATAACCGTCTGCATCCCTTATCCTGTCCTCCGGGGTAGCAACATACTTGCGGCTACGGGGATTAGCCGCCTGAATCCTCCTCTGTTGTTCGAGACCCAACTCATTGTCTCTTTCCCTATTGGCGATGAAGTCTTCATCGACCTCGAAGTAGCCCTTGCCCCGCACAGACGCGATGACCTGCTGCCTGTACTCTTCGAAATCATCGTCCATCTTCTTGAAAAGCTTTACGCTGTCGGCGTGGGCACGCTTCCTTTCCTCAATCCACTCCGGAGGGAAATACTCTGCCAGATCGTCGAGGTAATCCGCGCTGGGTTGTTGCTCCGGCTTCAGGTCAATTATGCTCCTAATCTCGGCTTTCGACAGCCGAACCTTGCCCTTGTTTGGACGTGGTGGTGCTGCGGCCGGCTGATTGGCGACGGCGGATGACAGATTCGCCTCCCCAAGCATCTTGTCAATCGCAGCAACCCCCTTCTCTGACTCGTCACCCTCCGTGTACATGGATCCGGCGGCGGAGGGGAACACCGCCGCAGGACCATCGACGCCGGCATCCGTCGAATTGGCAGCAGCGCTGCCCGGACTGACCGTCAACTTCCCCGCCTCCTCCTTGCCCGCCATGGCCTCTTCTTGATTGATTGATGGTTCCTCTGCTGTCGAAGTAGATCTTGGGTTTCGAGGTTTGTCGCTTGCGCTGGTTTGGGGATTGGATTGGAGGAGGCGGCGGTGCCGTCTCGATCTATATAAACATGGAAAGGAAGAGGAACCCTAGCCGAGCCGAGCGAGCCCTTCTTTGCTCTGCACCCAGTCGGTATCGGACCCCGTTTACCGCCCGGACTCGGCCGGAACTCGATCACCAGCGCAGCTCAGTCCACCGATCATGACACGCTGGGCAGGCCCCGGCCACTGCCCCTGCCTCTCCGTCTTTGTCTCCTCTTCCCCTCATTTCCCTTTTTTCTTTTTCTTTTTCTTTCCTTCCCACAAAAATGCTTCCTCCATTTATTAAAAATATTATAAGGTGTGTTAATATTTTTGGAAATCAAAGATTTCTCTGGTTGATCAAGTTCATACTGAAAATTGTATTATAATAACAAATGAATAAATTATAAAAATATGTTTCGTGATGCTTCTAATCATACAAGTTTGGTATCATATCCATTGATGTTTCCCCTACTTATATAGGTACTACTAGTAAACATGGCCGTGCATTGCAACATGCATACATATTCTAGTAAGTTTGGCCATGGTTTATTAATATAGTAAATTCATATGAATTGTGTAATCAAATGTTTATCAAATAAAATCATGCCCGTGTTTTGCCTGCCTAAATATGTACACAATCATGGGCGCTAGGATTTTAGATGCTAACACACATTTACCAATTATTAAAAAAAAATCTAGTTTTATCTTGTATGTCAATAACAGATTATTTGGTAATAAGTTGATAAAAGTGGGGTAGTTAAGGTGGTTTTCAAGCAAAACAGTGGAAAACCTAGAATAGGAGGGAAAACCAAAAACGGCATCATGCTGCCTTTGTATCACACTAGTAGAAAAAGGCCCTGTCGGTGTCAAAACCGGCGGATCTCGGGTAGGGGGTCCCGAACTGTGCGTCTAGGCCGGATGGTAACAGGAGGCAAGGGACACGAAGTTTTACCCAGGTTCGGGCCCTCTTGATGGAGGTAAAACCCTACGTCATGCTTGATTAATATTGATGATATGGGTAGTACAAGAGTAGATCTACCACGAGATCGGAGAGGCTAAACCCTAGAAGCTAGCCTATGTTATGATTGTTGTTCTCTATGTTGTCCTACGGGCTAAAACCCTCCGGTTTATATAGACACAGGAGAGGGTTAGGGTTACACAAAGTCGGTTACAATGGTAGGAGATCTACATATCCGTATCACCAAGCTTGCCTTCCACGCCAAGGAAAGTCCCTTCCGGACACAGGACGAAGTCTTCAATCTTGTATCTTCATAGTCCAGGAGTCCGGCTGAAGGTATAGTCCGGCCATCCGGACACCCCCTAATTCATGACTCCCTCAGTAGCCCCCGAACCAAGCTTCAATGACGATGAGTCCAGCGCGCAGATTGTCTTCGGCATGCAAGGCGGGTTCTCCTCGAAATTCCGTGTACCTGTTGAATAAAGTTTGGTTTCTTGTAAATGTTGCGCTCCTCGGCTTCTACGCCCAATAATGGCCGTCTCCCACGTGTCAAACGAATATGAAAAGTCTGAGTGTTTTTACATCCACACCCCTAGCGGCGTAAATGAGCCGCCCATTTAAGGGGACGAGGATTTAGATCCAAACCACACCTTCTCCCGTTCGCGAGTGTTCATCAGAGCGCATCCGACAAAGGTCCATACCACCATGGCTAGCCGTCGCAACTCCTCCTCTCGCCCTTCCAGCCCTCAGCCTGGATATTGGGAGAGATGCTCCATCCCGCATAGTGAGCTAATGACGCACCAGACCAAGGGATTTCTCCCCCCGGCCTATATGGTCCCGGTTTGAGCCGGTCTTGCCATCTATAATGGCGGAGAGCAAGCGGAGAGTGCCCCTAATCCCTCCAAAGGAGTGCGGGTGTGCCTCGTCCCTTATTTAATAAGGGGCTCAGATTTCCAGTCCATCCATTTCTCCGGGGGCTCCTGGAGTTCTATGGCCTCCAGCTACACAATCTCACGCCTGCCTCCGTATTGCATATCGCGGGCTTCGTAGCCCTCTGCGAGCTGTTCTTGGGTGTTGAGGCTCATTTCAGGCTGTGGAAAGAGCTATTCTGCCTTGTGCCCCATTCTCAGAAGGGGTCGATATTTCAAGTGGGCGGAGTCGAAGTGTGGCGCGTCGCCGGGACCGGATATCTATCCGGAACCCCAAAGAAGGCATCCGAGGACTGGCCTTCGGAATGGTTTTATAGAGGACGTCCCGCTGCCGGATCCTGTCCGGATCGGCCTCCCTGAGTTCGACAGTGCTCCACTAAAGAAGCGCCTAAGTTGGCGTCCACGGAGCCCTCAGAGGGAAAGTGACAAGGACGTCCGTTACCTGATGGGCCGGATAGGATTGTTAGCTCATTCCGGACTGACCATGATCAGGGTCATGGCCGCATGCATCATGCGAGGGGTGCAGCCGCTACAGTACAGATGCCACCCCATGTGGGACTTCAACGGGGAGGACGACGCCACCCGCTACGTCCGTAAGGGGCCGGATTCGGCTGCGGCTCTAACAAAGACCTTGTCCGCTTTGTACAAGGGAGAAGAGGAGGATTTTCTCCGCATCGACCCAAAGGGTGGATTTTCTATGTACAATCCCCCAAGCTGGGTAAGTGGTCACATTTAACTGCCCATTCTTTTTATATTCCCATTGTCAAATATTCAGTCTAACGACTTCAACGCAGGAGCTGCGCCAGGCTGTTAAAGAAATGAGCAGCCCTCCTCCACAACCAGAGGACCCAGGATGGTCCCTCGGCTCGGCCTCTCAAGAGGAAACCGGACTTATATGTGGAGCTGATTGATGGAGTGTTTCATCAATTGAGCAAGGACAACGCCTTGGTGGCCATTACGGCCGATTACCCAGGGCTAATCCCGGCCTCCCAGGTAACTGAGATCGAAGTCCTAGTACCCCGAATAGGGGTCCGCCCTCGCGTGTTTTCAGTTTCTTGATTACAACCGAACTTTGCAGGGGAGGTTTTTGAGACGGGTGGCCGAACCTGCGGCGACAAGCCAACAAGGGGCCGCAGGGCCCCGTGGGCAGAAAAGAGGTGCAGTCCGGACCAAGGTGTCAGCGCAAAGGTATGGCGCGCCCCCTTATCCAGGTGTTATACCTTCAAGGCACATTAACACTCGTGCTCTCTTCAGGACGAAGAGACCACGCCGGACTATATCTGGAGAGGCTGCAAATCGCGCCTCCACCAGCCAGGCTCCAAATCCTGGTCCGGAGGCGGGGGTGAACACAAGGCGCGCACCGGACGCTCCTCCGACGGAGAATGTGGACAGGTTGTCTGCCACCCACTCTGAGGTGGAGAGTGCCATGAACCACAGGCATCGCCGGACAATCCTTCGCGACGCTTGTTTCTCCCAAGAGGCATTAGATGCCTTTAATTCGGGAGATGCGTACCTCCGTGCCGCTCAAAATGGTCTAGCCAGAGCCATGGAGCAATATGTAAAAGACATACGGGTAAGAAAATTTTGGTAATTATATATATATACCAGTAGCCCCCGAGACTTGAAACAGTTAGAATAACTGATTTAAGGATCATTTGTTATGCAGGTTCTTACAGAAAAGAATTCCCTACTGTCCAAGGAGCTGGAAGAGTGCAAAGCCCAACTTGAGGCCGCACTAGCCGCGGCAGGGAAGCCCAAGGAGACCCCCTCTGGTAATATACACTTTGAAAGATAAGTATTTTGCGAAACACGGCATGGGTGCGAATCTGACAAATGAAATTGCAGATGGCGCCGGATTGAATCTGGAAAGGCAACACCTCCTACGCCAGCTAAAGGTTGGTGAGAAGGTGCTGATAAAGGTGAGGCGGGAGAAGAACGATCTCCAAGATGCCAACACCAAGCTGGGCGTCGACCTGAAAGATGTTCGTGCCCAGCTGTCAGACTCCGTTAAGGAGAATCAGCGGCTTCGGCGCGGCATATTTAGTAAGTGCTTGAACGAACCTTTGAAAAAAAGTTCAGCGGGGAAGTCGACTAACAGAGTAATGTCTGTTGGTGTGCTAACAGGTCGTCCTGCAGAGGAGATTCCCGGTTCTATGGGTGACCTTCTTCCCAAGCTCTCGCAACTGCTCGAGCGAGTTCGCAAGGCGATGCAAGGCGTCGCCCAGGCCCTGTGGCCATCCATCTCCATGCCCGAAGGTCTTGGAGAGCTTGCGGAGAAGCTAAAGGGAGCACGGCGGTGCTTCCGATTGTGGAAGATATTGGCCTGCTGTCAAGGCACTAGAGAGGCCTGGGCCATGGTGAAGACGCGGTACACCAAGGCTGACCCCAACCACATGGCCGAGGTCGGTCTTGTGGGGCCCGATGGGAAGGAGAACCCTGTAAGCTTAGTATACGGCCAAGAAGAATTGGCCGCAAAGTATTCCCAGCAGGACTGTAAATTAGACAGCCTGTTAGATGGTATTGAAGAGGAATACAATCAGTCAGAATGACTATGTAATTTAATTGACATTTATAATGCCTTCTAGCCGGATTGTAGATCGTTTGTCATGGCCGACCTTTTGGCTTCAACCTCGGGACCTGGCGGTCCGGAGTGTGTCCGAATTCTCATGCGGTTATATAAGAACCGGGGAATGCATGGAGACCAGGCGTAGGGGTCATTAGTGCGTGAACAGACAAGTGCTCGACTAGTTATGTTATATTACATGGTTAGTAAGAAACATTTTCCAGAGAGAATAGTTCCGTTAGGGGTTCCTTTCCCTGGGAGGCATGCCCTAAATTGCATGCTCATTATGCGAAAAAGACGCAGGAAAAAGCATCTGGGTGCGCATAAATAAATAAGTGAAAAGATCATCTTTTAGGTCACCGACCGAATATTCCCTTAAGAACGCTAGCTTTCGGCTTCACCCAGCCTGAGGTACACATCCGGCTGATCCGGCAGTAACAATCGCAGAGGTGCTCCCTTTACTGCCTAGCCGAATAATCGGGAACGTAGGGGTAAGCACAGGAGCCAGGCAACCTAGCTTGGCCAAAACTTAAGTCATATCGATGCATATAATGGTGAAATAAAAGGTACATGCGGAAGTGTAACACATGTGTTGGACATGAAGCCCGTATAAATAAGCTTCTGTTAAAGAAGCCCCCAGGTTTAATGAGTGCGAATAGCACGTCATTTGATGAGCCTTTAAGGGCTAGAAAAGAGGGGAAGGAGAGAAATGTAAGACAGAAAAAATGTAAAAAATGGACAGAGGAAGGAGACGAACACAGAGTCTGACGCTAGGCATAGAATCTTCGGAGACGGGTGGCGTTCCACGGGTTCGGCTCGAGTCGGTTATCCGACGCATCTCGTAGGCGGTACGCCCCGCCAGTCAGGACTTGGTCGATTATGAATGGACCTTCCCACTTGGGCTTGAGTTTGTCCTTTTTCTTATCCGGTAGGCATAGAACTAGTTCGCCAACATTGTAATTTTTGGCCCGTACTTCTCTGCTTTGATATCTTCGGGCCTGCTGTTGATAAAATGCGGAACGGGCTTTTGCCATGTCACGCTCCTCCTCCAAGGCGTCCAAGTTGTGCTGCCGATCAAGCTCGGCTTCTCTTTCTTCGTACATGCGCACTCTAGGTGAGTCGTGAATTATATCGCAGGGCAGGACTGGCTCTGCGCCGTACACCATAGAAAATGGTGTGTATCCGGTGGTGCGATTTGGCATGGTCCGCAGCCCCCAGAGTACGGAGTCGAGCTCCTCTACCCAGTGCGTATTAGATTCCTTAAGGGACCGCACTAATATGGGTTTGATGCCGCTCATAATAAGACCGTTTGCACGTTCGACCTGGCCGTTGGTTTGTGGGTGATATACGGAAGCATAATCAAGCTTTATGCCCATGTTTTTGCACCAGAGTTTTACCTCGTCTGCGGTAAAGTTTGTACCGTTGCCAGTTATGATGCTGTGGGGGACACCATAACGGTGTACAACCCCGGATATGAAGTCTATCACAGGTCTGGATTCAGCAGTTTTAATAGGCTTGGCTTCTATCCATTTGGTGAATTTATCCACCATGACCAGTAAGTATTTCTTTCTATCGGTCCCGCCTTTAAGGGGTCCGACCATGTCAAGCCCCTAGAACGCAAAAGGCCAGGTGATTGGTATAGTTTGGAGTGCGGTGGGTGGCATATGGCTTTGGTTGGCAAAAGGTTGGCAACCAGCGCATCGTTGGACTAAGTCCTGAGCGTCTGCCCGGGCCGTCGGCCAATAAAAGCCTGTACAGAAAGCCTTGCTAACAAGGGACCGAGCAGCGGCGTGGTGACCACCGAGTCCGGCATGAATTTCAGCCAGAAGGTTCCGCCCTTCCTCTTCGGAGATGCACCTTTGAAGGACTCCGGTAGTGCTTTTCTTATAAAGCTCTCCCTCATGGACTCTGTAGGCTTTAGATCACCGCACTATGCAGCGGGCCTCGTTTTGATCCTCCGGGAGTTCCTACCTAGTAAGGTGGGCTAGGAATGGTTCTGTCCACGGGGCGATGACCGCCATTATTACGTGGGCTGAAGGTGTAATTTCGTTGGCAGAGCCTCCAATTGTGTCCGATTGTTCGGTGTCGAGTTGCGCGGCTGGGTCCGGGCTGTTATTTGCGGGTTCTCCCTCCCATGCTATAGATGGCTTGAACAATCTTTCCAAAAAGATGTGGGGGGGGGGGGACTACATCGCGTTTTGCTCCGATGCGTGCCAGGACGTCCGCTGCTTGATTGTTTTCTCGGGCTATATGGTGAAACTCCAGCCCTTCGAACCGAGCTGACATTTTTAGGACGGAGTTGCGGTAAGCTGCCATTTTTGGGTCCTTGGCATCGAAGTCGCCATTTATTTGGGATATCGCGAGGTTCGAATCCCCGCATACCTCTAGGCGTTGAATGCCCATGGATACTGCCATCCGGAGGCCATGTAGAAGGGCCTCGTATTCGGCTGCGTTGTTGGAGTCCGTGTACATAATTTCGAGTACATACTGGATTGTGTTTCCTGTTGGGGACGTCAAAACAACGCCAGCCCCCAGTCCGACCAACATTTTGGAGCCGTCGAAATGCATGATCCAGTTTGAGTATGTGCCGTACTCTTTAGGGAGTTCGGCCTCCGTCCATTCTGCGACGAAGTCGGCCAAAACTTGCGATTTGATAGCTCGCCGTGGCTTATAGGTTATATCGAACGGGAGGAGATTGATGGCCCATTTTGCAATCCGGCCCGTTGCATCGCGGTTGTTGATAATATCGTTAAGTGGTACTTCCGAGGCTGCTGTTATGGAACACTCTTGAAAGTAGTGTCGTAGCTTTCGGGATGCCATGAATACTGCGTATGCAATTTTTTGATAATGCGGGTACCGTGATTTGCATGGAGTGAGGACGGTGGACAGGTAGTAGACCGGCCTTTGAAGGGGGAATTTGTGTCCATCCGTTTCCCGCTCGACAACGAGCACTGCGCTAACAACTTGATGTGTTGCTGCAATGTACAATAGCATTGGTTCGCCGGTGTTAGGCGCGGCCAGGACTGGGTTTGTTGCCAATATGGCTTTTATTTCATCGAGTCCGGCCGTGGCGGCATCCGTCCACTCAAAGTGTTCGGTGCACCGGAGTAGGCGATAAAGGGGCAGTGCCTTTTCTCCCAGGCGGGAGATGAAGCGGCTTAGAGCCACCACACATCCGGTTAATTTTTGTATTTTTTTGAGGTCCTTTGGGATATCAAATTGTGACAAAGCTTGGATTTTGGCCGGATTCGCTTCAATTCCTCTACTGGATACGATGAAGGCCAAGAGCTTTCCGGCTGGAATGCCGAAGACACATTTTTTCGGGTTGAGCTTTATGTCGTATTTTCGGAGGTTATCGAATGTGAGCCTCAAGTCGTCTACTAGAGATTCGACATGTCTTGATTTGATGACCACATCATCCACGTATGCCTCCACTGTTTTGCCGATCTAATTTGCCAGACATGTCTGGATCATGCGCTGATATGTTGCGCCGGTGTTTTTTAGCTCGAAGGGCATTGTGTTGAAGCAGAATGGGCCGTATGGTGTGATGAATGCTGTTGCAGCTTGGTCTCATTCTGCCATCTTGATTTGATGGTAACCGGAGTATGCGTCGAGGAAACACAACGAGCCGTGTCCTGCGGTGGCATCGATAATTTGATCGATACGGGGGAGGGGGAAGGGATCCTTTGGGCAAGCCTTGTTAAGGTCCTTAAAGTCGACACACAGGCGCCAGGATTTGTCCTTCTTTGGTACCATCCCCAAGTTTGCTAGCCAGTCCGGATGTTTTATGTCTCTAATGAATCCGGCCTCCAATAGCTTGGCTAGCTCTTCTCCCATAGCCTGTCTCTTGGGTTCAGAAAAACGCCGAAGGGCTTGTTTGACAGGTTTGAATCCTTTTAGGATATTTAAGCTGTGTTCGGCCAGCCTGCGTGGGATCCCTGGCATGTCTGAAGGGTGCCAGGTGAAAATGTCTCAATGCTCTCGTAGGAATTCTCGCAGTGCGGCGTCTACATCGGGGTTCAGTCGTGCCCCGATGGAAGCTGTTTTATTGGGGTCTGTTGGATGGACCTGGAATTTGATTATTTCGTCGGCTGGCTTGAAGGATGTGGATTTAGATCTTTTGTCGAGTATCACATCATCCCTGTTAACCGTGGAGCGCAGCGCCATCAGTTCCTCGGCCGCTAAGGCTTCGGATAGTGCCTCAAGGGCTAATGCGGCCGTCTTGTTTTTGGCGCGGAGTGCTATGTCCGGATCACTAGCGAGAGTGATGATCCCGTTATGCCCGGGCATCTTGAGCTTCATGTACCCGTAATGAGGTATTGCTTGGAAGATTGTAAACGCTTCTGCCCTAGCAGAGCGTGATAACCGCTGCTGAACGGAGCCACATGGAACGTGGCGTCTTCGGACCTGTAATTATCCGGCGTACCGAACACCACATCTAGTGTGATTTTTCCTGTATAGCGCGCTTCCCTACTGGTGATTATTCCTCTAAAGGTTGTGCTGCTTCGCTCAACGCGGTTCCAGTCTATTTCCATTTTTTGAAGGGTTTCCTCGTAAATGAGGTTCAATCCGCTGCCGCCGTCCATGATTACCTTGGTAAGATGAAAGTCGTCCACTATTGGACTGAGGACCAATGCGGCTGGTGCTCTGGCTATTCAGAATTTAGGTTCATCACTGGCGTTAAAGGTAATAGCCGTGTCACTCCATGTGTTTATTGTTGCTACTTGGTAGACTTTGGCAAGGCTGCGGAGTGTCCTTTTTCGCATATTATTTGATGTGAAAGTCTTGAAGACTGTTAATACCGTATTGGTGTCTCTGGGGTGGCTTTCTGTGGCCTTCGGAATTAGGAGATCTTCGCCAATTTTGGCCACCTGCCGGACTATCCAACATGCTCTAAGGCTGTGAGTTGGTGTGGCGTCCTCTGTACTGTGAATTTTACAGGGTCCATTGAGCCATCCTTCCAGTACGGTTCCATGCCCTATAGAGGGTTTTTGCTTTTTGGTGTTTGACCCGGGTGTCTGGCGATGATGCACCCTTTTATTTCGGACTGGGTTTGTATTCAGGGCCGGATCGTCCCAAAATATTTCGGTTTTCCAGGCGCTTTCCATCGCATAGTACTTACGTACGATGGACGCAAAGTCAGCGAAGCGTGTAATATCACAGCGACTTATGGCATTGAGGATTCCCTTGTCCGTGCAATTATTGCAGAAGATTGAGATTGCGTCTTCCTCGTGGCAGTCCCTTATCCTGTTCCTAACCAGGAGGAATCTGGCCCAGTAATGATGTACTGTTTCTTCGGGCTCTTGCCTGATTTGGGATAGATCGCTTGTGTTCGGGTGGGTGGGTGGAATTAAATCCGAAGCCTCACCCAATCTGAGGCTCAGAGGCCGAGGAGTTTCCGAACTCGAAAATTTGGATTCCTGGATGTTGTCCAATGAATCCAGCCCGTCGCCTGACTCTAAGTTCAGGTCTTGAGTGATATCCTCCCCTCCGCGGGTATCCGTCTTGGAGGGATCGGGAATCCGGACGTAGCTAGTCCTTAAGATAGATGAAGGGTTGCCGCACTGTCCCTCTACCACGGCAACATGATGGGTGACTTGGGGAGAGTTAATCTCTCTTAGATCGGGTTTAGGCCCAATCTGGTCGTAATCCGTAACGACTCCCTGGGCGGCGATGCGATCCAAGAGCTTGTTTATGGAGGAGAGCTCCATTGGATCTAACTTCTCGGCAAGTTCCGAGCTGACATGAAGATTGTTTTCGATGGCTCGAGAGGTCATCGTCGGCGTAGAAGCCGAACAGGTGGTCATAAGAAAACAACCTAGCCGGAGGGTTTGGCCTCCCTTAGCAACGGTGCCGTCTTTAAAGACGGGGCGAGGCATCCTTCCTGATGGCGACGACACAGAGGAACTCTCAATGAAAGCACTAATGTCGGTGTCAAAATCGGCGGATCTCGGGTAGGGGGTCCCGAACTGTGCGTCTAGGCCGGATGCTAACAGGAGGCAAGGAACACGAAGTTTTACCCAGGTTTGGGCCCTCTTGATGGAGGTAAAACCCTACGTCCTGCTTGATTAATATTGATGATATGGGTAGTACAAGAGTAGATCTACCACGAGATCGGAGAGGCTAAACCCTAGAAGCTAGCCTATGGTATGATTGTTGTTCTCTATGTTGTCCTACGGACTAAAACCCTCTGGTTTATATAGACACCGGAGAGGGTTAGGGTTACACAAAGTCGGTTACAATGGTAGGAGATCTACATATCCGTATCGCCAAGCTTGCCTTCCACGCCAAGGAAAGTCCCTTCCGGACACGGGACGAAGTCTTCAATCTTGTATCTTCATAGTCCAGGAGTCCGGCTGAAGGTATAGTCCGGCCATCCGGACACCCCCTAATCCTGGACTCCCTCAGTCCCATTTGCCCCAGTTCCAGAGGCCCATTTTGTCCCAGTTCTAGAACTGGGACTAAAGGGTCGGGTCTAAAGCCCAATACCTTTAGTCCCGGTTCGCTTATGAACCGGGACAGATGGGGCTTCACGTGACCGCTGCGGCTTGCCCAGGCAGGAGGGCCTTTAGTGCCGGTTGGTAACACCAACCAAGACCAAAAAGCATCCACGCGTCAGCAGTTCAGGGGCTGGTTTTTTTAAAGGTGGGAGGGGGTTTGGAGGTTTTGGACGGTTAATTTAGTGGTTTCATATATTGTGTTAGCTAACTAATAGAGAGAAGTGCCCCTCTTACCTCCGTGCTTGGTCGACGCTATGTACTATACGTATAGAGAAAACTTGCGACACACTAGCTAGTAAGCAAATGAAGGAAACCATTAAGTACACAAGATCGTCATGAACATTTACAGAGAGAAGTGATCGACCTCCTCCTTCTCCGTGAGATTGATCGAACAACAAGTTTTCGTATATCTATCTGACGCTACTAGCTACATATACACAATCTAAGATCTCTTACAATCCCTAACATCTGAAGTCACGTTCCACATGGTATTCTCCGGCTTTATTGATGATGTGGTCAAGAAATAATCCCGCCAATTCCTCTTGAATTGCTTTTATGCGATCTTGTGGTAGGAGATCATCCTGCATCTGCTAGATCTAAATCGAAGAAGATGGTCAATACATGTGTATGAGAACATACGGGGTGGTTGGGGGCCGGCTGGGCTAGCTGGAGTGCGTGCGTGGTTCAAAAGGAAACGCTGGCAAATGTGATATATTTGTGGGATAAAAAATGGGAGGAAACAAAACGAGACTAATCAATGAGCTATGGATATGCCCATCAATTGATGTTAATGCAAGGAGTAGGGATTGCCATGCAACGGATGCACTAGAGCTATAAATATATGAAAGCTCAACAAAAGAAACTAAGTGGGTGTGCATCCAACTTGCTTGCTCACGAAGACCTAGGGCATTTGAGGAAGCCCATTGTTGTAATATACAAGCCAAGTTCTATAATGAAAAGTTCCCACTAGTATATGAAAGTGAAAAAACAAAAGACTCTCTATCATGAAGATTATGGTGCTACTTTGAAGCACAAGTGTGGTAAAAAGGATAGTAACATTATCCCTTCTCTCTTTTTCTCTCATTTTTTGGGCCTTCTCTTTTTTTGTCCTTTCATTTTTTCCTCACTTGGGACAATGCTCTAGAAAATGATGATCATCACACTTCTATTTATTTACAACTCAATGATTACAACTCGATACTAGAACAAAGTATGACTCTATACGAATGCCTCCGGCGGTGTACCGGGATATGCAATGAACCAAGAGTCACATGTATGAAAGGATTATGAATGGTGGCTTTGTCACAAATACTATGTCAACTACATGATCATGCAAAGCAATATGACAATGATGAATGTGTTACGATAAACGGAATGGTGGAAAGTTGCGTGGCAATATATCTTGGAATGGCTATGGGAATGCCATAATAGGTAGGTATGGTGGCTGTTTTGAGGAAGATATAAGGAGGTTTATGTGTGAAAGAGCGTATCATATCACGGGGTTTGGATGCACCGGCGAAGTTTGCACCAACTCTCAATGTGAGAAAGGGCAATGCACGGTACTGAAGAGGCTAGCAATGATGGAAAGGTGAGAGTGCGTATAATCCATGGACTCAACATTAGTCATAAAGAACTCACATACTTATTGCAAAAATCTACAAGTCATCAGAAACCAAGCACTACACGCATGCTCTTAGGGGGATATATTGGTAGAAAAAGACCATCGGTCGTCCCCGACCGCCACTCATAAGGAAGACAATCAAAGAACACCTCATGTTTCAAATTTGTTACTTAACGTTTACCATACGTGCATGCTACGGGACTTGCAAACTTCAACACAATTATTTTTCAAATTCACAACTACTCAACTAGCACAACTTTGATATCACTACCTCCATATCTCAAAACAATCATCAAGCATCAAACTTTTCTTAGTATTCAACACACTCATAAGAAAGTTTTTACTAGTCTTGAATACCTAGCATATTAGGATTATTTAAGTAAATTACCATGCTATTTAAGACTCTCAAAATAATCTAAGTGAAGAATGAGAGAATAATAGTTTCTATAAAACAAATCCACCACCGTGCTCTAAAAGATATAAGTGAAGGACTAGAGCAAAAACTATATAACTCAAAAGGTATAAGTGAAGCACATAGAGTATTCTAATAACTTCCGAATCATGCATGTCTCTCTCAAAAGGTTTGTAGAGCAAGGATGATTGTGGTAAACTAAAAAACAAAGACTCAAATCATACAAGACGCTCCAAGCAAAACACATATCATGTGGTGAATAAAAATATAGCTCCAAGTAAAGTTACCGATGGAAGTAGACGAAAGAGGGGATGGCTTCCGGCGCATCCCCAAGCTTTAGCTTTTAGGTGTCCTTAGATTATCTTGTGGTGCCATGGGCATCCCCCAGCTTAGTCTCTTGCCACTCCTTGTTCTATAATCCATCAAATCTTTCATCCAAAACTTGAAAACTTCACAACACAAAACTTAAAGTAGAAAATCTCATGAGCTCCGTTAGCGAAAGAAAACAAAATACCACTTCAAGGTACTGTAATGAACTCATTGTTTATTTATATTGGTGTTAAACCTATGGTATTCCAACTTCTCTATGGTTTATAAACTATTTTACTAGCCATAGATTCATTAAAATAAGCAAACAACACACGAAAAACAGAATCTGTCAAAAACAGAATAGTCTGTAGTAATCTGTAGCTAACGCAAAATCTGGAACCCCAAAAATTCTAAAATAAATTGCTGGACGTGAGGAATTTATCTATTAATTATCTTAAGACAGAGTTAACTAAATATCACTTTCCAAATAAAAATGGCAGCAATTCTCGTGAGCGCTAAAGTTTCTGTTTTTTACAGCAAGATTAAAAAGACTTTCCCCAAGTCTTCCGAACGGTTCTACTTGGCACAAACACTAATTAAACACAAAAAACATAACCAAAACAGAGGCTAGATAAATTATTTATTACTAAACAGGATCAAAAATCAAGGAATAAAAATAAAATTGGGTTGCCTCCCAACAAGCGCTATCGTTTAACGCCCCTAGCTAGGCATAAAAAGCAAGGATAGATCTAGGTATTGCCATCTTTGGTAGGCAATCCATAAGTGGATCTCATAATAGATTCATATGGTAATTTTATTTTCTTTCTAGGAAAGTGTTCCATGCCTTTCCTTAATGGAAATTGGAATCTAGTATTTCCTTCCTTCATATCAATAATTGCACCGATTGTTCTAAGGAAAGGTCTACCAAGAATAATAGGACATGAAGGATTGCAATCTATGTCAAGAACAATAAAATCTACGGGCACATAGTTCCTATTTGCAACCATAAGAACATCATTAATTCTTCCCATAGGTTTCTTAATAGTGGAATCCGCAAGGTGCAAGTTTAAAGAGCAATCATCAAAATCACGGAAACCTAGCAAATCACACAAAGTCTTCGGAATCGTGGAAAAACTAGCACCCAAATCACACAAAGCATAGCATTCGTGATCTTTAATTTTAATTTTAATAGTAGGTTCCCACTCATCATATAGTTTTCTAGGGATAGAAACTTCCAACTCAAGTTTTCTTCAATTGCATCAAAGCATCAACGATATGTTTAGTAAAAGCTTTATTTTGACTATAAGCATGAGAAGAATTTAGCCCGGATTGCAACAAGGAAATAGAATCTATCAAAGAGCAATTATCATAATTAAATTCCTTGAAATCCAAAATAGTGGGTTCATTAATATTTAAAGTTTTGACTTCTTCAATCCCACTTTTAACAATTTTAGCATTAAGATCTAAAGACTCCGAATTCTTGGAACGCCGTCTAGGTAAAGGTGGATCATATTCAATCCCATAATCAGAAAGATTCATATTGTAAAACAAAGATTTAATAGGGGACACATCAATAACTTTTAGATCTTCATCTTTATTATCATGGAAACTAGAAGAACACGCTTTTATAAAGCAATCTTTCTTAGCAGGCATCCTAGCGGTTCTTTCTTTGCACTCGTCAATGGAAATTCTCGTGGCTTTGAGAGACTCATTGATATCAAGCTTAGGTGGAATAGATCTAAGTTCCAAAGAATCAACATCAAGAGAAATTCTATCAACGTTCCTAGCCAACTCATCAATCTTAAGCAATTTTTCTTCAATCAAAGCATTGCAATTCTTTTGCGAAGTAATAAATTCTTTAATATTAGATTCAAAATCAGAGGGAATCTTATTATAATTTCCATAAGAATTGTTGTAGGAATTACCATAATTATTAGAGGAATTACTAGGATACAGCCTAGGATTAAAGTTTCCTCTATACGCGTTGTTACCAAAATTATTCCTACCAACAAAATTCACATCCATAGTTTCATTATTATTCTCAATCAAAATAGACAAAGGCATGTCATTAGGATCAGAAGAAACACTTTTATTAGCAAATAATTACATAAGTTCATCCATCTTTCCACTCAAAACATTAATTTCTTCTATCGCATGCACTTCCTTATTAGTAGATCTTTCAGTGTGCCATTGAGAATAATTAACCATAATATTATCTAGGAGTTTATTAGCTTCTCCTAAAGTGATTTCCATAAATGTGCCTCCCGCGGCCGAATCTAAAAGATTTCTAGAAGCAAAATTCAATCCGGCATAAAAATTTTCTGTAATCATCCACAAATTCAAGCCATGTGTAGGGCAATTACGTATCATTAATTTCATCCTCTCCCAAGCTTGTGCAACATGTTCATGATCAAGTTTCTTAAAATTCATAATAAAGTTTCTAAGAGAGGTTGTCTTAGCGGGAGGAAAATACTTAGAGATAAAAGCATCTTTGCACTTATTCCAAGAATCAATACTATTTTTAGGCAAAGACGAAAACCAAGCTTATGCACGATCTCTAAGCGAAAAAGGAAATAGCTTCAATTTAACAATATCATTATCCACATCTTTCTTCTTTTGCATATCACACAAATCAACGAAGCTATTTAGATGGGTAGTGGCATCTTCACTAGGAAGACCGGCGAATTGATCTTTCATGGCAAGATTCAACAAAGCAGCATTGATTTCACAAGATTCAGTATCGGTAAGAGGAGCAATCGGAATGCTAAGGAAACCATTGTTGTTGGTATTGGTGAAGTCACACAATTTAGTATTATCTTGAGCCATCGTGACAAGCAAGCAATCCAGCACACAAGCAAACAAGAGACGGGCAAAAAGAGGCAAACAGAGAAAGAGAGGGAGGATGGAGAGAGAGAGGGTGAATAAAACGGCAAGGGTGGAGGAAAATGAGAGGCAAATGGAAAATAATGTAATGCGGGAGATAAGGGTTTGTGATGGGTACTTGGTGTGTTGACTTTTGCGTAGACCTCCCTGGCAACGGCGCTAGAAATCCTTCTTGCTACCTCTTGAGCACTTGCGTTGGTTTTCCCTTGAAGAGGAAAGGGTGATGCAACAAAGTAGCGTAAGTATTTCCCTCAATTTTTGAGAACCAAGGTATCAATCCAGTAGGAGGCCACGCATGAGTCCCTCGCACCTACACAAACAAATAAATCCTCGCAACCAACGCGATAAGAGGTTGTCAATCCCTACAGGTCACTTACGAGAGTGAGATCTGATAGATATGATAAGATAATATTTTTGGTATTTTTATGATAAAGATGCAAAGTAAAATAAATGGCAAAGGAAATAACTAAGTATTGGAAGATTAATATGATGGAAAATAGACCCAAGGGCCATAGGTTTCACTAGTGGATTCTCTCAAGAGCATAAGTATTCACGGTGCGTAAAGAAATTACTTTGAGCAATTGACAAAATTGAGCATAGTTATGAGAATATCTAGGTATGATCATGTATATAGGCATCACGTCCGAGACAAATAGACCGACTCCTGCCTGGATCTGCTACTATTACTCCACACATCGACCACTATCCAGCATGCATCTAGAGTATTAAGTTCAAGAGAATAGAGTAACGCTTTAAGCAAGATGACATGATGTAGAGGGATAAACTCATGCAATATGATATAAACCCCATCTTGTTATCCTCGATGGCAACAATACAATACGTGCCTTGCTGCCCCTACTGTCATTGGGAAAGGACACCGCAAGATTAAACCCAAAGCTAAGCACTTCTCCCATTGCAAGAAAGATCAATCTAGTAGGACAAACCAAACTGATAATTCGAAGAGACTTACAAAGATAACCAATCATACATAAAAGAATTCAGAGAAGATTCAAATATTGTTCATAGATAAACTTGATCATAAACCCACAATTCATCGGTCTCAACAAACACACCGCAAAAGAAGATTACATCAAATAGATCTCCACAAGAGAGGAGGAGAACTTTGTATTGAGATCCAAAAAGAGAGAATAAGCCATCTAGCTAATAACTATGGACCCGTAGGTCTGAGGTAAACTACTCACACTTCATCAGAGAGGCTATGGTGTTGATGTAGAAGCCCTCCGTGATCGATGCCCCCTCCGACGGAGCTCGGGCACTACTAGGGAAAAGCCTATACACAGAATTTTACCAGTAGCGCTGTACAAAATCAAGCGCTGCTGCTACTTAATAGCAGCACGCGTAAATAAACCGCGCTACTGCTATGACTTTAGCAGTAGCACGTACTAGAGAAAAGCGCTGCAGCTACGTTTGAACTGGGTGCACATGGCTAGCCCAACCTAGCAGAAGCGCGTATAATGACCCAGCGCTACTGCTAATCTCCTCAGCTGCAGCGCGCTTACGTGTAAAGCGCTGCTGCTAACGGAAATAAAATAAAGTGAAAAACAAGTAGAAAAGTAAATGAAAATGGAAGAAATAGAAAAAGGAGGAAGGGAAAAAATAAAATGTAAAGAAAAATAAAAGAAAAAGGCAAAAAAGGAGAAAGGAATAGCAGTAGCGGATTCTGCAGAAAATCGCTATAGCTGCAGCGTGTATTCCAGAACGCGATGTAGCTAACATAGCAGTAGCGCCCTTTCTGGAACGCGCTACTGGTACTTCTGACTTAACCACGCGGTTCGTCCTTCCCCACGGCCACTTCATCCCCCAAATCAACTCCACTCTCGCCGCCGCCGCCGCCCCTCGGCTGCCGCGCGCTCTCCCCACGCCGCCCCCGACCCCAGATTCAATGCCGGCCCCGCCCCCGACCTCAACGCCGCCCGGGACGCCGCCCCGGAGGCCGCCCCCGCCCCCCCGACCTCAACGCCGCCCCGGAGCCCCAACCATGACCTCGACGCCGCCTGCCCCTACCTCGTCGCAGGCACCCGAGGTGAGCACGCCTGCTCCTCCCTCTCCCCTACCTCTGCCTAGGGTTTCTACCTCCATCAAATTAGTTAGGGTGGAAACGAATCGGATGCAGATGCGGCTCAAATGAGTTAGGGTTCATGTAAGGGTGGAAACGAATCAAATTTCTAAGATGAATCATAAAACGAGTAAAATTTGACCACTTATTTCACTTTATAGTTGGATAATTGGAATATCCGCTACCACTTTCCACCCCTATAGGTTCATCAAATTAGATGGTAATTAGGGCAGTAGTTCTTAGGTACTAATTAGTTAGTAAGAACTAGGTACTAATTAGGTACTAGAATATTTTTATTTATAGTAAGTTTATTTTTAGTAAGAACTAGTTGAATTAATAGAACTAGTTAGTAAGAACTTGTTGCTATTTTTTTAGTTAAAGCAATTTTCCCGCATCGACGTGGACGATGCCTATCCCGCATCCTCGTCGTCGAGTCGGCGGAGGACGACACCTGCTTGACCAGATGGGCCATGTCCGGGACTGGGCTCCGCCGGGGTGGTACTGGGAGGCGCTACCTACCGGGGGGCGCAGGTTGGTGAGGAGCCAGCCTGTCGTTGACCCGAACCTTCTTTGGTGGCGGTCGCGTGGGCCAGTGACGGTCCAGAGGCTCGAGGACTCCGCGGAGGTGGTGCGTCACCGTGTCAGTGAGGAGGACGCGCACGTCCGTCGCTACTTGTTTGCGTTGGAGCACAGGTTCTCCAATACCTGGCAGGTTCTCCAGGGATCTCACTGGAGCTATGATCCCGTGATGGTTCCTTCTCTGTGGGTGTCCACCGCCCGCGCCGATACCCGTCGTGTGCTAGGGTTTTAGTTGTACTAGTGATGTTATATGTATGACACTATTCGGGATGTATTAGTGATAATATTCGACGATGTACGGACGCATGAGATGATTTACTTTTGCTTATTGAATGCATGCTAATTTGAGTCTTATAAGATATTTTGAAATGTATATCTTGTGTTGCTCAATATCCAAGTGGCCGGTCATGTTTGCAGGTTACACCTCCGAGTGGCCTATGTTTTGCCGGAGTGTTGATTCATTTCCGTTCGGCAAATTTCAGGCGCTCGATATATCCTATTTTAGCAAAGGTCATGCTGGATTTTTCCGTGAATTTTGGCATGACTTTTGCCAGAATATGTAGGAAATATCGAGTGCCCCGGATTTGTGTGTTGAGTATCCTGGTAGTTGTCTTCTATCGATTTTCAATTAATGTTTTAACTATGAACATAGGAAATGTCTGACGACAAAAAGGATTTCGGTATTTGCAAATACTGCGAAGACGAGCGCGGCCTGTGCGACGGAATCTTCCTAGATGATGATAGGCGCTTCAGCATCAAGCTGGACGAGAACTTCGAAGTGGATACAGTAAGTCACAACGACAAGTCTTTTTTCATAATTAAGCATGACATCTGCTTCATTTGCTTCAACTTATATTTTTTTACTATTCTACTAGCGTATCCCCTGCCATGCAAGAGTTTTTGTATTGGATAAGATAGGTTTCAGTCATACTATGGAGGTAAAGAAAGTTTATTTGAAGACCGAGCATGGTTATATTTTCCACGCAAAATTATACAATTCAGACGACTACACCTATTTTGGATGCAAAACATGGCGAGCACTATGCAAGACTTATGCATTTCAGCCTGATATGGTTATCACCTTTGATATTCGTCCGGAAGATGATATTGAAGGTAATACCGACATCTGGGTCGATGTGCAGACGCCTCCAGTTACACCAAAATGTAAGTTTCTCAACCATATTTATGTCTTTGATATTATTTATTCAAAAATAGTTGACAACTAATTTGTATTGTCAGCTTATTTCGGTGCAAGCAAACATGTCCAAGCGCTTGGTAGACAGGACCTACTACTGTCCCGGGGCTGAACTAAACTGCGAGGAGCTAAGTCATTATGTTTCATGGCTTGAGGATCTTGATACCGTCAAGACAAATTTTCTTCCTGGACTTAGAAATCTTAGTACTGAAAACGTGCGACCAATAGTGTTCGTCATGAACTACGGTCACATCTATTTAGGAAGGATGGTAAGATTTTTACTATTTGTCCTCAGTGCATCTTTTCCATACATTATTTGTGAAGCTAAACTTCATTGCTAAGTATGTGACCATACGATGTTCTTCAACAGGGACTCCCGATGAATGTTGTGCCTTATGGGATCGAGACTAAAGGTACCATGAGTATTATTAGCTTACGGCCAAGATATCCTACATGTTACTTTAGTGCATTCAAGATCAGCGATGAATGCTTAATAGTGCAAGACTGGACCAGATATGTGATGGGGGAGCGCAGACAAGTACTAGGGGGCAGCAAACAGATGTGCTACCCAAAATTAGGAGACAGGTTCATCTGCATGCTCCAACTTGATCAAGGAGGAGAGCTACACATGTTTTATGTTGTTTTACCTAAGAGAGAGCAGCAGGAGTGATTAGCTAGAAATGAGTTTGAGGATGATGATGTGCTACACTATTACTATGATGATAAAATAGCTAGTGTTGGTGGTAATGACTGATGATTATTATTAGCTAGTGTTAGTGGTGATTAAATAAATATTGTTGGTGCTAATGATTATGATGATGATTAAATAGCTTGTGCTGGCGGATTAGATTCAAGTGGAGGCAACATGTGGTGCACATCGAAAGTACTACTAGTCCAAACTAGATCAAGTTTGGATTAGTAGTATACTTTTGACATGCACCACATATTGCCTCCACTTGAACCTAATCCACCTTCATTTGACACACTGTTATGGACATAATGATGTAAACCTCATAACTCGTATTGTACCAATATTTGTACGATGGCGCATAAATACACTAAAAATAAAAAAAATAAAAAAACAATACTAGTAGCGATGGAAAGAAAACACGCTGCCAGTAGTTACATTAGCAGCAGCGTGGGAGTGAACAAGCGCTGCAGCTATTTGTCCTAGCAGTAGCGCGTGCGGCACGCGTTACTGCTAAGCAATAGCTGTAGCACCTTATTAGTAGCGCGCCTACCCGCGCTACTAGTAAGCACAAAACCAGCGCTACTGCTAGGGTCTTCCCTAGTAGTGGGGAAAAGGCCCCAAGATGGGATCTCGTGGATACAGAAAGTTACGGCGGTGGAATTAGGGTTTTGGCTCAGTATCTGGTAGTTTGGAGGTACGTAGGTATATATAGGAGGAAGGAGTACGCCGGTGGAGCGACAGGGGGGCCACGAGGGTGGAGGGCGCGCCTGGGAGGGGGGGGGTAGGCGCGCCCCCAACCTCATGGCCTCCTGGTTGATGTCTTGACATAGGTTCCAAGTCCTCTGGATCACGTTTGTTCTGAAAATCACGTTCCCGAAGGTTTCATTCCGTTTGGACTCCGTTTGATATTGTTTTTCTGCGAAACTCTGAAATAGGCAAAAAACAACAATTCTGGGTTGGGCCTCCGGTTAATAGGTTAGTCCCAAAAATAATATAAAAATGTATAATAAAGCCCAATAACGTCCAAAATAAAATATAATATAGCATGGAACAATAAAAAATTATAGATACGTTGGAGACGTATCGGCCGTCACCCCGGCCGCGACGCGCCCTTTTAGGCGCCTTTCTCAGACGAAGCAGCTCGAGCGCTGGCGCTTGGGGCTTTGCTTTAACTGTGACGCGCCCTATGCCCCGGGCCATGTCTGCCCACGCCTCTTCTACTTGGAGACGACCGAGGAGACCGAGGAGGACACACCAGAGGATGGCCTCGGCGACCTAGCCGCCGCGGAGCTCACACCTGCACCCGCGCCTGCTCCGGCGACGACCCTCGTCGTCTCGCTCCACGTGCTGGCTAGCATCCGTGATGAACGGGCGATGCTTTTACCGGTCACGATCCATGGCAAGCATTTGGTGGCCCTCCAGGACACAGGCTCCATGCATAACTTCCTACCGGAGACCACCGTGGAGCAGCTACGGGTCACCGTGGCTAATGCCGACCGTCTACGCTGCCATGGGCTCGCCCACGATGTGCCCATCGCTATCGGCAACGAGCACTTCACCATCACATGCGTCGGCATTGATTTGGGCTGCTTCGACTTCATCCTCGGCGTCGACTTCTTGCGGACTCTCGGTCCCATCCATTGGGACCTCGATGCCCTGACGATGACCTTATGGTGTGTCGGGCGCCGCGTCCGCTGGGAGGGCATTGGGGGCACCCCGGCGTCGCACCCGCTTCAGCTGGCCGCAGCCACCACCGAGGCCGAGCACCCGCTGTTGGACCACCTCCTGCAGCAGCACCGTGATCTCTTTGAGGAGACGCAGGGCCTTCCACCGGCCCGGGTCTACGACCACCGTATTCACCTCCTGCCGGGCTCAGCACCGGTGGCTGTACGGCCCTACCGGTATCCTCATCTGCAGAAGGACGAGTTGGAGCGGCAGTGTGCACTCATGCTTGCCGCATGCATCATCCAGATCTCCACGTCGCCATTCACTGCGCCGGTCCTCCTCGTTCGCAAGTCAGACGGCACGTGGCGTTTTTGCATCGACTACCGCGCCCTTACTGCTCTCACACTTAAGGATAAGTTCCCTATCCCGGTGGTCAATGAGCTTCTCGATGAGCTGCATGGGGAGCGCTTCTTCACCAAGCTGGATCTCCGGTCGGGGTATCATCAGGTGCGCATGCACCCAGACGACATCACCAAGACGGCGTTTCGGACTCATCACGGCCACTTCGAGTTCTTGGTGATGCCTTTTGGCCTCTCCAACGCCCCGGCTACCTTTCAGGCTTTGATGAACGATGTCCTCCGGCCCTACTTACGTCGGTTTGTCCTCATTTTCTTTGATGACATTCTTATCTACAACGCCTCTTGGGCAGAGCACCTCCCGCATGTGGCCATCGTCTTCAACGAGCTTCGGGCGCATCATCTTCATCTTAAGCGCTCGAAGTGCTCGTTCGGGACGCCTTCTGTCGCTTACCTCGGTCACGTCATCTCGGCCAAGGGGGTGGCCATGGATGCCGGCAAGGTGGCGACCGTCGCCGCCTGGCTGATTCCACAGTCTCCGCGGGCTCTTCGAGACTTTCTGGGCCTTGCGGGGTACTACCAGAAATTCATCCGGGAGTTTGGCCTCATCGCGGCCCCGCTCATGCGCCTTCTCCATCGCGATGCCTTCTCTTGGGACGAGGAGGCCACCACAACGTTCGAGGCCCTCAAGGGGGCCCTCACGAGGGGTCCCGTCCTGCAGATGCCTGATTTCGACATCCTGTTTGCCGTCGACTGTGACGCCTCCGGTGCGGGGTTCGGTGCAATCCTTCATCAGGGCGATGGACCCCTCGCCTTCTTCAGCCGGCCCTTTGCCGCCCGCTATCTTAAACTGGCAGCCTATGAGCGCGAGCTCATTGACTTGGTATAGGCGGTGCGTCACCGGCGGCCCTATCTTTGGGGTCGATCCTTCTGGATCCGTATGGAACACAACAGCCTCAAGTTCGTGCTGGATCAGAGGCTCTCGACTGTATGGCAGCACTAGTGGATCAGTAAAATCTTCAGGTTTGACTTCACTGTCGAGTACCGTCCGGGTCGCCTTAACACCGTCGCCGACACCGACACAGACGACGGTGCGGCGGAGGGGGCGGCCTTCTGCATCATCACCGGGCCCTCCTTCACCCTCTTCACCGACATCCGGCGAGCGACAACAGCCACGACCGACGCACTCCTCCTGCAGCAGCAGCTGGCTGCGGGGGAACTAGATGAGCCGTGGCGCCTCGCCGATGGCTTGCTCCTTCATGGGCGCCGGGTCTTCGTTCCGGCGCACGACAATCTTCGTCATCAGGTGTTGCGCCTCGCCCACTCGGCGGGCCATGAGGGTGTGCAAAAGACACTCCATCGTCTTCGCGCCGACTTCTACATTCCAGGTGATCGTGCCCTGGTCCGTGACTAGGTACGGTCTTGTGTGACGTGTCAGCACAACAAGACGGAGACTCTATGGCCGGTTGGCTTGCTCCAGCCTTTGGAGGTGCCGTCCCAGGTCTGGGCGGACATTTCCATGGACTTCATCGAGGGCCTCCCCAAGGTGGGCGGCAAGTCCGTCATTCTCACGGTGGTCGACCGCTTCTCCAAGTATGCCCACTTCATCATGCTTGGGCATCCGTACACGGCGGCGTCTGTCGCTCGGGCTTTCTTCGAAGGCATTGTCCGTCTCCATGGGTTCCCATCTTTGATCGTCAGTGCTCGGGACCCCGTGTTCATGGGCCATGTGTGGCGCGACCTATTCCGGTTGGCAGGCATTAAGCTCCGCCTGAGCACAGCTTTCCACCCTCAGACGAACGGCCAGTCCGAGGTCGTTAACAAGGTGATTGCCATGTATTTACGTTGTGTCACAAGTGGTCGCCCTCGCGCATGGGTGGACTGGCTATCATGGGCGGAGTACTGCTACAACACCTCTTATCACTCCGCCCTCCGTGCTACACCTTTTGAGATGGTTTATGGATGGTCACCACCGCTGATTATTCCTATTGATCCGTCATTAGAACGGACCGAGGCGGCCGGTGCTCTTCTGCGGAACCATGACGAGATGCTGGCAGAAGTCCGGCAACGCCTCCTTCAGGCCCAGCAGTTGGCCAAACACTACTACGACGGCAACCATCTCGAGGCGGAGTTCGCGGTGGGCGATTGGGTGTGGCTGCGTCTCCTTCGTCGCTCTACCCAGTCCCTGGACTCACGCGGAAAGAATAAGCTGGGTCCTCGCTATGCCGGTCCCTTTGCTATCCTGGAACGCATTGGGAAGGTGGCTTACCGTCTTCAGCTTCCGACAGGTGCGCGGATTCATGATGTCTTCCATGTGGGGCTGCTCAAGCCTTTCCGTGGAGAGCCCCCCGCGGTTCCTCCAGCGCTACCGCCTGTCACCGACGGGCGTCTCCTTCCTGAGCCGGAGAAGGCATTGAAGGCTCAGCTGCGTCGTGGCTCCTGGTACGTGTTGATTCAGTGGGTTGGACTTTCAGAGGAGGACGCGACTTGGGAGCAGCGCGAGGAGTTCCGCCAACACTACCCCGACTTTCAGCTCGAGGACGATCTGTTTGCGCAGGCGGGGAGAGATATTATGACCGGCCGAACCTACGGCCGTAGGAGGCCCACCGGGCAAGCTTAGCCCGCAAGTTATCTTAGTTTCTATTTCACATCGTGGTTATATATACAACTTGTAGGGCTATTTTGAGATTTAAGCAATAAGACAATTCTATTGCTCGGCTCCCAGAGGAGCCGGAAACCCTGAACCCTAGCCGCCTCCTGTCTCAGCCGCCGCCGCACCGCCGCAAGGATGGCGCCTCGCCGCCGGCCGCCGCGCTCCAGCCCTCGCCCACCTCCCTCCTTTCCCTACAAGCTACGCCCTAGACGAGGGAGAACCCTAGCTCCTATCATACTCAGAGACAAACGTCAAACTATTTCTTTACCAAAGGCAAGTTATTAACATCAACATAGGAGAATTACTCTCCTGATCAATGATGTATCAGTTGTTTCATATTTTGAGGCCCTGTTGATTTATAGTGCAAAACATTGACACCCAGGTTTCAGGCATGCCATGAATAAAATATTATACTTTGGCCAGCAGTGGCATGGAATAAAAGGGAAACTACAAACTCAAAGAAAAAGATGGACAACAAAGCAACCCAAACAACACAGAAGTAGGCGGTGAAACACAATGACAAGCAAGCACACAAGATAGACAGAGACCGATATACTTTACAGAATAAATGCAGAACAGGGCGATTCATTTTAGGTCGAATATCATCAACAGACAGAGATACAAATTTACGGCAACGGAAGAAAAAAGTTGGCTGTTTTGGAAGCAGAAACCAAGTCCATTGCACAAGCAAATTAGCAATAGCACAGCAGCACCACACTGCAATAGTAGTACAGCTGGGTTGTAAATTATAAACATAACATAGCAGAGTCAGATAAAAAATGGATGGATAGAAGTATCTTATCATAACACAGGTTATAAGCTAATACCAATGTTATTGACAATAGAAAGATAGATACAACCTTAATGTAAGACCTTTTTGCAGTTTACTACATTGAGTTACAGAGAGAGTAGATAGATAGAGACGGGCCAAGCGAGGCATATTCTCAGTTGGGCAGCAAGCTTGATCCCTTGTGCCATCCAGTCTTCCTCAAGCAGCGTCATCTTCGAGAATCACTCAATCACAAGAGCTTCAACGAGCGCATCATCTTGGTCAGGAACATATGGACGATAACCGTCTGCATCCCTCAGCCTGTCCTCCGGGGTGGCAATCTGAATTCCAGTAAAATCCATCCTCTTCCATTGTTCGGCAACGTACTCATTCGCCTTTTCCCTGTTGGAAATGAGCTCTTCATCGACCTCGAAGTAGCCCTTGTCCCGCACAGACACTAAGACCTGCTGCCGGTACTCTTCGAAATCGTCGTCCATCTTCTTGAAAAGCTCTACACTGTCAGCGTGGGCACGCTTCCTTTCCTCAATCCACTCCGGAGGGAAATACTCTGCCAGATCGTCCAGGTAATCAGCGCTGGGGTGTTGCTCCGGCTTCAGCGCAATTATGGTCCTGATCTCGGCTTTCGACAGCCGAACCTTGCCCTTGTTTGGACCTGGCGGTGCTGCGGCCGGCTGATTGGCGACGGCGGACGACAGATTCGCCTCCCCAAGCATCTTGTCAATCGCAGCTACCCCCTTCTCTGACTCGTCACCCTCCGTGTAGATGGATCCGGCGGCGGAGGGGAACACCGCCGCAGGACCATCGACGCCGGCCTCCGTCGAATTGGCAGCGCTGCCCGGACTAACCATCAACTTCCCCGCCTCCTCCTTGCCCGCCATGGCCTCTTCTTGATTGATTGATGGTTCCTCTGCTGTCGACGTAGATCTTGGGTTACGAGGTTTGTCGCTTGCGCTGGTTTGGGGATTGGATTGGAGGAGGCGGCGGTGCCATCTCGATCTATATAAACATGGAAAGGAAGAGGAACCCTAGCCGAGCCGAGCGAGCCCTTCTTTGCTCTGCACCCAGTCGGTATCGGACCCCGTTTACCGCCCGGTCTCGGCCGGAACTCGACCACCAGCGCAGCTTAGTCCACCGATCATGACACGCTGGGCAGGCCCCGGCCACTGCCCCTGCCTCTCCGTCTTTGTCTCCTCTTCCCCTCGTTTCCCTTTTTTCTTTTTCTTTTTCTTTCCTTCCCACAAAAATGCTTCCTCCATTTATTAAAAATATTATAAGGTGTGTTAATATTTTTGGAAATCAAAGATTTCTCTGGTTGATCAAGTTCATACTGAAAATTGTATTATAATAACAAATAAATAAATTATAAAAATATGCTTCGTGATGCTTCTAATGATACATATTTGGTATCAGATCCATTGATGTTTTCCTCTACTTATATAGGTAATAAAAAGAATGCTCGTGCATTGCAACATGCATACACATTCTAGTAAAATCATGCCCACGATTTGCCTGTCTAAATATGTACACAATCATGGGTAGGATTTCATATGGTAACACATATTTACCAATTATTAGAAAATCTAGTAAGTCAATAAGGGATTATTTGGTAAGTTCATAAAAGTGGGGTAGTTAAGGTGGTTTTCAAGGAAAAACGTGGAAAAACCTGGGATAGGAGGGAAAAATCGAAACAACATCATCTTGCCTTTGTATCGGGTTATTCGAATGTTTCGATAAACCTCTATCTCTATTTTTATTTCGGTGTTTGTCTGAAAAGGTGAATAAGTACCTCTTTCTTCCTTTCTTGTTATGTACATGGCTGCATTATATCATTTTAAAATTATTTTATAGATGAGTAATTAAATATTCTCAATAAATTACACTACAAAGAATAAAGAGACTAAACAAATGAAAACTGGGGAATGGAAGTGGGAACATGACCAAAAAAATAAAGAAAGATGTAAATAACAAGTCTTCAATAAACAAAATGAGAAAAAAATAGAAGGACTAAACAAAGAAAGAGAGAACAACCCATGACTAAATAAAGTGAATGAAATAAAATAGAGAGAATGAGTCTCAAAAAGACCGACCAAAGAGTGACCATGGACTAAGAATATTTTTTTCTTGAATGACTAACATGGTAAAAGGTGACACTGGAAAAAAATACTACCAGCGCAAAGACATTGATTACTCATAATATCACCAAAGAAAAGGAAATAAATATAAATGAACACTAAAAATGTACTCTTTTCTTCAATTAATCTACAGACTTTGAATACATGACTGTCCCATTACTTAACTCACCCCATCGATAAGTGTGCCAATGAATCCAAATGCTAAAGGCTAGTTTGAGACGTGGATAAAGGATAATGACAACTAAATGACTTAGAAATGGGAAAAATTAGGTTCATGCTAAAACTAGGTTGAAGGGAAACACTGAAGAAACTGTAATCCATGCACGGTAGACATTTTGGTTGGTACATTATCAATTTTATTCTGGCTAAGACGAGGAATAATGCCATGGTCAACACTGTATGGTGAAAAGTGGACATTGTAAACTTAACTACTAGAGTACTAAAGGATTAAGAATGAAATGTCAGGCACAATTTCCTTGCAGTGGGTTAGCATCTACTGCATGTCATGGCGGGTGTGTGGTATAGGTCTAGGACTGGCACCCTCTCCCGATCTCCTCCTGATCTTTCTCTCTTTCCTTACCGCTCACGAAGGCCACTGCTGGACAAGGACGCGCAACGCCCACTAGTAGAAAAAGGGTCAAAAATGAAGCACATTAGTGTCGGTTTGAATTTGAGCCGGCAATAATGGTACCATTAGTGCCGGTTCGAACGACTATGCATTAATGCCGGTTCGTGTTGAACCTTTAGTACCGGTTCGTGCCACGAACCGGTACTAAAGGGGTGATGGCAGGCTGGCGTCAGGCTGGGGCCCCACGATCACCTTTAGTACCGGTTCGTGGCACAAACCGGTACTAAAGGGCTAACCTTTAGTACCGGTTTGTGCCACGAACCCGTACTAAAGGGGTCTGACCTATAGTACCGGTTTGCGACACAAACCGGCACTATAGGGCAATTTTCAAACTCTAACCCCCCCCCCCTGGTGTGTCGCCATTTCAGTTCTGAAAAAATCAAAAGAAAATGATAAAAACTTCAAAAAATAAAATCCTTCTAGAGGTAGTTATATTACGACATCTACTAGTTAGGAAAATTTGAAAACTTAAATTTGGACATGTTTTGCAAAAAGTGTAGGGAAAATGTAAAACGGCTATAACTTTTGCATACGATGTCGAAAAAAACGTATAATATATCAAAAAATTAAGCACAAAAATCTGCATCCGATGGAGACAGCCTATGGCTTCTTTGCAATTTTTTAGAATCCTCAAATTCCAAAAGGAAAAAAAGATATGGTCAAATTTTGAGTTTTTTTTAAAAAAATTGTTAAATCTGGTCAAACTACTTATTCAAGAAGTATTAATGTTACTACATAATTATTCAAGAATATTAGTGTTACTAAATAATTATTTGAATTTTGGTCAAATCTGGTCAAACTATGGTCAAACTATGGTCAAACTGTGGTCAAACTTATTCAAGAAATATTAGTGTTACTAAATAATTACTGTTTTATTAGAATAATAGTTTCAAACTCAAACAGTGAAATGTGTGACTTCATGCTCAAGCTAAACTCCTGAGGGTTAATAGGATTGGCATCTTACTATTGTCAGGAAACCAACAAGTGCAGACTTGGAAACGAAGGAGAATAGAACCCAAAAGTTAAGCGTGCTCGGGCTGGAGTAGTGAGAGGAATGGGTGACCGGTCGGGAAGTTAGATGATTTGGAATGAGTGATCCACACTTGAGTAGTTAAGAGAGGTGATTAGAGGCTAGATCACCAAATAATTCTGAAAATTTAAAAATCGAAAAAAAATATCAAAAAACATTTCCAAAATTTTCAAAAAAAAACCTTTAGTACCGGTAACACCAACCGGTACTAAAGGTCCCCAATACCAGGGCGCGAGCTCACGCCACGTGGTGGCACTTTAGCGCCGGTTCGTGCCGAACCGGCCGGTACTAAAGGGGGAGGCCTTTAGTGCCCACCAATTAGTGCCGGTTATGGAACCGGCACTAAATGCCCTTACGAACCGGTTTTAAAGCTCCGTTTTCTACTAGTGGCCTATGATGAAGGTGGCGGGGATCTGATCTGTTGGAAATATGCTCTAGAGGCAATAACAAATTAGTTATTATTATATTTCCTTGTTCATGATAATCGTTTATTATCCATGCTATAATTGTATTGATAGGAAACTCAGATACATGTGTGGATACATAGACAACACCATGTCTCTAGTAAGCCTCTAGTTGACTAGCTCGTTGATCAATAGATGGTTACGGTTTCCTGACCACAGACATTGGATGTCGTTGATAACGAGATCACATCATTAGGAGAATGGTGTGATGGACAAGACCCAATCCTAAGCATAGCACTAGATCGTGTAGTTCGTATGCTAAAGCTTTTCTAATGTCAAGTATCATTTCCTTAGACCATGAGATTGTGCAACTCCCGGATACCGTAGGAATACTTTGGGTGTGCCAAACGTCACAACGTAACTAGGTGGCTATAAAGGTACACTACAGGTATCTCCGAAAGTGTCTGTTGGGTTGGCACGAATCGAGACTGGGATTTGTCACTCCGTGTGACGGAGAGGTATCTCTGGGCCCACTCGGTAGGACATCATCATAATGTGCACAATGTGATCAAGGAGTTGATCACGGGATGATGTGTTAAGGAACGAGTAAAGAGACTTGCCGGTAACGAGATTGAACAAGGTATCGGGATACCGACGATCGAATCTCGGTCAAGTATCGTACCGCTAGACAAAGGGAATTGTATACGGGATTGATCGAATCCTTGACATCGTGGTTCATCCGATGAGATCATCGTGGGACATGTGGGAACCAACATGGGTATCCAGATCCCGCTGTTGGTTATTGACCGGAGAACGTCTCGGTCATGTCTGCATGGTTCCCGAACCCGTAGGGTCTACACACTTAAGGTTCGGCGACGCTAGGGTTATAGAGATATTAGTATGCGGTAACCCGAATGTTCTTCGGAGTCCCGGATGAGATCCCGGACGTCACGAGGTGTTCCGGAATGGTCCGGAGGTAAAGAATTATATATAGGAAGTGGTATTTCGGCCATCGGACAAGTTTTGGGGTCACCGGTATTGTACCGGGACCACTGGAAGGGTCCCGGGGGTCCACCGAGTGGGGCCACCTGCCCCGGGGAGGCACATGGGCTGTAGGGTGTGCGCCTTGGCCTATATGGGCCAAGGGCACCAGCCCCAAGAGGCCCATGCGCCAAGAGATAAGGAAAGTAAGAGTCCTAAAGGGGGAAGGCACCTCCTAGGTGCCTTGGGGAGGAGGGACTCCACCCTAGCCGCACCCTTCCTTGGAGGAAGGGCCAAGGCTGCGCCCCCCCCCTCTCCCTTGGCCCTATATATAGTGGGGGGAAGGGAGGGCAGCCACACCTAAGCACTGGCGCCTCCCTCTCCCTCCCGTGACACGTCTCCCTCTTCCTGCAGCGCTTGGCGAAGCCCTGTTGGAATCCCGCTACTTCCACCACCACGCCGTCATGCTGCTGGATCTCCATTAACCTATCCTCCCCCCCTTGCTGGATCAAGAAGGAGGAGACGTCGCTGCTCCGTACGTGTGTTGAACGCGGAGGTGCCGTCCGTTCGGCGCTAGGATCATCGGTGATTTGGATCACGACGAGTACGACTCCATCAACCCCGTTCTCTTGAACGCTTCCGCGCGCGATCTACAAGGGTATGTAGATCCACTCCTCCCTCGTTGCTAGATGACTCCATAGATTGATCTTGGTGACACGCAGGAAAATTTTGAATTATTGCTACGTTCCCCGACATGATCCCCGACGGTCTCATGGGCCATCGGTGCGGGATCCTCCAAGGCTGCAGTGCGATGGAGTATTTGACAAAAAACTACCAGTTTTGGGGTTTGGAGTTGGTGTCCCACAGAACTACAACATTCAAAATTTTGACCAAAAACTATCACTTTTTTTGTAATTCATGCCGAAAAACTATAGCTTTTGTTGATGACAGTTTATGACAAGCGGGACCCACCCGTCATGGATGATGTGGAAGGACAGTCAATGTCATTTATTTTGACCATTAAGTTGACTGTTATGACAAATGGGGCCCACACGTCAACATACACTTTCCTCTTCCTCCTCCTCTCTCTTTGTATTTAGCATTTCAACAAACAGCTACTGTGCATTGGTGGACGACTGCAACAAGGTGATGGTCGCGATGGACTCGGCGTTGAGCAAGGTGACGATGGTGAGGCTCGGCGCCGACCTGGTCGAGGCGCGGGTGGTGTACTAGGACGTGCACGACGTGTCGTAAGCAAAAGGAAAAGGCGTATATGAAATGACCTAAGAGATCCTTTGTCTAAAACTATACAGAATAATCTAACAAACAACAGTGTAGTGCATGGTGTCAGTGTAGACTGTGCTGTGAGATCATGTGTCAAGGGTTAACTCATAGGAGTTTGGAAAACAACATAGTGGTTGTTGCTTGGAATACATGTGACATAAGGGTTCACATGCAAGTTTCAAATAAAAGGGCTCATCACATAAGGAGAATGTGATGTCAAGTTGTGGTTGCCAGATTCTGAAAAAGGAATGTAGCAACTAGAGTCGTGGTCTATGAATCTTGGATAGCCAAGTTCATGTCCTAGTTTGAATGACAATTCAACTTCTTGACTTTTCATGAGCTTGAACACACACTAAGTGTCTAGGTTTCATCTAGGTTCATCAATTTGGTTTGGCTCACAATAAAATTTGAATTAGGGTTTACCTTCCTTAAATTCAATTTCAATTGAGGTTTGAATTTGAATCCCAATTAAGTTTGAAATAACAAGGCTAGTTCAAGTTCAAAGATATGTCATAATTGGCTGATGTTGTTTCATGAATTCGTTTGCCAGGTATTTAATTTAATTCAGACTAATTAAATGACTTATAAGTTTCCTTAGGTTTGCCCAAATTCAAATTTCACTTGGATTTTCTCTAAATTCAAATACAAATCCAATATAATTACTAAATTTTATTTATTTAAATTCAAGTTTAAACTAAAGTTAAGTTTAAACCCAAAATCATTTACTAAGTGTAGATAGCTTTCAACTTTACCTAGTTTGAACTAAAATTAATTTTAAGTTTAATCCCTAAAGTCAATTATCTCCAAAATATTTACTAGGTTTAATTTATTTGTTCACTAAGTCATATTGCAAGAGTTTATTCAAATTAAACCTATAGTTTTAAAGTTAATAACCAAATTGGTTTAAGTGAATTCAATTATTTATTTAAAATATCTAAAGTCAAGTAATAATCCCAAACTATTTACTAAAGTTCATTTTGGGTTTTTGTAACTTAGTTGCAAGATAATTATCCGAATAAACATTTTGATTCCAAGGTTAAACCAAATTTTAGGTTTAATATTGTTTGAATTATAGCCATTGTTAAATATATTCAATTTTAATTTTTTAATCATTTAAAAAATGGACTACTGTAGCTAAGTTGAAACTATATTTCCCTAGATTCATTCTGCAAAAGGAATCCATTAATTTTGATTTATAATTTGCAAGTCATGCCGTATTTAAGTTTGAATTTTAAACTTTTCAAGAGTCTAATATTATTTAGTGAATATTTTCATAACGATCATTTTGCAAAAAGATTCACTAAATTTTGATTTACAGATTAAGAGTTATGATGGTTTGAAAATACAGGGGGTCTAGTGTAAAACCTGGAGTTAGTTCAATTTAGTAGAAAATGTTTCAGATAATCTTTTGGATAAGGCAGTGATGTGGCGTGTTTCAATTGGCTGGTACCCGTTCGTTTAAGTGATTGTACGTGATGTGTTGTGTCTAAGATGAACGGCCAGAAATAGATCTAGGGGGTCTCACTGAAGCTAGGTCGTCGAAGTGGTCGCCGGAAAATGTGAAGACGGCAGCAGACGGTGGCACTAGCCTAAGGGTTGACGATCCGCCGTTCTGTTGGTCGTCGGATGTGGCCGATGGCACGGTTGGGCTCGGCTCGCCGTCGCAGGTCTCCTAGTGGCCTTGCGTGCCGTTGGGGACGATGGAAACGATGGCCACGGGCTCGCTAGAGATGAGACAGGCGGCAGAGCTCTTTGTATGGACGTGCGCGGAGAAATCAAATGCGCCTGGAAAAATGGACAGGCTTAGGACAACGAAGATGGTGGACACGGTTAGGGCATCTGGCATGAGCTCGGCAGCGCGGCAGAGAGCTTCGGGCTCCTTTGAGCTCGAGCTTCCCGGAAGTTCTGGGTTTGCCGGGGATGTCCAACGGGTGCGCGAGGGGACGACGAGGCTGGTGGTGGCTCAGGTTGGTGCTGAGGGCATCGGGCTTCGCCGGAAAATTGTCAGCGATGGCTAGGTTAGCGGCGGTGCTCGGGTGTTGGTCTCAGGGAGCCTGATGGCGATGTGGTGGGGAAATTGAGGGGAAATAGAGACGGTGATGAGGGGTTTTTATAGGACATGGTCGCGAGGCAATTCTAGCATGTTGGGCACGCGAGGTGGAGGTCATGCGTCGACGTGCTCGGTCGTGGGCGCGGGCGTGCCAGGGGTTGCGGCAGGAGGAAGCTGAAGCGTGTGTCTCATGCGTTTGTGAGAGCGAGAGAGAGACACAGGTGCTGGCGCGGCGGGCTCGCGGGGCTGGCTAGCTGGACCACGACCAGGCGTGCTGGCTCGCTGGACCTTTTTATTTTTATTTTTCTTTTGTTTTTCTTTTCTGTGTTCTTTTTATGTTTTGTTTCTAAATTCAAACCCATTTAGAATTTGGATTTTATTCCAACAGAAGAATTGCTCTAAAATCTATTTGGAATATTCCTACATTGTTTTAACTTTTTGTTTGGGCCTTTTGGGCAAATATTTTTTGCACTTTATTTTCTATCTTGTTTTAAATACTCTCTGTGAATAACTTTTTTATTTTTCAAAATGATTTTTCTTCTGTATTTCTTTGTTTTGGTTTTATCTTGATTCGCTTTCATTTCATTTTGAAATTATTTGTGTTTAACCCCTTTGGGTTTTTACTTAACTTTCTGTTCTCAGTTGTTTTAGGTTTTAACCAAAGTCCACTAGGTTTCCACTAATATTGTGGGGGCATATACCCCTCCTAGGTTGATCAAATCAAGGCAAACAAAGTCATTCATCAAGCATTTCCTAGGCAATGTAGTTAACTAGAGAGCAAGCAGGGGTTTTGTTGGGAACATTTTAATTCCCTGTGAAAATTTTAATGTACCAGATTTGGGAAAAATCTGGGATGTGACAGTGATGTTGGGCATGTGGTACAGGTCTAGGACTGGCAACTTGTTTGGATGAGATTTCTTCACGTGTGTATATCTTGGTTATACGAATCACAATACTATTACTCATCTTGAAGATAAGTAATTTCTGGAACAAATGAAGAAGAAAAAAGGTGTAATTTTATGAGGATGTCCAGCTCATATTATTTTCTCATGTTCACGTTCCAAACTGTGCAAAATATCAACATATTTGTCCTGAATAATGTCTTCACTTATCCAAGTACGCAGAATATGGGTGCAAGTGCCAAAGTTGGCTCTCTTCTGTTTATTCACTTATTTCAGCAAGCCCAACTACGGAACGCTTTCCAGGAGGTGGTAATCTCCGTGCCAATGAGAACCACTCCCAGCTGAAAGCGTTTCCTGGCATTTTGCTTTGCAGACAGACTTCGCAGCAGTATCCGTTAGATGCAAACATCCGAAATGTTGTTTGGTAGGCCCTATATTGTGGCATGGCAGCCTGATACCAGGAGGCACAAAATTCTTTCAGTGCCCCTGTTTCACTGACATTACCGCTAGAGCCCTGTTACAGTTCCTACAATCCACCCTGTACGTATGTCTAAGGCTATGTTCGGTTACGCCCTTCCCCGCGTGGTTTTGGGCCCAAACCACGGGGATCCAGGCGGATCGGCCCCACTAGGAAATAATCTCCGCGTTTTTGATTTGACGCATTCGGTTAAGCCTCGAGCGGATCTTTCCCCCGTTAAAACCCCTCAAAACCGCGAGGAAAAAATCAGCTCCAGCCCATCCGTGGAAAAAATCCGCCTCTCTCTCTCTCGTAATACGTAGCGGGGGCGTGGGCTTAACCGAATGGAAGAAAGAAGCCCCGATCATCTTTGTGGCAGGGAGTCAACCCCCACAAGGGTCAGGTGCTGACACCCAATACCGGCAGGGATTAGTTCCACTAGGGGAACTAATCTATTGTAACCGAACAAGGCCTAAGGGAAAACAAGAGAAAACGAAGGGCAGAATGGTCGACAAACAAGGCAACAACACATTCTTGGGCCGGGGGCGGGCGTTGTTGGTTTTAGGACGAAGTGGAGCAGCAAAACTAGCTTGGACATGAGAAAAATCAGCCACAAGAGAAGCAGCCCATCCCCGACAACAGAATTGTGAATTAGAGCATCTCCACTCGTTCGGCCCTTAGGCGCACTCGGCGATTGTGGTTTTGCCCTTCGGCCGGCGCATTTTTGGCCCTGGAGGCGATCTAGTTCCCAGTCACGCCCTCTAGATTAGTTTCTAAGACGCGAATAAATTCAAACATGACATTTCCCGCTACCCAAAAAGAAACCACAAGTTCGGCGTTCAATTTCACAAAGTTCGGCGATCACCATGCCACAGTTCGATGATTAATTATACTCGAAAGTTCGGCGTTCAAAAGGAAGGACGCGTAGGCAATGCATCAAACGGCGGTGTGCTCCTCCGGCGTCGGACTGCCAGGAATCGGCGTGCTCGGGCTGGTCGTCGTCGGCGCGGCTTCTGTGCTGGGCGTCGTGGAGGCATCATCACTCGGGCTTCGCGGCGTCGTTGGTGTCATCGTGGGAGTTGGCGCATATCGTTTGGATGAGTGCACAATGGTTCGTCATGGCCTTCGAGCCACGCTTCATGTGGATGGTGGCGAAGTAGGGGTCGACCAACTTATGCTCGTCGAACTCCGACTTGATGCGCTCCCAGTACATGTTAGCGCTTTGGTTTGCGCCGGTGATCGGGTCGAGGCAGACAGTCTTCCATTCTTCGGCGAGGCACTCGTCTTCTTTGGACGTTGAAAGTGCAACTATCCCTAGGTGGTTTTGGTAATTCATAACAACATATAGCTCATTGGGCTAATACTATTTCAAGATAATTATTTCAGGAAAGCTCAATGATTGGCATGGCATGGATGTGAAAGTGGAACCCTCAAAATGCTAAGGATAATGGATTAGCTCAAGCTCAAAAGCTCAAGACTCTTCATTTTATATTTTAGTGATCCAAGATCACATTGAGTCCATAGGAAAAGCCAATACTATCAAGGAGGGATGAGGTGTTGCTTAATGAGCCTCTTGCTTCATGTGCTTAATGATATGCTCCAAAATCCTCAACCACTTTCCCACTTCCACAAATGACCAAAACTCTAAGCCAAACTCGGTCCTACCGATTTTTCCTATCCGGCGCCACCGAGTTTCACTTGTCATTAGCCACTGCCAAACCCTAGCAATTCGGTCCTACCGATAAGGATCTCAGTCCCACCGAGATGGGGTTGCAAACTCTCTGTTTCCCTTTCGTAACTTTTCGGTCCCACCGAAAGAGCGAATCGGTCCCACCGAGATTGCAATGTAAACTCAGTGTTTCCCCTTTGTAACTTTTTGGTCTCACCGAGTTCCACTCGGTCTCACCGAAAGAGCAAATCGGTCCCACCGAGTTTGCCTGACCAACTCTCTGGTTAGCTAATTACCAAATTCGGTCTCACCGAGTTTGTGTAATCGGTCTCACCGAGATTACGTTATGCCCAAACCCTAACCATATCGGTCCTACCGAGTTGCATGTCAGTCCCACCGAAATTCCTAACGGTCACTAGGTTTACTATTTCGGTCAGACCGAGTTTATTGATTCGGTCCCACCGAGATGGGAAAACTGTGTAACGGTTGGATTTTGTGTGGAGGCTATATATACCCCTCCACCTCTTTCTCATTCAATGAGAGAGCCATCAGAACACACACATCATTCCAACTCATTTGTTCTGAGAGAGAACCACCTACTCATGTGTTGAGACCAAGATATTCCATTCCTACCATATGAATCTTGATCTCTAGCCTTCCCAAGTTGCTTTCCACTCAAATCTTCTTTCCTCCAAATCCAAATCCTATGAGAGAGAGTTGAGTGTTGGGGAGACTATCATTTGAAGCACAAGAGCAAGGAGTTCATTACCTATACACCATTTGTTACTTCTTGGAGAGTGGTGTCTCCTAGATTGGCTAGGTGTTACTTGGGAGCCTCCGACAAGATTGTGGAGTTGAACCAAGGAGTTTGTAAGGGCAAGGAGATCGCCTACTTCATGAAGATCTACCGCTAGTGAGGCAAGTCCTTCGTGGGCGATGGCCATGGTGGGATAGACAAGGTTGCTTCTTCGTGGACCTTTTGTGGGTGGTTGCTTCTTCATGGACCCTTCGTGGGTGGAGCCCTTCGTGGACTCGTGCAACCATTGCCCTTGGGTGGAGCCCTGTGTGGACTCGCGCAACCGTTACCCTTCGTGGGTTGAAGTCTCCATCAACGTGGATGTAGGATAGCACCACCTATTCGAACCACGGGAAAAACATCCGTGTCTCCATTATCGTTTGAACTCTCCAAACCCTTCCCTTTACATTCTCGCAAGTTGCATGCTTTACTTTCCGCTGCCCATAAACTCTTTGCATGCTTGCTTGAATTATTTGATGATTGCTTGACTTGTTCTAAGATAGCTAAAATCTGCCAAGAACTAAAATTGGGAAAAGGTTAAGTTTTTATTTGGTCAAGTAGTCTAATCACCCCCCCTCTAGAAATACTTTCGATCCTACAAGTGGTATCAGGGCTTTGGTCTCCATTTGCTAGATCTCCATAGCTTTTGGTGGTCATAGCCTTGGTTTCACAACCTAGGAGATTATGGTGTCTAGCGAGGGAAATTATCACCGTAGAGGTCCTTACTTTGATGGTACTAATTTTGCTAGTTGGAAGCATAAAATGAAAATGCATATTCTTGGACATAACCCCGCTGTTTGGCCTATTGTGTGTGTTGGTTTGCAAGGTGACTTCTTTGATGGGAGAGAACCAAACCGTGAAGCTACCGCGGATAAGTTGAAGATGTTGCAATACAATGCTCAAGCTTGTGATATTCTCTTCAACGGATTGTGCCCCGAAGAATTCAACAAAATCAGCCGCCTTGAGAATGCAAAGGAAATTTGGGACACTTTGATTGATATGCACGAAGGTACCGACTCCGTCAAGGAATCCAAGTTGGATGTGCTTCAAAGCCAACTTGACAAGTTCAAGCTGAAGGATGGTGAAGGTGTCGCTGAAATGTACTCTAGGCTTTCTCTCATCACAAATGAGATTGCCGGCTTAGGAAGTGAAGAGATGACCGATAAATTCATCATCAAGAAGATCCTAAGAGCCTTAGATGGAAAATATGATACAGTGTGCACATTGATCAAAATGATGCCCAATTACAAAGATCTCAAGCCAACGGAGGTGATTGGAAGAATTGTTGCTCATGAGATGTCACTTAAGGATAAAGAGGAACTTCACAACAAATCAAGTGGTGCTTATAAAGCCTCATGTGAAGCCCCTACATCATCAAGTGAGAAACAAGACTTCAATGAAGAACTGAGCTTGATGGTGAAGAACTTCAAGAAGTTCTACAAGAGTAGAAGCAAAGATAGAAGCTCCAAATCAAGGTCCTACAATGACAAAAGATCTTCTAGTCGAGAGCGAAACTGTTACAATTGTGGAAGACCCGGACACTATTCCAATGAGTGTACGGCTCCCTGCAAGAGAAGAGAAGATTCTCCAAAAAGAAGAAGCAAAGGATCACCACCAAGAGAGAGAAGGAGTAGAGATGATCGTTATGAACGAAGATACTCACGGAGAAGCAAGGATTCGGAAAGGAAGGAAAAATCATCAAGGAGCTACACAAAACGAAGACATCAAGCTCATGTTGGTGAATGGGTTTCCGGCTCCGACTCCGACAGCCACTCCGAGAGAAGTTATCACTCTTACTCCAAAGATACTCAAGATGAAGGTGTTGCCGGTCTAGCACTTGTGTCAACCGACTCCTACGACATATTTGACTCACCAAATGAGGGAATTGGAAGATGCTTCATGGCCAAAGGTCCTAAGGTAACACACCCTGAGTATGTTGATTTCAATAGTGATGAAGATGACTTGTTAGGTGATGATTTGGTTGGCGACAACTCTAGTGATGAATACTACGATAATCATGCTAATCAAGATAAAACGAGTGACAATGATAAGGAGAAGATTGAGGCTCTAACTAAAGAACTAAAAACTCTTAAGTTAGCTCATGACACTATCTTCGAAGATCATCGAGAACTTTTAAGAGCTCATGAGAAACTATGCAATGAAAAGTTCAATCTTGAGCAAGAGCATGAGTTCTTAAAGGCAATCAATGATGATCTCCGCAAGAAAAGTTCTTCTTACATTGCCAAGCGTTTACTCTTATCCACTTACATGCCTCAAGTCAAGTCTAATTCTTCCTCTAGTAGTAACAATGATCATGCCAAATTCAATACTGTTGCCTCTAGTAGTTCTCTTGATTCCACTAATGATTCTCTTAGCCAAGTTACACTTGAGGAAGAAAATAGCTTATTTAAGGGAATTATAGAGAAAGGAGTGTACAAGAGCCTTTCCGGGAGTAAGCAATTCGAGGAAATTGTGCGCAAGCAAGGAATGCACCGGAAGAATCAAGGTGTTGGTTTTGAACGAAAGTTCAATGCCAATGGAGTTGAATGGGAAGAAGATCAATACCCCAAGACAAAGTTTGTCCCTCAACAAGAGAAGTATACTTCTTTCAAGGGGACACAAGCTCAAGATGATCTTCCACCACAAGACTACGAGCAAAAAGGCAAGGACAAGCTTCAAGAGGAAATTGATGCATTTGAAGAAGCTCCTAAGACCTTAGTCAAGTGGATCCCCAAGACTTCTTCAAGTTCCACTTCATCAAGTATGACTACAACTCCAAGGATTCCCATCAAGATGATGTGGATCGAAAAGAAGAAGAACTAGAAAGTTCTTGAGGGTGACTCCGCCAACATACTTCACTCTTATCATTTTGGCAAGAACAAGTGCAATCAACTTCCACATCTTGCACTAGTTCAAGGAGTCACAAACCCTCTTGTTGGTAAGACAAGGGACAAGGTAACCTAAAAGCTTTCATGGACATCATCTTTTGTGTGCATCACTCTATGTCTATGGATATCCTTGCTTTTTCCTTGTGGGTTGAAAGTGCAATTCACTCAAATGGATAGCTCCAAGAGATCTACATCAACATTGAGCATCCACATCTTCAATATCTACATGAAGTCATCATCGACAAAACCCAAGGTTAGTTCATCCCTCTTAGGGGGGATATCACATCTAGGGGGAGCTTTACTCAAAGACTTGAGCTAAAGCAACTCTAAAGATGTGAACAAAACAATGCTTTATGTAAAAGTGGTAACCCCACTTGAGCTTAAACGATGAGTATGACCTAAGATCAAGTGTTCTCACTTGACTCCTAAGTCAATATACTCATATATAGATGACCTAGTCATCGCAAATTGCTTGATAGATGCTAGAATTGGTTGTGCATGCCTTGCCACATATTCCATTTGCCATCTTATTGTGTGAGCATGCTGATTGCATATTTTACTCATTCGAGGACATCCACTTGTTGCTTTGATTGTTCGGTTTTATTTCTTTTTGCCAAGTGGATGGACAAGAATGCCTAAGAACCTCCTCTAGCTATCTATGCTTTTCTCGTCTCAAACTCTATTCATGCTGCATCACAAAATTTGATCAAGTCAGATTCGAACCACTCTGTGTGAGGAGCGCTCGGAGTCCCCGATTCGTCATAGACTTAAACTTCCAAAACCTCTTTATGATTCTCGGTCTGACCGATACTTCACTTTCGGTCCTACCGAGATCATTAAGTTGATCTAGGTTTTCGATCTCGGTGCAACCGATTTGAACCTGTCGGTCTCACCGAGATTCAGTAACTGCACGTAGTTATGAACCTCGGTGCCACCGAGTTGTTCAACTCGGTCACACCGACAGGGTCGGGCTATATATAGTGACGGGCAAAATTTTGGAAATTTCTCCGAAACCCCTCACCCGCGCGATAGCCTGCTCTGCCCCCGAGGTCTCCGGATCGTCTTCTCGCCGCCAGCAGCCTCCAGTCGCTGGTCTCCGGCGCCGTCAACGGATTTCTGCCCTGCCGTTGCCGCCGTAGCAAGTCCTCGCCGAACTAGGGTATGGACTTGATCTTTGTGCTATTCCTCAATCTGATTCCTAGCACATTGTGATCATATTGATTCTTGCCACGATTGAAACACTTCTATCCAGTCAAAACGCTCATAGGTTAGGTTTGATTCGAAAATTCTAGGTTTAGGTTTCCGCTGAAACCATCTCGGACCCACCGAGTTGAAAAACTCGGTCCCACCGATCTAGCTTTTGCCATTGCACAAGTGAAACTCGGTCTAACCGAGAATAACTTATCGGTGCGACCGATTTTGGAATTCTGTGAAACCCTAGCAGTCTCGGTGCCACCGAACTGTGACTCGGTCTGACCGAGTTCACCAGTTCTGGTGCCAAAACTGCTTCGGTGTCACCGAGTTTGAAAATCAGTAGATCCGAGATGCTTTCTATGGAAAACTAAAACTAAGTTTTTGAATTAATCTTTTGCTAAAATCTCTGCTTTTTGTGATGCTCATCCACTCTATCTCCTCTATAATCTATTCACAGGGTCAGCAGTCAGTTTGCAACATGTCTGATCAAAGTGACAGCCAGAATGTGTCTGAGCAGCAAGTTGTGATGAGTGAGGGCACTAGCCCCTTAAGTTCTTCTGATGATGGCAGCAGGAGCACCCCCAGCAATCTGCCTAAGGCTGCCACACGTCAAAGGAAGAAGAGAACGTATGATTCTGAAGATGAGGACTATGTGGCAGAGGAAGAGGCCACTTCCAAGAGGGTTGAGCCAGCTCAAGGCTCAAAGACAGGCCTGAAAATCAAGAGGCCAGCAGGCAGGCAGCCAGTGTCAAAGGCTAGAGCCTCCACTGAGAAGCCTGCTCCCATTGAGCCCGTTGCTGCTGAGGGCAAGAAGAGGAAGGAGAGAGTAAAGAAGACTGTAGCCAAAGTGCTTGGGAGAGCCTCCATCATGGTAGAAGAGGAGGAGGAAGAAGAGGCAGCTGCACCAGCGCCCAAGGCAGCCAAACTTATGGGAGATGCCATAAGGTCAGGAACAGCTGCATCCAAGCCCAAGGAAGCACCCAAGGCTGCATCTAAGCCTAAGACAGCACCAAAGAGAAACACAAGGAGTATACCTGCTGCAGAAAATAACAAGGCCCCAATGCCTGAAGCTATCGAAGAAGAAGAAGAGAGTGTCCTTAGAAAGCTCAAGCCCAAGATCCCAGACCACAACGATGCTCATCCTGTGGCTGAGGATATGAAGCTAAGGAGAGACTCAGGACTCAGGAAATGGAGAGAAGCAGATCCATATGCTTCTAGGAGAAGGACTGCCGTGGATTACAGATTTCATACCAAGGAGCAACAAGACTTTTATGAGACTGTTTTGCTTGACAAGAAGCCAATCGTTTGTGACATGAGATGGGTCAACTGGACCTATATCAAGGAGAATGAAGAGTACTACCCAGGAGTTCAGGACAGCTTTAGGGCGTGTGGAGTAGAGGACTTTGTTGGGCAGAAGCTCACAAAGTGGAACGAGGAACTCATCATGTAGTTCTACTCCATAGCTCACTTTTATCCGGATGGCAAGATTACATGGATGTCTGAGGGTACGAGGTACCAATCCACTGTTGAGGAATGGGCGAAATTAATCAATGCCCCAGAGGAGCAAGCAGATGACTTGGATATCTACGCCAAGAAGAAGATGGATCATAACTCCATGTCCAACATGTACAAGGAGATCCCGAATGAAGCACTTGACACATTCAAGTTTGGCTCAGTACATTATCTGCTCTTAGGATTGCCTACGATCAATTGGATACTAAGGCTGAAGGAAATATGCCCTAGAGGCAATAATAAAGTTATTATTTATTTCCTTATAATCATGATAAATGTTTATTATTCATGCTAGAATTGTATTTTCCGGAAACATAATACATGTGTGAATACATAGACAAACAGAGTGTCACTAGTATGCCTCTACTTGACTAGCTCGTTAATCAAAGATGGTTATGTTTCCTAACCATGAACAATGAGTTGTTATTTGATTAACGAGGTCACATCATTAGTAGAATGATCTGATTGACATGACCCATTCCATTAGCTTAGCACCTGATCGTTTAGTATGTTTCTATTGCTTTCTTCATGACTTATACATGTTCCTATGACTATGAGATTATGCAACTCCCGTTTACCGGAGGAACACTTTGGGTACTACCAAACGTCACAACGTAAATGGGTGATTATAAAGGAGTACTACAGGTGTCTCCAATGGTCGATGTTGGGTTGGCGTATTTCGAGATTAGGATTTGTCACTCCGATTGTCGGAGAGGTATCTCTGGGCCCTCTCGGTAATACACATCACATAAGCCTTGCAAGCATTACAACTAATATGTTAGTTGTGAGATGATGTATTACGGAACGAGTAAAGAGACTTGCCGGTAACGAGATTGAACTAGGTATTGGATACCGACGATCGAATCTCGGGCAAGTAACATACCGATGACAAAGGGAACAACGTATGTTGTTATGCGGTCTGACCGATAAAGATCTTCGTAGAATATGTAGGAGCCAATATGGGCATCCAGGTCCCGCTATTGGTTATTGACCAGAGACATGTCTCGGTCATGTCTACATTGTTCTCGAACCCGTAGGGTCCGCACGCTTAAGGTTACGATGACAGTTATATTATGAGTTTATGCATTTTGATGTACCGAAGGTTGTTCGGAGTCCCGGATGTGATCACGGACATGACGAGGAGTCTCGAAATGGTCGAGACGTAAAGATTGATATATTGGAAGCCTATGTTTGGACATCGGAAGTGTTCCGGGTGAAATCGGGATTTTACCGGGTTACCGGGAGGTTACCGGAACCCCCCGGGAGCCATATGGGCCTTCATGGGCCTTAGTGGAAAGGAGAAAGGGGCAGCCCAAGGTGGCTGCGCCTCTTCCCCCTCCCCTAGTCCTATTAGGACTAGGAGAAGGTGGCCGGCCCCCCTCTCTCCCTTCCCCTCCGAGGAATCCTAGTTGGACTAGGATTGGGGGGAGGAATCCTACTCCCAGAGGGAGTAGGACTCTCCTGCGCCTCCCTCTTTGGCCGGCCAGCCTCCCCTCCTCTCCTCCTTTATATACTGAGGCAGGGGCACCTCTAAACACACAAGTTGACACAAGTTGATCCACGTGATCGATTCCTTAGCCATGTGCGGTGCCCCCTGCCACCATATTCCTCGATAATACTGTAGCGGAGTTTAGGCAAAGCCGTGCTGCTGTAATTCATCAAGATCGTCACCACGCCATCGTGCTGACGAAACTCTTCCCCGACACTTTGCTGGATCGGAGTCCGGGGATCGTCATCGAGCTGAACGTGTGCTCGAACTCGGAGGTGCCGTAATTTCGGTGCTTGATCGGTTGGATCATGAAGACGTACGACTACTTCCTCTACGCCGTGTCATCGCTTCCGCAGTCGGTCTGCGTTGGGTACGTAGACAACACTCTCCTCTCGTTGCTATGCATCACATGATCCTGTGTGCGCGTAGGAAAATTTTTGAAATTACTACGAAACCCAACAAAGGCATACTCTACTCCCTAAGTCTGGAGATCACAAGATGATCAGAGGTCACGCGATCAACTTGCTTCATGTCTTTGACGTGCCTCAGAAATTCAAGGTCATGAGTCTCATTATGGAAACCATTAAGAGGATGGCTGCAGATCAGAAGAGGAGCTGTGGATATGCCCCTCAGATTCAGGAGCTCAACAACTCCAAGATGGGCACGGGCATATACTTGTTGGATAAGGAACACCTGCCCATCCATCCAGATTTTGAGGATAACCAAGTGGTTATGACTGAGAATGAGCCCTCATCTGCCCATGCATTTGCAAAGAAGGAGAAGGCGAAGAAGGAAAAAGCTGCCAGGATGCCTACTCAAGAGGAGGCATCTGATTACTTCTTGAAGACCAAACAAGAGCAGCTAGGTTACTTGATTTCATCCACGCTGAGAATTGAGCAAAGTTTGGCCAACCTCACTAAGAATCAGCAGAGCCTAGAGAGGATCATGGAACAGAAGTTCTATGACTTGGATGTCAAGGTACCAGAAGTTCAGTCTGTAGTGGAGCAGCTCCAGGAGGACATGAATGAGAGGAGAGGCAGGACCACGACTCATGCTTTTTCTAGAGTGCCACGAGGTCCGAGGTCGTCTGCACTGCCAGTTGCTGACACCAGAGCCACTACTTCAGTACCAGCTACAGCCTCTGCTCCAGCGTCTACTTCAGCTCCATCTCCAGCGACTACTTCAACATCTACAGAAGCCTTCGTCCTTGGAGTGATCCGGACTCCACCACCACCTGAAGATCAAGCCTGAGCATCGATCTACACTAGTAGAAAACGGGCCATTAGTACCGGTTTGTAAGGTCCTTTAGTGCCGGTTATGGAACCGGCACTAACGTTTCGGCACTAAAGCCCCCCCCCCTTTAGTACCGGTTCAGCACAAACCGGTGCTAAAGGAGAACCACGTGGCACGAGCCAGCTCCGGGGGCCGGGTGCCCTTTAGTACCGGTTGGTAACACCAACCGGTACTAAATGGTTGTGGGTTTTTGTTTTATTTTGCATTTTTCAATTAAATTTGTGTTATCAATTTAATTTAGGATTGTTTTACGTTATAATGAGTTGTAGTCGTCATCATCATCATCATCATCATCATCGCATATTAATAAATAAATAAACTCTAGCTAACTAAAAATCATCGTAGTCGTCTAATTACCACTATTTAATCATCATAGTCATTACCCGCTAGCTATCTAATCATCATCAACGCTGGCTAGCTTAAAGAGGAAACATTCACTTTGTAACAGAAGCAAAGATATCATCAAGTTCAACATAATCATCACCAACATCGAAGTTCAGGACACGGACATGAGACAAGTACTAATTAAGAGCATGAACTAGTAGCTACTGATCCTGCTGCTCCCTCTCAGGTAGAATAGCATAGAACATGTATAGCTCTCCTGATTCATCATACTGGAGCATGCAGATGAATCTGTCTCCTAATCTTGGGTTGCGCTTCTCCTTACTGCCCCCTAGTACTTCTCTGCGATCGTTAACAATTTTGCTCCAATCTTTCACTATTAAGCATTCTTCGCTTTCAGAAATCCTGAATGCACTCATGTGCAATGTAGGAAATCTTGGTCGTAAGCTAACCATTGACATGCGACCTTTTGTCTCGATCCACTGAGGCACAACTGTCATCGGAAGTCCCTGTTGAACAACATCGTATAGTAATTAATATACTAAGCAATGAAAGTTTAGCTTCAAAAATAATGTATGCAAAAGATGCACTAATTAAGGACAAATATTTAAAATCTTACCATCTTTTGATTATAGATGTGACCGTAGTTCAATACGATCACCATTGGTCGCACGTTTTGAGTACTAACATTTCTAAGTTTAGGAAAAAAATTTGTCTTGACAGTATTAAGATCCTCAAGCCATGAAACATAATGACTTATCTCCTCGCAGTTTAGTTGAGCCCCGGGGCAGTAGTAGGTCCTGTCTACCAAGCGCCGGACATGTTTGCTTGAACCGAAATAAGCTGACAATACAAATTAGTTGTCAACTATTTTTGAATAAACTGTATGAAAGACATAAACATATGCATGCATGGTTGAGAAAAACTCACCAAATGGTAGAACTGGAGGCGTTTGCACATCGACCCAGATGTCTATATTACCTTCAATATCATCTTCCGGACGAATATCAAAGGTGATAACCATATCAGGCTCAAATGCATAAGCCTTGCATAGTGCTTGCCAAGTTTTGCATTCAAAATGGGTGTATGTGTCTCCATTATATAATTTGACGTTGAAAGTATACCCATGCTCCGTCTTCAAGTAAACTCTCTTTACCTCCATATCATCTATAGCACTAAAACCTATCTTATCCAAGACAAAAATTCTTGCATGGCAGGGGATGCGCTAGTAGAATAGTGAAAATTTAAAATTATAAGTTGAAGCAAATGAAGCATAAGTTTTGCATTCAAATAATAATTGACAAAGTGACTTACTGTATCAACTTCGAATGTCTCATCCAGCTTGATGCTGAAGCGCCTACCATCAACAAGGAAATTTTGGTCGCACAGGCCGCGCTGGTCTTCACAGTGTTCGCACATAATGAAATCTTTTTCGTCGTCAGATGACATTTCCTATGTTCATATAGGTGAAACATTAAACACCTATATCTAGCCAAATATATATTCATCTAACATTTGACATTAATATATCTAACTATATATTCAATTGACATTACTATATATTTAACTTTTCTATCTAATTCATCTAACATTCGACATTAATCTAACATTTATATAAACTCAAAATATATAAAAAATTAAATAAACAGAAAAACTCATTAACAAATAATATTTTAATTAGATCATCAAATCTCATATACCTAAATTTTCTTACTAAAAATAAACTAGTTATATTAATTATTCCACTAGTTCTAATCTCATATACCTAAATTTTCTTACTAAAAATAAATAGTTATATTAATTATTCAACTAGTTCTAATCTCATATACCTAAATTTTCTTAGTAAAAATAAACTAGTTATATTAATTATTCAACTTGTTCTAATCTCATATACCTAAATTTTCTTACTAAAAATAAACTAGTTATAATAATTATTCCACTAGTTCTAATCTCATATACCTAAATTTTCTTACTAAAAATAAACTAGTTATATTAATTATTCCACTAGTTCTAATCTCATATACCTAAATTATCTTACTAAAAATAAACTAGTTATATTAATTATTCAACTAGTTCTAATCTCTAGTTCGACAATTTTTCTATCTAGCTAGCTAATTCATCTAACATTCGACATTAATCTAACATTCGATCATCTAATTAACTTTTCTAAAAAACAGAAAATAAGTAAAAAAAATGTGTATGTGTGTGTATGTGTGTGTGTATGCATGTGTGTGTGTATGTGTGTGGTATATGTGTCTGTGTGTGTGAGGCCCCGTACGCGGCCGCCCCGTACGTACGAGCGGGGGCGCCGGCGTACGGGGCGGGGGCGCCGGTGTGTGTGTGTGTGTGTGTGTGTGTGTGTGTGTGTGTATGTATGTGTGTGTATGTGTGTGCGGGAGCGAGAGAGAGACGTACGGCCGCGGCGATGGCGACGGACGGCGGCGGCGTTCGGGGCGGCAGCGCGAGACGACGACGACGACGGGCGGCGGCGGGGACAGCGACGATGACGACGGACGACGGGCGGCGATGACGGGATCTAGCGGCGCGCGCGGCGGAGGTTGAGACGAAGTGGGGATGAAACTGAAATTTTCGTGAGAGCTATATATATATAGGGATGGGCCTTTAGTACCGGTTGGTGGCTCCAACCGGTACTAAAGGCCTATTTTCGCCAGGCCAAGCGGCAGGAAACGAAGGCTTTTAGTACCGGTTGGAGCCACCAACCGGTACTAAAGGGGGGGCCTTTACTACCGGTTGGAGCCACCAACCGGTACTAAAGGCCTTGCGCTGCCACCCCAAAGTTTAGTCCCACCTCGCCCGGCGAAGGGCAGCCGCACTGGTTTATAAACCCAGCCGCGGCTACCTCTTCGAACTCCTCTATATAGCAAGCTTCTGGGCCTAATTAATTAGGGCGCGCTGCCCTGTGAGTCTGCTGGCCCTCCTGGGCCTGCATTTGCACACCCTAGGTCTGGCAGACCCACAGGGCAGTGCGCCAACAAATTTTTTATATAGTTTTTTCTTTTCTACATTACTTATTTTCTTTTATTTATTTTTGAGTAGTTTTTTATATATTTTTTTCTTTTCTGCATTATTTATTTTCTTCTATTTATTTTTGAGTAATTTTTTGTATAGTTTTTTATTTCTGCATTATTTATTTTTGTATAGTCCGAAACCCTGATACTCGGAAAGAGTTTTTCCAGTTTGTACACGAAGTCCGTCCAGTTTTTGCCGTGACCCTCTCTACTCTTTCGCGCATGCTATGCGGGTGATATGATGATACCATGCCAAGTTTCAACATTTTCAGAATTCATTTTGTAGTGATTTTCAATTTCACGGTCATTTAGCTCTCTAAACAATTAGGTAAATGACCGAAAAACAACAAATGATGTCAGAACATGTTGGAAATTGATGACGTCGCTTTAAATGCTGCATACTGAACACAAAAGAAGTCCGGAGTTCAAATAAGTTTAAAAAACATTGAAGTGGCCATGTAACAGATGAGTTCTCGTCCGAAACCCTGATACTCGGAAAGAGTATGTCCAGTTTGTACACGAAGTGCGTCCAGTTTTTGCCGTGACCCTCTCTACTCTTTCGCGCATGCTATGCGGGTGATATGATGATACCATGCCAAGTTTCAACATTTTCAGGATTCATTTTGTAGTGATTTTCAATTTCACGGTCATTTAGCTCTCTAAACAATTAGGTAAATGACTGAAAAACAACAAATGATGTCAGAACATGTTGGAAATTGATGACGTCGCTTTAAATGCTGCATACTGAACACAAAAGAAGTCCGGAGTTTAAATAAGTTATTAAAAATCAAAAAGAGGTGCAATGCTGGTTAATTTGCTTCAAGCCATTCGGAATAGTGTAGACTGCACTGCACATAGCTCAGTGCAATCTATGCTATTCCGCAAGGCCTGAAGTTAATCAACATGTAGGTGAGCATTGCAACTTTTCGTCATTGTCTGTGCACTCACGGCTCATAAACCGCTCATACTGCCTCTCTCTTGGCGAAGATCACAAGATAGTTTGGTTAAATTGCATTACTTGTAAGTCCAGTTAACATGGATGCTTATGATGCAAGAGCAAGAGCAAAAGTGAAAATTTGGCACAAATAGGTAGTTGTGTAACTAAAATAGGTAGGAGGAGAGATAGCTCTTATGTCACAAAAAAGAAGTTGTATCAAACCTTTTATGTCGGATCTAGAACAAACCAATCGGTATCGCCATCATACAGCCCAACCGTGGCTCGTGATGCATATATATGCATATCAAATGCACGGTTGGACGTATGATGGCGAATCCGAATGATTTGTATTCAGTCGATGAACTGGTAGATGTATGCAGTCAATGAACTGGTAGATGTATGTAGTCGATGAACTGAAAGACTTATGCAGGGAAGGCGAGAGGTGGGCTATATATAGGGTCGTCTGGCTCACAAAGTGATTGTGGTAGTTTCGATCCAACAACTCACATGAGCTAGGAAGAAACACACCCTTGATCCAACGACTCGCAAGAGCTAGAAAGAAACACACGATCCATGTGATTCTTCCTGATTGGTGGGATGCACATTAGTACCCACTCCGGACTCCGAAACCCTGATACTCGGAAAGAGTTTGTCCAGTTTGTACACGAAGTGCGTCCATTTTTTGCCGTGACCCTCTCTACTCTTTTGCGCATGCTATGCGGGTGATATGATGATACCATGCCAAGTTTCAACATTTTCAGGATTCATTTTGTAGTGATTTTCAATTTCATGGTCATTTAGCTCTCTAAACAATTAGGTAAATGACCGAAAAACAACAAATGATGTCAGAACATGTTGGAAATTGATGACGTCGCTTTAAATGCTGCATACTGAACACAAAAGAAGTCCGGAGTTTAAATAAGTTATTAAAAATTAAAAAGAGGTGCAATGCTGGTTAATTTGCTTCAAGCCATTCGGAATAGTGTAGACTGCACTGCACATAGCTCAGTGCAATCTATGCTATTCCGCAAGGCTTGAAGCTAATCAACATGTAGGTGAGCATTGCAACTCTTCATCATTGTCTGTGCACTCACGGCTTATAAACCGCTCATACTGCCTCTCTCTTGGCGAGGTGGGACTAAAAACAGCTTGCCATAACCTCATTACTACCGGTTCGTGGTACGAACCGGCACTAAATGGTGATGGTGGGGCCATAGCCTGACCGCAGGCTGACGCAGCCTCTTTAGTACCGGTTCGTGGCATGAACCGGTACTAAAGGTTCGCCACGAGCCGGTACTATTTATCGCCGCCACGAACCGGCACTAATGTACACATTAGTGCCGGCTCTAATTCAAACCGGCACTAATGTGCTTCACGTTTGACCCTTTTTCTACTAGTGCTAGTGCTATGCATTTTCTAGGAACTTTTTGGTAACTTGTTGCCAAAGGGGGAGAAGATGTATAGATCATAGGCTTCGAGAGAGAGAGTGTTGCTTTTCTCTCTTGTTTTATTTGGTGGTTTTCTTTGAACTTTGTTTGCTTGTGTGCCTGTGAGACATCGATGATCATGTGTTTGATCATAAGCTACACTTAATGTTTGCTTGATGCTTGCTTAAATATTATCATTCTATCTATCGTTTGTGATCATTCACTATTCTTGGTGATGAGTGCATGTATTTCATTCTTATCATTTTGAGCGCTTCACCAAGATGTATGTGACATGGAAGAGTAACCGATGACTCTAACTCTTTGTGCATTTGCAGTCCAAAGCAAATTTTAAATATGCACAAATTTAGGGGGAGCTCTTACTTATCACATACTTCTCAAAGCGACAATACATTTCATGCTTATTATCATTTGTCGAAGCTTTGATCTATATGTTGTCATCAATTACCAAAAAGGGGGAGATTGAAAGTGCAACTATCCCTAGGTGGTTTTGGTAATTCATAACAACATATAGCTCATTGGGCTAATACTATTTCAAGATAATTATTTCAGGAAAGCTCAATGATTGGCATGGCATGGATGTGAAAGTGGAACCCTCAAAATGCTAAGGATAATGGATTGGCTCAAGCTCAAAAGCTCAAGACTCTTCATTTTATATTTTAGTGATCCAAGATCACATTGAGTCCATAGGAAAAGCCAATACTATCAAGGAGGGATGAGGTGTTGCTTAATGAGCCTCTTGCTTCATGTGCTTAATGATATGCTCCAAAATCCTCAACCACTTTCCCACTTCCACAAATGACCAAAACTCTAAGCCAAACTCGGTCCTACCGATTTTTCCTATCCGGCGCCACCGAGTTTCACTTGTCATTAGCCATTGCCAAACCCTAGCAATTCGGTCCTACCGATAAGGATCTCGGTCCCACCGAGATGGGGTTGCAAACTCTCTGTTTCCCTTCCGTAACTTTTCGGTCCCACCGAAAGAGCGAATCGGTCCCACCGAGATTGCAATGTAAACTCAGTGTTTCCCCTTTGTAACTTTTCGGTCTCACCGAGTTCCACTCGGTCTCACCGAAAGAGCAAATCGGTCCCACCGAGTTTGCCTGACCAACTCTCTGGTTAGCTAATTACCAAATTCGGTCTCACCGAGTTTGTGTAATCGGTCTCACCGAGATTACGTTATGCCCAAACCCTAACCATATCGGTCCTACCGAGTTGCATGTCAGTCCCACCGAAATTCCTAACGGTCACTAGGTTTACTATTTCGGTCAGACCGAGTTTATTGATTCAGTCCCACCGAGATTGGAAAACTGTGTAACAGTTGGATTTTGTGTGGAGGCTATATATACCCCTCCACCTCTTTCTCATTCCATGAGAGAGCCATCAGAACACACACATCATTCCAACTCATTTGTTCTGAGAGAGAACCACCTACTCATGTGTTGAGACCAAGATATTCCATTCCTACCATATGAATCTTGATCTCTAGCCTTCCCAAGTTGCTTTCCACTCAAATCTTCTTTCCTCCAAATCCAAATCCTATGAGAGAGAGTTGAGTGTTGGGGAGACTATAATTTGAAGCACAAGAGCAAGGAGTTCATCACCTACACACCATTTGTTACTTCTTGGAGAGTGGTGTCTCCTAGATTGGCTAGGTGTTACTTGGGAGCCTCCGACAAGATTGTGGAGTTGAACCAAGGAGTTTGTAAGGGCAAGGAGATCGCCTACTTCGTGAAGATCTACCGCTAGTGAGGCAAGTCCTTCGTGGGCGATGGCCATGGTGGGATAGACAAGGTTGCTTCTTCGTGGACCCTTTGTGGGTGGTTGCTTATTCGTGGACCCTTCGTGGGTGGAGCCCTTCGTGGACTCGCGCAACCATTGCCCTTGGGTGGAGCCCTATGTGGACTCGCGCAACCGTTACCCTTCGTGGGTTGAAGTCTCCATCAACGTGGATGTAGGATAGCACCACCTATCCGAACCACGGGAAAAACATCCGTGTCTCCATTATCGTTTGAACTCTCCAAACCCTTCCCTTTACATTCTCGCAAGTTGCATGCTTTACTTTCCGCTGCCCATAAACTCTTTGCATGCTTGCTTGAATTGTGTGATGATTGCTTGACTTCTTCTAAAATAGCTAAAATCTGCCAAGAACTAAAATTGGGAAAAGGTTAAGTTTTTATTTGGTCAAGTAGTCTAATCACCCCCCCTCTAGACATACTTTTGATCCTACAGACGTCCACTTGACGCGTGGCTCGCTGGTCCTGCCCCCCTGCTTCTTCTTTTCCCTTTCCTCACCGGCTCAGGCGCCGGCTCCTCCTCCTCCTCCTCGCCGTAGTCGAGGTCGTTGTCCATGTCGCCGGCGAGGTCCATTGTATCCTCTTGAGCCTGGAACCCGGGGGAAGAAGCGGCGGCGGTCGAGCCGCTCGTGATGATCGCGTCCATGTCGGCTTCCGTCGCGTCGGTGTTGCCGAAGTGCGATGACGAGGCTTGCGAGAAGTGCAGGGCGCCACGACGCAGAGGCGCCGTCAGGGAGGCGACGTAAGTCGGTGGTGAGTAGGTGTACGGGGGCACTGGACGTCGCCGAACGCGGGCGAGGGCGTGCGCTGGTCGGGATTCAGACCGGAGTGTGAGGCGCGCTAGCCATGCGGAAAGGTGATGTTCGGGTTGAATCCGCCGTGTGCGTCGCCGTCGGCGTAACCAGGTGACGGTGGGCACCCCCAGGGCTGCGGCGACAGCAAGAAGCTGGCCAGCGACCCGACGCTCTGCTGGCTCCAGGCAGCTTGCGGGCCATGGCCGCCGGGTGGATTCATCATCCCCGCATGAGACGCCGCTTCCGCTCGCTCCGTCGCCGCCCTGTCCCGGGCCCTCTTGGTTGAGCCTTTTCCGCCGATCGGTGTTGACAGCCTCACGGCGCTGAACCTCCGCCTTCTAGTCGGTGTTCGACATGCCCGGTGGTTTTGCAAGCGGTGCCCTCAGCTTCCTCTGCTTCGGCTGGGTGGCATCGGCAAAGGCAGCGTCTGGAGGAGCCGTATACTTGTTCGGTGGCATGGCGGGATGGCGGCTGGATAGTGGGGAGAGGGAGGAGAATGGCGGGAGAAGAGAGCAGAAGGGGGGAATGGAGGGGAAAGCGGAGGATGGGCGGAAAAAAGTGCCGTCTCTCTCCGACAGAGCGGACCCGCATGCCTTTTTGCTTCAGCCGGCGGTCGGCGCCCCCAGGCGGCCTCCGGGGGCTTGGGTTCAGCTCGGGTTTGCCGGCTATTATTTCAGCCCAAACCGGCGATAAACAAGGTTCTGGGGGCGTGACTGGGCCGATTTTCCGGCGCTGGCGCTAAAAAATGGACTGGGGGACCTGTTGGCGACGCGGCTGGAGATGCTCTTATAGTGGATGTTCCAAAGACAATAGTAACACACATAACGGACTACAATTATAGTGGATGTTCCAAAAGCTTTTTTAGGGTACCCTCTAGTGAATAAGGACCGTCCATCCGCAAAATCAAACGGCCATGACCGACCTGTACTGCTGCAATCAGGCCAACAACATGGCAAGCAGTATTAATAGCACTGGTCGTTCTCGACCAACCAGTATACATGTTCTAAGGTCAGCTTCTACGATTCACCCCGCGCCGACCCACCCCGCCCGTTGTTCTCATCTACGGACTCTGGTAGAGTTCCGGTGGCCACCGCTGTGCCTCCTCTTTCTTCTCCAGCGTGTCGTTGGTGGAGTGGGCTGTGGTCGAGTTCCAGGCGGTGGTAAACGGGTCCGATACCGACTGGGTCCAGAAGAAGAGGCTGGCTCGGCTAGGGTTCCTCTTCCTTTCCTTCTTTATATAGATCGATACGGCACCGCCGCCTCCCCCAAATCCCCGAACCAGCGCAGGCAACCAACAGACCAACCAACCTCGAAACCCAAGATCTACGTCGACAGCAGAGGAATCATCGAGAAGATCAAGGCCATGGCGGGCAAGGACGAGGCTGGGAAGTGGATGCTGAGGCCTTGCAGCGCCGCCAAGTCCACGGAGGCCGACGACCATGGTTCGGCCAAGTGTATCTTGAGGCCTTGCAGCGCCGCCAGGCTCACGGAGACCGGCGGCCATGGTACGGCGACGCGGTTCCCCTCCAAGAGGAAGGCAGCCGCCGGATCCAGCTACAAGGAGGGCGGCGATTCTTTCGATTCAGACAAGGGGGAGGCTAAGATGGACAATATGCTTGGGGAGGCGAATCTGCCGTCCGTCGTCGCCAATCAGCCGGCCGCAGCGCCGCCAGGTCTGACCAAGGGCAAAGTCCGGTTGTCGAAAGCCGAGATCAGGAACATAGTTGCCCTTAAGCCGGAGAAACTTCCCAGCGCCGATTACCTGGACGATCTGGCAGAGTATTTTCCTCCGGAGTGGATCGAGGAAAGGAAGCGCGCCCACGCTGACAATGCAGAGCTTTTCAAGAAGATGGACGACGATTTCGAAGAGTACCGGCAGCAGGTCCTCACGTCTGTGTGGGACAAGGGCTACTTCGAGGTTGATGAAGACTTCATCGCTAACAGAAACAGAGCCAATGAGTTGGGTCTCGAACTACAGAGGCGGATTCTCTCGCCTATTCCCGCCAAGTATTGTGCTACCCCGGAGGACAGTATAAGGGATGCAGACGGTTATATCCCATACGTTCCTGACCAAGATGATGCTCTTGTTGAAGATCTTGTGATTGATGGTCAAGTTGTGGTTCTCAAAGATTAGGCTTGAAGACAGAGTGCAGGGCGCCAAATTCAACTCAGAAGATGGCTCGTTTTTATTAATATATGGGTACTATTAGCATATAATTAATCTGTGTTATGATGGATCCTTCCACCCGTCCTTGTTATCTGTCTATGTTATTGGCCCATCTCCTGCTGTGTTATACAGTAGTAGTACTTGGCAATGAACCCAAAACAGTTTTATCGTTTTTTTTTATTTTTTTAGAAAAGGAGGATGACCCCCGGCCTCTGCATCTGGGAGATGCATACGGCCATTTTATTGATTATTCTCGAGGACCTTACAAAGTAGTACATCAATATGTCTGAATCCACCATCTTGGCAACATCTGCCACTACTCCTATCCATATGATGAAGGGGGTGCAATCTGGACCAAATACCCAGACCTCTCACCTAAGCCTAACATCTAAAGCCGGAGGCCCCCGACCGAGCCACATACCGGGTTCGGGGCACAATCCGGTCTGACGCACTCACACGTGTCGTCGCCGCCATCTTCCACTAGTCCATCTTCAGAGCAGATTGAGGTGCCAACCTTGGTAGGATCCTCCGCCATCGACGCCATCAAGGCGCCAAACGACGACCACCATCTCCGCTAGTCCATCTCCAAGCAGAAGGAGCGCTACCACAGGACGAAGACCGGCGGAGAATAGGTGAAACGCTGCACACAATGCCGCCGCCAAACACCTCACACGCACCGCAAAGCGCCCACCATGCTTCCGAGGACCCCAGGCGACGCCTTCAAGAAGGAGCGCGACGAGGGTACGACGCCGTCGCCTGCAAGGGGAACTAGAGCTTTCGCCCAAAGGAAGATCACGGTGAAAGACGGGAAAGGACCTCGACAAGGCCTCCAAGAAGGGGACCGACGCCCAGGAAAGACGCCGCCATTGTCGTGGCCTCCGCCGACGGCCAAGGGTTTCCCCCGGTCCCGCCCCCATCCCATCCACCCAGCCAAAGACTGGCCAGGGGAGCGCACGCAGCCGGAGAAAGCCTTGGACTTCATCTCAGCAGGCACGCCGGGTGACGGGGCACCTCGGCCCACTGTAGTAGACGTCCACCGAGACCTCGCCGCCCGCACGGCCGAAGTCGCGGACCACCAGCACCCACGACCGTCGCCCGCCGAAGAGGCAACGCCGTCCACACCGCCCGAGGCCGCCGCCCCGGCATCCACCCACCGCACACATCCTGTCGAAACATGGAGAACGACCCACACAACCGCCACCAGGGAGCACCACACCGCGATCATCCAAGCCGGGCAGGACGAGGCAAGGCCACGCCGGCCAGATCTGGCGGATCCGGCAAACTGCGGCCCACCAGCCGCCAGATCGAGCAAGGCGACCGGATCTGATGGGCAGAGCCGTCCCCGGCGACAGACGCAGGGCGACAACGCCGGCGGCAGCCGCCGCAGCGGGCCGGCCTCGGCGGCCACCAGGGAACGGGCGGCGGCGCCCGATGCGGGGTGGGGGGCGGGCTCTCCAGAGGTCGAGGCAGGTGCGCGGGGAAGCCCCCGCCGCCGCCTACCGCCGCGCGGGCAAGCCCGACGATGGCTGCCGGCGGCGGCGGGGAGGAAGGAGAAGGGGAGGCGGGGGACCGGCGGCGCCTAGGGTTTCGCCCCCGGGTCGCCCGAGAGTACACAATCCTGTAATGTCCTTTGCTGCTGTGGGTGACTCCTATGCTAATTTCGTTGCACAACGAACATGGTTTGTGCTCCTATGTTGATTAGTATATTTCTAATATCTCTGTCCGGTAACAATTCGACCTAATATGAAATGTCGTGCACTGCACTTCTGCTGTAAAGTATATTGTTGATGTCTTCTTCTGCTCAACCATGATCACTCGCTCCTGGCCTGTTTTACCATGGCCTACTTCTCCTTCTCGATGTTTGGACGGTTGTCATGTTCTCTTATCTTCTATTGGAAAATGGTAGTTTTTGGAGGTGGATGACATTTACTCAATTTTTGGTGTATATGTTATCTTTCCTTGCGAACCAGAGCACGGCGTCCACTGGCGATCTCACCATCCTGGGGGGGGGGGGGAAGAATTTTGTGAGACCAGGTATCACGCGAGACCCATCCTAATAGATGAACACATGACATTCACAAATCACAAAGCATCTTAGATGCTTTGTGATTTGTGAATGTCATGTGTCATCCATCAGGGCGGGTCTCACCTGCTAACCGTGAGACCTGGTCTCATATAATTTTTTTCCATTCTGGGGTATACCGTATACCCCATCTCCAGGCTCTTATACGGTACAGCTTACCTTTGGTAGCATGATTCCAGCTTTGCTGTAGGACTGTTGGATTTGCTCGGTTCCTTCATTACCAGCCATGATTCAAGTAGACCTGTTTCACCATGGCCTACTTCTCGCTTCTCTTGTTAGTTCTTTTTTATCTCTGGCACCGCTGGCCAAAGTACAATCTTTGCTAGACAAGTTTTTGGTTGGAGCGAAGTATTTGTGTTTTTTTTCCCTGAAAGACACCTAGTAGTGGTTTTTTTTTACCCCGGATCATTGATTGGTGTCAATGTTTGCAGTTACACTCTTCATGAGCGGAACGCAGGGCCATCGCTGAGGGCATCCACCTCATCACTTTTTCACTGTGCCGAACTGCCAAAGCAATAGAAAAAATCGAGCCAGCCGTCTATCCTACGCTCGTAGTCCGGAGGGCCTCATGTTCCTTTCCCACTAAGGCAACCATCGAGCGCAGAGCCGACGGAGGAGCAGCGCAGGCAATGGTACGGAGTGCTCGTTGCTGATCTGTGCCTGCTCTAAGAATCCTTCCATCTGCAGAGGGTGGTTGGGGTTTCTGTAGGGGCGAGGAGAGGATCTGTGATGTGCGCATCACCGGGTCGCATTACTACGCCATCGACGGCTTCGCGGACTTGGCTGTCGGAGATTGCCAAGGCCACCTGTGGGGAAGGGAACCCGCCTCGTCTTCCAGTATGGCCTCAGCCAGGTGAGGTCCCATCCTTCCTCCTTCAAAAGTCATCTCATGCACCTTCTTGATTCCTCCAACATCACTTGCTAAGCCAATCAACGTAGTAGTATACTATAGAAGAAAAGTACTTTCTGTGGATCTAGAAATTTTTCACCAGTTTATGACACCAGGGATTCAGGCATTTACTTGGACTAGACCTCTGAATTTATCTCTGTAAGTACACTCCAATATAAAAGAAAAGGGTACACAAACATTTCCATGTACCAAAACAATAATATATAGTAGATAGTTTATCAAAAGGGCTGCTATACTGTGTAAAATACATACCATTCTGAGATCTGAGACCAACAGACCGTGTAAATCGTCATCAGTTATACTCATCCTTCGTCTAGGGAACTTGCATGTTCAGTATGTATGTCCCAAAGACGAAGGCTATTCTCCTATTACTTGGATGAAACAGATGCTCTAGAACACCCTAAGTCCCAGATCTCCAGCTCTATATCCCAACGAGATTTTCAGCGTCCAAATCCAGGGACATGTTTGAGCAGTGTTCAGTTTTTTGAAATACAGTGTTCTAGCAGTGTTTGGTGACGCTCCAAGATATGTCACGGGAGAATAAGTTTGGTCAGTGTAATGCTCAGCTCGAGGTATCCTCTTTTTTGTTAATGCATATGAATGCTAATCATGCAAAGTACAGTGTATTACTATTTCCTGATGAGAAAAATTCATCTTGCTCTCGGGAACACTATGATCCAGTTGAATTGGTTGCCGATGGGTTATCAATTCTTCGAAATAGACTATGGTCCATGCTGGCTGCTAGGCTGCTGATGGCATGGTGTTTGGATGTTTCTTTTAAGACTTTGTTTGAGAAATACAAATTAATTATTACGGAATATACTAATTCTTTTGAAGCTCCACAACATAAATTTGCGAAGTGTAGATAGAGGATGAAATCATAAAGCAATACAACATACTCGCTCCGTCCCATAATAGGACGGAGGGAGTAGAATAGTTTACCTATAGATTGAGGTGTCTTCTGACAGGTGTGGCTGAATACAACTCCTCTGAACTGAAGTATTTTTTTCCTGTGGTTGACTAGCGATTCAGAAAATGGTAAATGTATATCCATGGTTAATTGATGATGACCAGAAGGTCAAATGGATATCACTGTGGTGATGCAGTTAGCATAATATGTGATGAGTGCATGGTGGCCTCCATGGAATGGCCTGAAGTCACAAACTAGAGTTGTACATGAGAAGGGCACCCCTGTACACGTTGGGATGTTGAGGTATGTCTTTTGTGTTCATTCAGAGTAGTCAATGGCGATGGTGTTTCAAACCGTAGCATTTTTTGCAGGGATTTACTAATGTCATTCTTTAACGAGAGCAATCATAAACCCGGGGAGATAATATTCTACAGGCATGTACTTCCAAATATAATGTTACCATTCGTCATTGGTGGCGCCTTGTTGGATCACTATTATTTTCTATGTAGGGACCGGGTGAGCAAAGGGCAGTTCACTTGAGTTGTGATCTATGAAATAGATACCATCAGGAAGGTGATGCCTGTTAAACATATCTGCTTTATATGGTTAGCGTGTACAGCAAGGAGGATTGCCACCGGAGGAGGGGTAGTTATACGGGATACTCTTGTATTCTTTATCTTGTTTTATCTCTTGTATTCTTCTCTCCCAAGATGTAATCTGTCCAACAAACATGTACGCGTATTAGGGCTCGCACCCCTCTATTTAACACGCAACACGTCAGCCTGGATCGGCAAGACGTTTACCGCATTCGCACATGGTATTCAGAGCAATCTTCTTCCCAAAACCCTAGCTAACACATCTCCACCAAAGTGCGCAGCATGTCTTTCTCCACCTCCTCCTCCCAGCCAACCCTCAGCGGAGGAGTCACGGAGAAACTCTCCCGCACCAACTACATCCTGTGGCGAACCCAGATCACGCCGCAGCTGCGGGGCGCCGGCGTCTACCACTACGTCGTCGGCACGTCGACCGAGCCGGCCAAAACCCCCGTCACCAAAGATGCCGCTGGGAAAGAAACTACGGAGCCGAACCGTCTTCATCCGCTCTGGGTGAAGGAGGGTCAGCAAGTCCTTGGATATCTACTTCAACACTTGTCCAAGGAAGTGCTCGTCACGGTGACCGCGATCACCACGGCGTGCGAACTCTGGGTGGCGCTGGCGAGCATGTTCTCGTCGCAGTCCCTCAGCCGCGTCAACAACATTCGCACGACGCTGATCAACGCGCAGAAGGGCAACCAATCGGTGTCCTCCTTCTTCGCCACCATGAGAGGGCTCACTGATGAACTCGCCGCGGCGGGGAAACCAATCCAAGACGACGAGCTCATATCCTACATCATCCACGGGCTGGAACAAGACTACCAGCCCCTCGTCTCCGCCCTGGACGCTCGTGTCACTCCGGTAACCCTTGATGAGCTCTTCGCTATGCTTAGCAATTTTGACCAGCGTATGGCGCAATTTCACGGCTCCGGTGGCGGCTTCAAGTCCTCGGCCAACTCTGTCTCCAGAGGCCGCGGTGGCGGCTCTCGCTCTTGTCCCTCCTCTCGTGGCAAGGGGAGGTCCGGTGGCGGCGGCTCCTTCAACAACACTCGCGGCGGCGGACGCTCTGGCAGCTCCAAAGGGCGCCGTGGGGGTGGCTCCAACAGATCACGTCAGGACTTGCCTCGCTGCCAAATTTGTGGCAAGCCCGGCCACACAGCGAGGGACTGTTGGTACCGCTACGAAGATGATGATGGTGATTTCTCGCAAGACGAAGAAAAAATTGCTGCTGCTGCCGATGGTTCCTACGGGGTCGACACAAATTGGTATGTCGATAGCGGAGCCACCAACCATATCACCAACGAGCTTGAGAAGGTCACCATGAAGGAGAAGTATCGTGGAAAAGACCAAATCCACACGGCCAGTGGTGAAGGTATGGGCATATGTCACATTGGTCATTCAGTTTTTAATACCCCCAAACAAAAAATACATCTCAAAAGAATCTTGCATGTTCCTAGTGCCCACAAATATCTTCTATCTGTTCACAGAATTGCTATTGACAATCATGTCTTTATCAAGTTTCACCCTTATTTCTTTTTGATTAAGGATCAGGCAACGAAGAAAGTGCTCTATTGAGGTAGATGTGTTCGAGGGCTCTACCCGTTGATTCCGGAGTTTAGAAGATTCAATAAACAAGCTTGTGGTGCTATCAAGCTTTCGTCCACATGATGGCACGATCGTTTAGGACATGCTTCTTTTTCTTTAGTTGAAAAGTTACTTACGAAAAATAAGCTCCCGTTTGTTGGTGAGCGAAACACTAAAACTATAAGTGGCTCATGTCAGTGTGCTAAAAGTCATCAGCTACCATATCCTATATCTACTAGTGTCTCCCCTAAACCTTTGCAATTGATCTTTTCTGATGTGTGGGGTCCTCCTCCCTCCTCTGTTGGTAGACACACTTATTATGTGAGTTTCATCGATGACTATAGCAAGTTCTCCTGGATCTATCTTCTTAAGAAAAGATCCAACGTGTTTCAAGTCTTTAAGAAATTCCAAGCACAAGTTGAAAGGAAGTTTGAAAGAAAAATTATAGCTGTCCAATCCGATTGGGGAGGGGAATACGAGAAACTCAATTCCTTCTTCCAAACATTGGCATATCACACCATGTATCCTACCCACACGCTCACCAACAAAACGGGTCGGCCGAACGAAAGCATAGGCACATAGTTGAGGTCGGTTTGGCTCTTCTCGAAGGAGCTTCTATGCCCCTCAAATTCTGGGATGAGGCGTTTCTTACCGCTGTCCACATCATAAACATGCTACCTAGTCGTGTCATCAATAATGAAACACCTATGGAACGCCTTCTCTGTTGGGGAACGTTGCAGAAAACAAAAATTTTCCTACGGTTTCACCAAGATCCATCTATGAGTTGATCTAGCAACTAGTGGTTGGATGCATCTACGTACCTTGTAGATCGCGAGCGGAAGCATTCAAATAACTGGGATGAGGGAGTCGTACTCGACGTGATCCAAATCACCGGAGATCCTAGCGCCGAACGGACGGCACCTCCGCGTTCAACACACGTATGGTCAGCGTAACGTCTCCTCCTTCTTGATCCAGCAAGGGGAAAGGAGAGGTTGAGGAAGATGGCTCCAGCAGCAGCACGACGACGTGGTGGTGATGGAGCTGCAGTACTCCGGCAGGGCTTCGCCAAGCTCTATGGAGAAGGAGGAGGTGTTGGAGAGGGAGAGGGAGGCACCAATGGCGTAGGGTGAGAGGCCCTCCCTCCCCCCACTATATATAGGGAGCCTAGGGGGGCGCCGGCCCTAGGAGATGCAATCTCCTAGGGGGCCGGCGGCCAAGGGGTGGGGGGCTTGCCCCCCAAGCAAGGGGGCGCCCCCTTTAGGGTTTCACCCACCCTAGGCGCATGGGCCCTAGGGGAAGTCGCGCCCCAGCCCACTTTGGGCTGGATCCCTTCCCACTTCAGCCCATGGGGCCCTCCGAGATAGGTGGCCCCACCCGGTGGACCCCTGGGACCCTTCCGGTGGTCCCGGTACAATACCGGTGACCCCGAAACTTATCCCGATAGCCGAAATAGCACTTCATATATATAATTCTTTACCTCCGGACCATTCCGGAACTCCTCGTGACGTCCGGGATCTCATCCGGGACTCCGAACAACATTCGGGTTACTGCATATACATATCCCTACAACCCTAGCGTCACCGAACCTTAAGTGTGTAGACCCTACGGGTTCGGGAGACATGTAGACATGACCGAGATCGCTCTCCGGTCAATAACCAACAACGGGATCTGGATACCCATGTTGGCTCCCACATGCTCCTCGATGATCTCATCGGATGAACCACGATGTCGAGGATTCAAGCAACCCCGTATACAATTCCCTTCGTCAACCGGTATGTTACTTGCCCGAGATTCGATCATCGGTATCCCAATACCTCGTTCAATCTCGTTACCGGCAAGTCACTTTACTCGTACCGTAATGCATGATCCCGTGACTAGACACTTGGTCACTTTGAGCTCATAATGATGATGCATTACCGAGTGGGCCCAGTGATACCTCTCCGTCATACGGAGTGACATATCCCAGTCTTGATCCGTGTCAACCCAACAGACACTTTCGGAGATACCCGTAGTATACCTTTATGGTCACCCAGTTACGTTGTGACGTTTGGTACACCCAAAGCACTCCTACGGTATCCGGGAGTTACACGATCTCATGGTCTAAGGAAAGGATACTTGACATTGGAAAACTCTAGCAAACGAACTATACGATCTTGTGCTATGTTTAGGATTGGGTCTTGTCCATCACATCATTCTCCTAATGATGTGATCTCGTTATCAATGACATCCAATGTCCATAGTCAGGAAACCATGACTATCCTGTTGATCAACGAGCTAGTCAACTAGAGGCTTACTAGGGACATGTTGGTGTCTATTATTCACACATGTATTACGATTTCCGGATAACACAATTATAGCATGAATAAAAGACAATTATCATGAACAAGGAAATATAATAATAATCCTTTTATTATTGCCTCTAGGGCATATTTCCAACAGTCTCCCACTTGCACTAGAGTCAATAATCTAGTTACATTGTGATGAATTGAACACCCATGGAATTCTGGTGTTGATCATGTTTTGCTCTAGGGAGAGGTTTAGTCAACGGATCTGCTACATTCAGGTCCGTATGTACTTTACAAATATCTATGTCTCCATCTTGAACATTTTCTCGAATGGACTTGAAGCGACGCTTGATGTGCCTTGTCTTCTTGTGAAACATGGGCTCCTTGGCAAGTGCAATAGTTCCAGTGTTGTCACAGAAGAGCTTGATTGGCCCCGACGCATTGGGTATGACTCCTAGGTCGGTGATGAACTCCTTCACCCAAATTGCTTCATGCGCTGCCTCCGAGGCTGCCATGTACTCCGCTTCACATGTAGATCCCGCCACGATGTTCTGTTTGCAACTGCACCAGCTTACTGCCCCACCATTCAAAATATACACGTATCCGGTTTGTGACTTAGAGTCATCCAGATCTGTGTTGAAGCTAGCGTCGACGTAACCTTTTACGACGAGCTCTTCGTCACCTCCATAAACGAGAAACATTTCCTTAGTCCTTTTCAGGTACTTCAGGATATTCTTGACCACTGTCCAGTGTTCCTTGCCGGGATTACTTTGGTACCTTCCTACCAAACTTACGGCAAGGTTTACATCAGGTCTGGTACACAGCATGGAATACATAATAGAACCTATGGCTGAGGCATAGGGGATGACACTCATCTCTTCTATATATTCTGCCGTGGTCGGACATTGAGCTGAGCTCAATTTCACACCTTGTAACACAGGTAAGAACCCCTTCTTAGACTGATCCATATTGAACTTCTTCAATAGCTTATCAAGGTATGTGCTTTGTGAAAGACCTATGAGGCGTCTCGATCTATCTCTATAGATCTTGATGCCTAATATATAAGCAGCTTCTCCAAGGTCCTTCATTGAAAAACTTTTATTCAAGTAGGCCTTAATGTTGTCCAAGAGTTCTATATCATTTCCCATCAAAAGTATGTCATCTACATATAATATGAGAAATGCTACAGAGCTCCCACTCACTTTCTTGTAAACGCAGACTTCTCCATAAGTCTGTGTAAACCCAAACGCTTTGATCATATCATCAAAGCGAATGTTCCAACTCCGAGATGCTTGCACCAGCCCATAAATCGAGCGTTGGAGCTTGCACACCTTGTCAGCATTCTTAGGATCGACAAAACCTTCCGGCTGCATCATATACAATTCTTCCTTAAGGAAACCATTAAGGAATGCCGTTTTGACGTCCATTTGCCATATCTCATAATCGTAGAATGCGGCAATTGCTAACATGATTCGGACGGACTTTAGCTTCACTACCGGTGAGAAAGTCTCATCGTAGTCAACCCCTTGAACTTGTCGATAACCCTTAGCGACAAGCCGAGCTTTATAGATGGTCACATTACCATCCGCGTCTGTCTTCTTCTTAAAGATCCATTTATTTTCTATGGCTCGCCGCTCAACGGGCAAGTCAGTCAAAGTCCATACTTCGTTTTCATACATGGATCCTATCTCGGATTTCATGGCTTCCAGCCATTTGTCGGAATCCGGGCCCGCCATCGCTTCTTCATAGTTCGAAGGTTCACCGTTGTCTAACAACATGATTTCCAGACAGGGTTGCCGTACCACTCTGGTGCGGAACGTGTCCTTGTGGACCTACGAATTTCAGTAGGAGCTTGATCAGAAGTATCTTGATCATCATCATTAACTTCCTCTCTAGTCGGTGCAGGCACCTCAGGAACATTTTCTTGAGTTGCGCCTTTTTCCGGTTCAAGAGGTAATACTTCATCAAGTTCTACTTTCCTCCCACTTACTTCTTTCGAGAGAAACTCTTTCTCTAGAAAGGATCCATTCTTGGCAACAAAGATCTTGCCTTCGGATCTGAGGTAGAAGGTATACCCAATAGTTTCTTTAGGGTATCCTATGAAGACGCATTTTTCCGACTTGGGTTCGAGCTTTTCAGGTTGAAGTTTCTTGACATAAGCATCGCATCCCCAAACTTTTAGAAACGACAGCTTAGGTTTCTTCCCAAACCATAATTCATACGGTGTCGTCTCAACGGATTTCGACGGAGCCCTATTTAAAGTGAATGCGGCAGTCTCTAAAGCATAGCCCCAAAAAGATAGCGGTAAATCGGTAAGAGACATCATAGATCGCACCATATCTAATAGAGTGCGATTACGACGTTCGGACACACCATTACGCTGAGGTGTTCCAGGCGGCGTGAGTTGTGAAACTATTCCACATTTTCTTAAGTGTGTGCCAAATTCGTGACTCAGGTATTCTCCTCCACGATCTGATCGTAGGAACTTGATTTTCCTGTCACGTTGATTTTCAACCTCACTCTGAAATTCCTTGAACTTTTCAAAGGTCTCAGACTTGTGTTTCATCAAATAGATATACCCATATCTACTCAAGTCATCAGTGAGGGTGAGAACATAACGATAGCCACTGCGAGCCTCAACACTCATTGGACGGCACACATCAGTATGTATGATTTCCAATAAGTTGGTTGCTCGCTCCATTGTTTCTGAGAACGGAGTCTTGGTCATTTTACCCATGAGGCATGGTTCACACGTGTCAAATGATTCGTAATCAAGAGACTCTAAAAGTCCATTTGCATGGAGCTTCTTCATGCGTTTGACACCTATGTGACCAAGGCGGTAGTGACACAAGTATGTGGGACTATCATTATCAACCTTACATCTTTTGGTACTCACACTATGAATATGTGTAGCATTATGCTCGAGATTCATTAAGAATAAACCATTCACCATCGGAGCATGACCATAAAACATATCTCTCATATAAATAGAACAACCATTATTCTCGGATTTAAATGAGTAGCCATCTCGTATTAAACGAGATCCCGATACAATGTTCATGCTCAAAGCTGGCACTAAATAACAATTATTGAGGTTTAAAACTAATCCCATAGGTAAATGTAGAGGTAGCGTGCCGACGGCGATCACATCGACCTTGGAACCATTCCCGACGTGCATCGTCACCTCGTCCTTCGCCAATCTCCGCTTATTCCGCAGCTCCTGCTTTGAGTTATAAATGTGAGCAACTGCACCGGTATCAAATACCCAAGAGCTACTACGAGTACTGGTAAGGTACACATCAATTACATGTATATCACATATACCTTTTGTGATGCCGGCCTTCTTGTCCGCTAAGTATTTGGGGCAGTTCCGCTTCCAGTGACCACTTCCCTTGCAATAAAAACACTTAGTCTCGGGCTTGGGTCCATTCTTTGGCTTCTTCCCGGAAGCTTGCCTGCCGGCGCGGCAACTCCCTTGCCGTCCTTCTTGAAGTTCTTCTTACCCTTGCCCTTTTTGAACTTAGTGGTTTTATTCACCATCAACACTTGATGTTCCTTTTTGACTTCTACCTCTGCTGATTTCAGCATTGCAAACACTTCAGGAATGGTCTTTTCCATCCCCTGCATGTTGAAGTTCATCACAAAGCTCTTGTAGCTCGGTGGAAGCGACTGAAGGATTCTGTCAATGACCGCGTCATCCGGGAGATTAACTCCCAGCTGAGTCAAGCGGTTATGCAACCCAGACATAGTGAGTATGTGCTCACTGAAAGAACTGTTTTCCTCCATCTTACAGTTGAAGAACTTGTCGGAGACTTGATATCTCTCGACCCGGGCACGAGCTTGGAAAACCATTTTCAGCTCTTCGAACATCTCATATGCTCCGTGTCTCTCAAAACATTTTTGGAGTCCCGGCTCTAAGCTGTAAAGCATGCCGCACTGAACGAGGGAGTAGTCATCGGTACGTGCCTGCCAAGCGTTCATAACGTCTTGTTCTGCAGGGAGAACAGGTGCGTCACCTAGCGGTTCTTGTAGGAAATAATCTTTCTTGGCAGCTATGAGGATGATCCTCGGGTTCCGGACCCAGTCCGTGTAGTTGCAGCCATCGTCTTTGAGCTTGGTTTTCTCTAGGAACGCGTTGAAGTTGAGGACTATGTTGGCCATTTGATCTACAAGACATATTGTAAATATTTTAGACTAAGTTCATGATAATGAAGTTCATCTAATCAAATTATTTAATGAACTCCCACTTAGATAGACATCCATCCAGTCATCTAAGTATAACATGATCCGAGTTAACTAGGCCGTGTCCGATCATCACGTGAGACGGACTAGTCAACATCGGTGAACATCTTCATGTTGACCGTATCTTCTATACGACTCATGCTCGACCTTTCGATCTTCTGTGTTCCGAGGCCATGTCTGTACATGCTAGGCTCGTCAAGTCAACCTAAGTGTTTGCATGTGTAAATCTGTCTTATAGCCATTGTATGTGAACATTAGAATCTATCACACCCGATCATCACGTGGTGCTTCGAAACAACAAACTGTCGCAACGGTGCACAGTTAGGGGGAACACTTTCTTGAAATTATTATGAGGGATCATCTTATTTACTACCGTCGTTCTAAGTAAACAAGATGCAAAACATGATAAACATCACATGCAATCAAATAATAAAAGTGACATGATATGGCCAATATCACATAGCTCCTTTGATCTCCATCTTGGGGCTCCATGATCATCTTGTCACCGGCATGACACCATGATCTCCATCATCATGATCTCCATCATCGTGTCTCCATGAAGTTGCTCGCCAACTATTACTTCTACTACTATGGATAACGCGTTTAGCAATAAAGTAAAGTAATTTACATGGCGTTTCTCAATGACACGTGGGTCATACAAAAAAATAAAGACAACTCTTATGGCTCCTGCCGGTTGTCATACTCATCGACATGCAAGTCGTGATTCCTATTACAATAGCATGAACATCTCATACATCACATATATATCATTCATCATTCATCACAACTTTGGCCATATCACATCACAAAACACTTGCTGCAAAAACAAGTTAGACGTCCTCTAATTGTTGTTGCAAGTTTTACGTGGCTGCAAGATGGTTCTAGCAAGAACGTTTTCTTACCTACGTGAAAGCCACAACGTGATTTGTCAACTTCTGTTTACCCTTCATAAGGACCCTTTTCATCGAATCCGCTCCAACTAAAGTGGGAGAGACAGACACCCGCCAGCCACCTTATGCAACTAGTGCATGTCAGTCGGTGGAACCGGTCCGTAAGCGTACGTGTAAGGTTGGTCCGGGCCGATTCATCCCACAATACCGTTGAAGCAAGATAAGACTAGTAGCAGCAAGAAAGTTGACAATATCAACGCCCACAACAAATTGTGTTCTACTCGTGCATAGAGAACTACGCATAGACCTAGCTCATGATGCCACTGTTGGGGAACGTTGCAGAAAACAAAAATTTTCCTACGGTTTTACCAAGATCCATCTATGAGTTCATCTAGCAACGAGTGGTTGGATGCATCTACGTACCTTGTAGATCGCGAGCGGAAGTGTTCAAAGAACTGGGATGAGGGAGTCGTACTCGACGTGATCCAAATCACCGGAGATCCTAGCGCCGAACAGACGGCACCTCCGCGTTCAACACACGTACGGTCAGCGTAACGTCTCCTCCTTATTGATCCAGCAAGGGGAAAGGAGAGGTTGAGGAAGATGGCTCCAGTAGCAGCACGGCGGCGTGATGGTGATGGAGCTGCAGTACTCCGGCAGGGCTTCGCCAAGCTCTATGGAGAAGGAGGAGGTGTTGGAGAGGGAGAGGGAGGCACCAATGCCGTAGGGTGAGAGGCCCTCCCTCCCCCCACTATATATAGGGAGCCTAGGGGGGGCGCCGGCCCTAGGAGATGCAATCTCCTAGGGGGGCGGCGGCCAAGGGGTGGGGGGCTTGCCCCCCAAGCAAGGGGGCGCCCTACTTTAGGGTTTCCCCCACCCTAGGCGCATGGGCCCTAGGGGAAGTCACGCCCCAGCCCACTTTGGGCTGGATCCCTTCCCACTTCAGCCCATGGGGCCCTCCGGGATAGGTGGCCCCACCCGGTGGACCCCCGGGACCCTTTCGGTGGTCCCGGTACAATACCGGTGACCCCGAAACTTGTCCCGATAGCCGAAATAGCACTTCCTATATATAATTCTTTACCTCCGGACCATTCCGGAACTCCTCGTGACGTCCGGGATCTCATCCGGGACTCCGAACAACATTCGGGTTACTGCATATACATATCCCTACAACCCTAGCGTCACCGAACCTTAAGTGTGTAGACCCTACGGGTTCGGGAGACATGTAGACATGACAAAGATCGCTCTACGGTCAATAACCAACAGCGGGATCTGGATACCCATGTTGGCTCCCACATGCTCCTCGATGATCTCATCGGATGAACCACGATGTCGAGGATTCAAGCAACCCGGTATACAATTCCCTTCGTCAATCGGTATGTTACTTGCCCGAGATTCGATCGTCGGTATCCCAATACCTCGTTCAATCTCGTTACCGGCAAGTCACTTTACTCGTACCGTAATGCATGATCCCGTGACCAGACACTTGGTCACTTTGAGCTCATAATGATGATGCATTACCGAATGGGCCCAGTGATACCTCTCCGTCATACGGAGTGACAAATCCCAGTCTTGATCCGTGTCAACCCAACAAACACTTTCGGAGATACCCGTAGTATACCTTTATGGTCACCCAGTTACGTTGTGACGTTTGGTACACCCAAAGCACTCCTACGGTATCCGGGAGTTACACGACCTCATGGTCTAAGGAAAGGATACTTGACATTGGAAAACTCTAGCAAACGAACTATACGATCTTGTGCTATGTTTAGGATTGGGTCTTGTCCATCACATCATTCTCCTAATGATGTGATCTCATTATCAATGACATCCAATGTCCATAGTCAGGAAACCATGACTATCTGTTGATCAACGAGCTAGTCAACTAGAGGCTTACTAGGGACATGTTGGTGTCTATTATCCACACATGTATTACGATTTCCGGATAACACAATTATAGCATGAATAAAAGACAATTATCATGAACAAGGAAATATAATAATAATCCTTTTATTATTGCCTCTAGGGCATATTTCCAACATTCTCCATGTCAAACCAGACTACACATCTCTCCGTGTTTTTGGCTGTGCTTGTTGGCCCAATCTTCGTCCGTACAATAATCGCAAACTCATGCTTAGATCCAGGCAATGTGCTTTTCTTGGCTATAGTGCTCAACACAAAGGTGTCAAATGCCTTGACATCTCCACCGGCCGGGTCTACATAATGTCGTGTTTGATGAGACCAAGTTTCCCTTTGCGGACCTACACCCTAATGTCGGTGCTCTCCTACGCAAGGAAATCTTGCTTCTACCATCCCATCTCTCTGGCTATGATCAAGGGGGCATTACTAATTGTGATGATCATATGTTGACTAACCCTACTGATGATCTTTATGAGTCTTGTGATGATGCAGAAAACAGCGGTGAAAAAACCGCAGCAAATGGTGAAGAAAACAGTGCAGCAGCTCCATATTTCATGTGTCCCAGCCTGAGCAACAAATCCTCCTCGGGATCTGGGCAGGATCTGCTGCCGCGTAGCGCATCCACCTCGGGATCGGAGCTCTGCCGTGGATCTGCTACACCAGACCCGACACGCGCAGGCGCAGGCGCGCGTGCAGTCGAGCCAGCCGCAGGTGGGCGCACCGAGCCGTCCGCGTCAGCCACCCGGCGGGCTCTGGAAGGCCGCAGAGATTCTCCCCATGCGCACAAATCGCCGCCAGACAGATGGCGGGCCGGCACTGGCCTGGACTGCGCGCGGCCTCAGGCCCAACAGCTTGTTTACAAGCGGCGGGCTACGACTCGCGCGACAAGCGCGGGGACAGATCCTGTCGAAGCAGGGCCCAAGCCATCATGAGGAGATGATGATGCTTGTCGGCCCAGATTTTCTGTGGCTGATTCACCGCGCGCGTCACAGCTGGCGACCACAGAAGATCCCGACCCGGCTGCTACTACTGCCCACGCAGGTTCTGAAGCTGTGTTCGAATCCTCCTCGGGATCGGCAGAGGACCAGTCTGATCCAGGCGCGAGATCCTCTGCGCTGGGGGTCTCTGTAGTACCTCCTGCCACTACTCCATGTCGCACACGGCTACAACAAGGTTTAATTAAACCCGTTGATTATAAACATATCACAAAGCATGGGATGATCTGTTCAACAGGTGAACCAGGAGAACCCGGCACTCTTGAAGAGGCTCTTGGTGATGCACATTGGAGAAAGGCAATGCATGATGAGATTGTGGCAGTAAGGAAAAATAAAACATGGCACTTGGTTCCTCCAAGACAAGGTTAAAATCTTATTGACTGTAAGTGGGTCTTTAGGATAAAAAGAAAAGCTGATGGAACTATTGACCGTTACAAAGCTAGACTCGTTGCAAAGGGCTTTAAACAAAGATATGGTATTGACTATGAGGACACGTTTAGTCCAGTTGTTAAAGCAGCTACCATACGTCTTGTCTTGTCCATTGATGTATCTAGGGGATGGAGTCTACGACAGCTAGACGTTCAGAACGCGTTCCTCCATGGTGTTCTGGAAGAAGAGGTTTACATGAAACAACCTCCTGGGTTTGTAAATGCACAGGCACCACTTCATGTGTGCAAACTTGACAAGACGTTGTATGGACTGAAACAGGCTCCAAGAGCATGGTATTCTCGCCTCAGTAAAAAGATGCAAGCACTTGGTTTTATTCCTTCAAAATCTGACACTTCGTTATTTATTTATAACAAGTCAAGAATATCCATATTTTTTCTCATTTATGTTGATGATATAATTGTGACAAGCTCATCTGATGAGGCAATAACAGCACTGTTGAAGGATTTAAGTGCAGAATTTGCTCTCAAAGATCTAGGGGATCTACACTACTTTCTTGGTATTGAGGTTAAGCAGCACAAGGATGGTCTTCATCTCTCTCAAGAAAAGTATGCAGCTGACTTAGTAAAAAAGGCTGGTCTGCAAAGTTGTAAGCCTGCACCCACTCCTTTATCCAGCACAGAAAAATTATCTCTTGCTGAAGGAGAACTTCTAGACGCAGAGAATAGTACAAAGTACAGAAGCCTGGTAGGTGCTCTTCAGTACTTGACATTGACACGACCAGATATCTCATTTGCTGTTAACAAAGTATGTCAATTCCTTCATGCACCTACCACAGTTCACTTGACTGCTGCAAAACGCATAGTGAGATATGTGAAAAATACTTTGAGCATTGGTCTGAACTTTAGCAAGTCATCCCCCACACTTATCAGTGCTTTCTCTGACTCAGACTGGGCAGGATGCTTAGATGACAGCCGCTCAACTGGCGGTTTTGCAGTGTTCTTTGGACCTAATTTGATATCTTGGAGTGCAAGGAAACAAGCCACAGTCTCTAGATCTAGCACAGAAGCAGAGTATAAAGCATTGGCCAATGCAACCGCAGAGATCATATGGGTGCAGTCAATTTTGAAGGAACTAGGTATGAAAAACACTAAAGCTCCATGTCTATGGTATGATAATCTAGGTGCTACCTATTTATCAGCAAATCCAGTTTTTTCATGCTAGAACTAAACATATTGAGATAGATTTTCATTTTGTCCGTGAGAGAGTTGCAAATAAACTCTTAGACATTCGGTTTATTCACTCCCAAGACCAAGTTGCAGATGGTTTCACCAAAGCTCTTCCCACAAAAAGTTTTGAAGTCTTCAAGTATAATCTCAACTTGATGAAGTTGTGATTAAGGGAGGATGTTAAACATATATGCGTTATATGGTTAGCGTGTACAGCAAGGAGGATCGCCACCGGAGGAGGGGTAGTTATACGGGATACTCTTGTATTCTTTATCTTGTTTTATCTCTTGTATTCTTCTCTCCCAAGATGTAATCTCTCCAACAAATCTGTACGCGTATTAGGGCTCGCACCCCTCTATTTAACACACAACACGTCAGCCTGGATCGGCAAGACGTTTACCGCATTCGCACAATGCCTTCAATTCATCATGTTCTTTGCTTGCCTAAATCGGCTCTCATCCTCATTTGTGGTATTCACAGTGCTTGTTTTTTATGATCCAAGGGTTGTGCATCTTTGCAAGAGTTGCAGGAGGATTATCAGCCCCCTGACATGTAAAAAATATTGCATTCAAAGCTTGGTGTTCTTCGTTATTATTGTTCCTAATTTAAAGGGGATTGATATGTCTACGTAGGAAGTTTTAGTGGGGTCACCTTCAAATGACCTGTCATGTGAAATAAATTGGATATTAGTAAATGTTACTAAGAATTAGACATTGTGTTGTTTTTCATAAATTTTCTGAACTGCCTTGGAGGAAGCAGGTAGGAAATACTGATGAAGCTCAGTCATTGACACTTTGGCATGACCGTCTCGCCGCTGCTGGAACTCATCTTACATTCAATGCTCTTGAGCAGCGGCTGATTGATTTACTGTTCTGATAGTAATAAGAACTCATCTTACAAGGGAGAAGTATATTTTTTGTCCCTAAACTCTTTCGAAAGTATAGAAATAGTCCCCGAATTCCAAAACCAGCAAAACTTAGTCCCTCAACTTTCCAAACCGGATTAGTTTAGTCCCTCATACCGCTTCGAGTGGTTTCAATCTGATGTGGACATGGTTTTGACCAAAAACTTGAAACGTCACCTAGGTTTGACCGCCACGTCACACTCCATGTCATTTTTTTCAAAAGGCAGTGCATGTCACCAAGGGTCCCCAGTACTCTCAGGTGCGGCGAGTTCGGAGGAGAAGCTGGACAGCGTCGTCCATGACGGTCATGCGGCAGAGATGAAGCGCTCGAGCGGCCAAAGGAGCTCGGCGACCCAGGGCATGGCGTTGGCAGAAGAGTGACTTGGCCTCCTTGTTGCACGGGCCGTCGAGCTGCAGCCTGCGCCCGGCGAGACACCGCTGACCTTCTGGACAGGAGGCCTGAGCAGGAGGAGGAGCTCGAGGCGGCGAGCTCGGACAAGCCCTCCGCGGTCACCTCCACTGACGGTGTTGGCCATGCATCCGATCGTTTGTAGCGGCGTGTAAGGTGCAGTCCAGGGAGCAACACATCACGCCCGTGTGTATTCTGGGCAAGATTGGATCAGCATGTTCGTTGTGTTTCGCTTGCATCTTCGGCGGGCTGAATCAATACATACATTCACATATATTCCAGTAGCTAGTCTGCACTTCGTGTTATGTGGAAGCATCGACTGGCCGCCACACGCATGCAAAGCGGGCCAAGCACCTTAATCTCGCGCGCATGTCGACCCAGCTCGCGCTCCTTCCTGGAGCACGCCTGCAGGCACCGCCGTATTTGCTCGTTGCACACACTGCCGGGCGCCGTGGACACGCACTGCCGCTCGCTGAGCATTATACCGAGCACCTTTCGTGCACATGTCCGAGTCAAAAACCACACCATGTCAGCAGAAAATCACCCTAAGCGAGACGAGGGATTAAACTTATCCGGTTTTGAAAGTTGAGGGACTAAATTTATCCGGTTTTGGAAGTTGAAGGACTAAGTTTTGCTGATTTTGAAGTCGAGGGACCATTGCTATACTTTCAAAAAAGTTGAAAGACAAAAAATATACTTATCCCTAAATACAAACATATGTGCTACACTACTTTCCTGGACTGCAACGACAAGGCACTGGTTACTATGGCGCTTGTCTAGATCATCCACGGCACATCAGATGCAGGACGCAAGAGTCCAAGACTTGCAGGTTTGCCCTAAGCTCATGCCCAGTTGCCCACCATATGTTTGTTGAAATGCTCCAGTGATAGCTACAACAAAGATTTAGGACTATGCATTTTTTTCCTTTTTTGTTTTTTTCTCTTCCTTCTTTTTTGGGCGTGCTTGTGCTGCTTCCGTCCCAGCATCTATCGTTGGTTGTATCGGTATTTTTGCTTTGTAATACAAAGCAGGAGAAAATCCTTTTTCGGTAATAGATGTTGTCAAAGCAGATATCAAGAAAGCCACAACATCTGATGGCCATGGCTAGATCATGTCTTGGGGCCGGAGTCGGATCCGCGAGGAGAGAGGAGGTGCTTGTGTCGCTGCAGCATTACGCAGAGCATCACGGCTTCCAAGGTCACACTCTGATGGCGCCTGCCCTGCCACACCATCCACACATGCTGGTATGTCATCTTCCTTTCCCTACACCGCCACGTACGGATAGCTGAGCTGCTCTCTCCCTTCCAAAGGCACGACACTTCCTCTTTTTAAAATCAGATGAATGTAGATATTAGATATTTACTAAAAAGGGATACTATATATTTTGGATTGAAAAATTAATTATCGGACCAACTTCTTGGTACTTGCAAGTTACAGGTCAATGTGGAGGAGGTAACTGACCTGAAACATCCTATTTCCTTAAGGTACAAATGGCTCCCTCCCGTGGATGACAAGGATGATGATCATTGTCGGCACGGCCAACGACCTTGCCTTTCTCCACGACGCCAACCTGCCGGTGATCTACAAGGCCTCCAACATCTTGCTCGACTCGGTAAGTCACACATAACTTCAGACTTTCTGCTAAGAAAAGAGGCAGTTTTCAAATGTCTCATTTTGGAACTGTAATGATGGTTACTGAGAAATGGGGTCGAACAATACTAAACACCTCTCATGCTGAAACTACCACAAAATTATGTGACAAATAAAAAATAATTTGATCTTGAATCTTAATTTTAAATCTTTACCTTTTGACCAGTTGAACCATCCAAGATGTCATGTTTCTGAACTTAGCTAGCCCAGTGCGTTAAAGTGTAGCCCTGACTTGACTCGAACTCTGCATATTCTTGGATGAGTGCCAAAGCCGAGAAATCTTATATTGTCCTAGCCGCACCATCAACTTATCAAGATACATTTTGCCGTCGTGGTCACATAATGTACTTTGTCTACCTATATTTGAGAATAATCCAGTTTTTGTACAAGAGTGCTTTGAAGTATTTACTCTAGCAGCTATCTATCTGTAAGCCATGAACAAGGATCTAACTTATTTACATCTTTCTTTCCTCCGTGGTGCAAGCTGCAGGGTCAGTCTGAGGTCGACTCGACGGACAGGGTAGCAGGAGGAGCGGATGTGAAAAAGCGGTGGTCGTCAAGGTCGACTTCATCTGCTAAGTGTGCATCTACTTTTCGACAGTGCTAAACATTGTTTTGAAGCACCTCCCTTCTTTGTAATCATTCATTTAGGCTGCAAGACTGCTGCTTCTCTGTTCATATAAGCTTATCCATATACATGATGCTCCTGTCTTTGCTCACCTGATGTATTTGTAAGAATGTGCACTGCCAGCAATGTATTTTAACTGCTGTAACTTATTTTTGTAAGATGGTACTGTCACTTCTATTGGATTCCTCCGCTTTCTAGAGTTCAGTAAGTTATATAAGTTCAACAATAGTTGCAGCATCTTGTTGATCGCAGTAGAACCTCAGCAAATCAAACGACGCGCCGCCGCAGAAACATATAAATAAGACGAACCCTAAGCCGTTGCTTTGTACGCTCCGGACGCACAATTGGTATGGGCCCCGTTTTGGAGCTCTACTTATTTTTAGGGGACTTTTTTGTTTTTGACTTTTTTTAGACAAACTCATGAAAGCTTTATTCAACCGTCACAATGTTTACAGGGACGAACAAAAACTCGCCGGGGTGGCCTAACCAAACATGGCGTTCGTTCCCCAATGTTAATGCATGCTTCGCAAGGTTGTGAGCCTCCAAATTCGATGGCCGAAATTCATGACTAAAAATGCAAGAAGTAAAAGATCTAGCTCGCTCCGTTATTTCATGTACCACCACTCCATAAGACGCCGTGGTTCCTCCTTTGATTGCATCAACAACAGCCTTGCAATATGAAGCGACAAAAACTTTTTTGTTCTTGATGAGAACAAGTTTCGAAGCTAGGCTACCAATCCAGAGTCTACCGGCACACTGGGCTGGGCCTCCGCCAGCCGTTTCGTCAACTTTTTCCTTTTAAAAAAGTGATTTTTGTTTTGAACTCTATTCAGCATTTAAGTCTCCACTTTCTATTGTTTCGGTAGAAGGCACACAGCCTGTTCGACCTTGAGCCTTGCCGATTTACTTCTTCTCAGTGCATACTCTTTTCTTTTCTTCTCACATTATGGTTTTTGAAACAGGCTCCTTCAGTTTTCAAGGACGGTTTTCTAAGTTCTTAATTCTGTTCTTGGTCGGTTTTCTATTTCTCATTTTTGGTTTATTTTTTATTTTTAATTATTTCTCTTATTTTTATTTTTCCTTCTTCAAACTCAATAAATTTCAAATTTTTATTTTTTTTGCAAAATACGCAAAGAGCCTGATTTTTTTAATGCATGGATTTTTTCACGTTCAGTACATCTTTTTTAAATTAATGAAAATAATTTGAAATTCATGAATAATTTTCAAATTATAAAATTTCCAAAATTTACCGGTGATGTTTTCTCGAGTATGTGACCTTCTTTATAAAATTTGTGAACTTATCTCAAGTTGATGAATATTTTCCAAATTAGTAACTTTTTCCCCAAATTTGTGAACCTTTTCGAAGTTCGTGGACTCTTTTTGACCTTGTGAATGTTTTTCAAATCCATGAACATATTGAATTTTATGAAAATTTTCAAATCCTTTAACAATTCTTGAATCCGTGAAATTCATGATTTGTTTTTCGAATTGACGGTCTTTTTTTGAGGTTTTTCAGTTAATGATTATTTCAAATGTGTGAATTTTTTGAGATTTGGGATTTTGTCAAATCCACTAATGTTTTCCATTCATGAACATTTTCCATATGGGCGAACTTTTTTTAATACTTCACTTTTTTATAATTCATGACCATTTTTTGAATTCTTCAATATTTTGTCAAATTAGCAAGCATTTAAAAAAATTAACGAATAAGTTTTCATATATGTGATTTTTTTATTCTTACAATTTTTAAATTCCTGGATTTTTAAATCACTGTTTTTCACAGTCATGATAAATTTTCTGGTTGCTTGATTTTTTTAATCTAGAAAAGAAGATTCTGTTTTTTTACAATCGCAAACTGTAATAGCTAAATGCCCGGAAAAAAAATGAGTGTGTGGTGATCCGTCTGCGATAGCGTCAACAATTAGAGTCCGAAACCAGCTGGCATCGTGCGAGCTGGGCCTCAGCCCGTTCGTAGACAGACTTTTGACGCCTGAAGCGCCAATCAGGAGCTCTCATTCTTTGTTGATCAAGTCGAATTCAGTTGTACTTCAACACTCATAAATTTATAGAATTCATTTAGGTTAATCATGAGTACAGTAGTTTCTAAACTCCACGAACTCTGTTTCCAGCTTCTGTTTTATGACCACGCACCACCACTCACGGGGATTTCTTTTTCAGAGGACCCATGGCCTTTTCTAGTTGACGTACAGGAAAGCCAACAAATTTAGAAAAGATTGAATTAATTAAAAAAATGAAAATTTTAAAATAAAAAGAATATTTGAAGAAAAACTTGCCCTTTATCTGCCTGCAAAATCTTTTAATTTCGCTGACGTTAGATGACATATTACTACTACGTTTTTTCTTAAATTGGTCTAGGAAGCGCAAGAAAGGGCAGGTGAGACGGCTGCTTTCATTTATCACTCGTAATATGGATTGTTCTTTGTAAGTGGAGAAAATCACATACACATTATTGTCAGTTTTTGATTCCACCTGATTATAAGCGAGCACTATTCTTCCATCTCCCATGGCAGAGCATAGTGGTTAGAATAGAATGTAGTACTGAGGGGAGTGGCGCAACCGGTATGCCGATTATTCTTCCTCTAGAGGGGCGTTTGGTTGGGCTTTTACTTGGTTTTTTCACTTTGGCTTATAAGCCAAAAAAGAAACACCTATTTAGATGTTTTTTTGGCTTATAAGGTGCTTTATGTGTTTTTTGGCTTATAAGCCAAAGTGAAAAAAGCCCAATGTAGTTAAGAATTATAGACCTAAGCCCAACCATCAGCTCCGCTCATGGACTCTCTCTTGGCTGCTCCAAGAAGAAGATGGTAACGAACAAGCCGGACATAAAAGGGTGCGTGCGTGCGTGCGTGTGTGAAGACGGAAGAACCTGCGAGACTTGTTTCTTGCAGGCACACAACCCGTATCCAAAGCCAAGAGTCTAGAGTAGGCCGGGCCTACCCCTGAGCCTGTCCCTCTTCCCTTCATATTATTTTGTGAAGTGCAACTAAAATATAAAGTAGCTGCAACGAAAATATTTCATTTAAAGGGAATTTACACACTTTATTATACATCAATCAACGAGGGCCTATAGTGTTAGACTAGTTTGACTTAAGTCTAAATACTTGGCAAATTTCTGTAAGCAGCGGCTACCAATACTAAAACCCATGAGCATACAATAGCTCATTCTAAAATAATCCACCAACAGGTCATTTAGATGCGAAAAGGTGTGACAAGTCTCGGGAGTCCTGACCCCCGCTTATCCCATGTGTTGAGTCCCGCTGAGATTCGTGCTCTAGTTTGTCGTATGGCAGACAATTTGCAGGGAAGCATGCTTATCCAGATTATTTAAAACAGCTGTGTCGGTCGCAGCACTAGGCATGCAGGTCACTGTGAGCCTATCGAAAGAGACAAGTGAGAGGCAGGTCACTGTACAAAGTCAGATGGATGGAGAGAGAAGAAAAGACATGAGAGAGAGAAGATGTTTTGTGTCTTCCATGGGAACATGTGTCAGAGAGAGGAGTAATGAGAGGAGAGAAAGGCCGTAAGGAAATAAGAGAAGCGAGGAGAGAACAGTTTTACTAAAAGAGAGAAAGTTGTTTGTGTTAGATTTTTATTAGGTTCATTTTCTTTCGGTTTTCTCCTTAGACTAGCCATAGTGGGAGTAACTTCAGCAGTAACATCGAGTCTAACTCAGCAAATTTGTTTATATGGCAATGAGTTAATGAGGAAAGAGGTAGTAGTAGTAGTAATAACTTAGCTAGTTACTGTAACATCACATGTCCCAATGCAATATGAGTCTATAACCTAATAAATGAAGCTTTGCATGTTACCACACTTATGTTACTACCCACTATGAAGGTAGTAACATAGTCTAGGAATACGAGTATGTTACTAATGTATGTTACTCTCCATTGTGGCTAGTCTTAGTGGTACTATGCACTTTTGACATATCAATGTTGTGCCATGGGAGTTATTAATAAGCAGAGTCATGGTCAATTTTGTTGTCTACTTTATTCACCGGAGTCACGGGAATGCGTAGTGGCTAGAACGTGGCCGAGTCAGAGGAATATCGAATGAACAGTGCCCTATAGGGCCGCTCAGATTACTGTCTGTGTCCTCTGCTAATCATAAATGAGTGGCAGGCAAGGCAATGGTCCATATCTCAAGAGAAACTGAAATGACGCGAATGGTGGGATAGTGGGGTGTCTGTACACCCGGGAGTCACAAGTCCAGTCTCTACCCATTTAGATGTAGTTTACACACTTCATTATACAACAATCAAGTGCATGTAGTGCAATACCAATAGACTAGTTTGACTTAAGTCCAAATCCTTAATTACCAAATTTCAGTAAGCAGCAACTATCACTATTAAAATCACTAACCATGCAGCAGCTCAGCCTACAATAATCTATGGGCTTGAAGGGTGGTGATTCATAGAAGACTGGAAGTTGCTACTGTTTATTATTACAAGGAATGAAGCATACCACCTTGGCCGGTGCGACGACCAAAGAAGAAGGAAACACATGCATGGTCTACAACCACACACGGAGTTGCGGTAGACCGGACTTCAGGGCAGATCAACCCCGTCGCCACCATTAGCACGACAGCCGGTCCTAGCCACACACGATGACATGGGAGAACTGTTGTCCGTGGTAGGGGCGGACTTCACATCAGCAGAAACGGCTGGACGACGCTCTGGACAATGAGGGTACAACCGCGTCCAGCTCCACGAGGCTGTCAGCACATATGAGCAGTGGAAGGGTAGAGAGGGTTTAAGGGAGGCACAGGTCATGGAGATGAGCGGGGTATGCGGCCGGAGAGAGTGCGAAAATGAAAGGAAGAGGGGGCTTGGATTATAAATTGGCCATGTACACAACAACACTGGTCCGCGGGAAATCGAAGAGTCGGATTTAATTGATCAACATGGGTAGGTCATTTATAGAAGTCAGTCAGTGATATATATCAGTCCACTTTGTTTATCAGTGCCAATGCTCATTACTAACGCGTGGTCAGTGGCTGGTCAGCGATGAGCTGCCAGTAGTGTTCGGATATGTAGTACTGAGCCATAGAAATTGTTACAATGGGAGTTGAAGGCTGCATTAATCCTTTTGGGATTTGTGCCAAGAATATTTTGTATACACCATGGTCAAAATGTGTTTGAAGCGACTAGAGAATTGCTTCGTGTGTAATGTTAAAGTGCTTCCAGGATATTAAAATTTCTTTTTGTAAAACATTGCTTAAAATATTATAAGCTTATGCCCAAAAAATAGAATTTACGCCTATAGAAATTGCTTGCAACAACAAAAATATACCAATGTTAGTTTCTATGCGCCTAGGCACAATGCATATGCCACCAACGTTGTCCACGCACCCACCGCCTGCTCCACCTTCGTAGTAAAGGAACACGTGCAGAACCATCAAAGTATGTGGTACACCTAGCAAGCGACATGGAGGACCCAAGGGACATGCTAGCAACACAATGGAAGCACACCCACTGGGATGACACAAACTAAAACATGGTCACAACATAGAGACCAATTGTTTTCATTCAACTGATTTGGGATTATATAAAAATAAAGAAAAAATGAGACGAATTAGAACCTAGGTTGGATATGGAAGTTATGGGATCAATTCGTGCAGTCGGCGGACGTGTTGTTGCATGTGATTGTTGTTCCCAAAGAGGTCATGCATTTGAGGTAATTAAGGGCAGCAACAATAATCTTCTAAATCTTGGTGTGGCAGTCCTCCATAGGTGATGGGAACCGCGGCCATCTAATGTCGTAATGTACCATCTGTGCTCTCTTGTAGTGGAAAGGGTGATCCATCAACATGGGGTGGTACAGAGATGGCGTGTCCTCCAGATTGAGGAACCACATGGGAGAAGAGTGAGATGGATAGCGAGCAGCCGAGATGAAGTTGACGCTCATGTTAATTAATTGGAGACAAAAATGGAACAAGAAGAGGGTTTAGTGGAGACGTTGTTCCGTATAGGGGGGCGGTTGAAAAAGGATTTGCCAAAAATTGCCAACCGTGGGATGAATTAGTTTCCTAGAGAACAAAACTTACTCTAGGCGCGAGTAGACTAACCATATGGGAAGTACAAGTATGTTTGAGTGTGAAATACAACTTCGTTACCATTGGAAGAAGATGTTTATTATCTTTTGGAGTAAAAATTATGCCCAGAAATGATTTCGTCGAAATCTATTAAGATCTGATCTAATTTCAATATCTCAATGCGAGGAACACAATGATGGAAACAATTCATAATTTGGATGCTCAGGTTGCAAAATATTTTATTTTGAAATTCAGATCTCACAAAAAAAAACTGTACATCGTCTTCCCAGCCTCCCTCTGAAAAAATTCACCAAAACTTTAGCTCTACTTATCGCCACGGGAGTTTAGTGATTTTCCAGGGGTATCTGTTACCAAGGATTTCCACCATACAAAGTAGTTTCGTTTTTGTTTTGTGGAGCAACTACCTTGTTTCGTATTAGCCCATTAGGCCTGCACCCTGCTTCAAACATGTAGTTAGCACTCAAGTAAAACAAAATGGGCTTAAGCCAGGTAATACCAGAGTACTGGTGGGTGTAACACACAAGCACATTTGTTTGCTTGAGTGCTAACTGCAAACACCAAACCTGTATGAGATGAGTTCAGCAGGTTTGAGTGAAAACCACAAACAAAGCTACAATGAAGAAAACTAATGGGAATACTAAGCAACCAACATATATGTGACCAACATATTTTGTACATTTCCAATCATCCATGTTTATTATAAATCTCTAACCATGGCAATGTTTCATCCACATCAAGTCTAAGCTGCAAAGGAGATGATGACCTCATGCAATCTGCCAAGCTAACCTCTTGCCTTCAGATCAAGTACGACAACACTAATGTCATCCTGGCTATGCTTGCAGATTGCCATGTTCTTTAGGAGGGTTGCAGCATTGTTGCAGCCAACCTCTTCCTCTTGTCCTATCAGTGCACCCCCTCTAGGAACACCTTGGTTGTTCTTGTTTTCTAATTCTAGGCAGTTCCGCACGGCATTGCAGGCAATATGGTTCTCGATGACATCCCACAAGCCATCGCTCCCGAGGATCAGGCAGTCGTCATCCTCCGATCGAGTCGTCATGGTTATATCTGGCTCACATATCACTGCAGGCTTAAGGAGCTTGTGCCCTGCATGTATAGTTCACTGTCATGAGATCGGATTCTAGAAGCATCAAATGAAATATGTACTAAACAAAAAGTATACTTCTTGTACAAATGAATGAACTTGTGAAAAATAAATAAAAAACTGGAATAACTCTTTAGAATCTATTAAGGGAAACAACTCTTATATATTGATCGAAACCAGGAATGGAAATCTGATCATAAATATTGCATAAAACATCAATGTTCTACGCACATCGATCAACATTAAAACATTTGAGTTTTATAAGGAATATGAATGCAACAATACATGATAACATCCTTGCTAAAGGTAACTGTGTTAAAATGATAGAAGTCATGATTGTCCAAATTAAATATTATTTTATAAATGATATCTTCCTTTATTCTAGTTATACACAAGGTAACAATTGGTTTCAGCGATGAATGCCTTCAAATAATTTTCTACGTTACAATAGTGTTATGTTTAACACGAATCGTTTTTTATTCTCATGCAAATAAATGTCTCCATAGGCAAACTACTCATGTATGCTAGATATTTAGGAAACTTGCATTAAGTAGAGCTATGGTTTAATCAAGGCGATGCTGCACCCGTCCCCTCCCTCCCTCCCCCAGCGCATCATCCAATTGGTGTATACCACTTCGGAGCTGGCTAGGCATCCTAGCTCGCTGTGTGGGTCAACATGCCCAATACTAGCCCGTGAGGGGCGAATTCGACCAAAAACAGGTTTTTGTCCAAAAATATATTTTATTTCCGATAGATCTTCAAATTTGCAAAGAAAACTCGATTTCTGGAAGAAAAAAAATAGGGAGAGGTCCCTAGACAACTATAAAGTTACGGAAATATTTCGGATTTTTTAAGATTATTTGGAAAATTGACAGAAGGCGTTGGAAACTTTTAGAAAAAAACTTTAAAATCGAGGAGAGGCTTATAAAATTTCTGAGAGGTTGCGTAAAATATGAGCACCCTTTGAGGTACTCTTTTCACATTATTTGACAACACTTCTTTTATTCGTCACTCTCCAGGAGATATACAGAGGCCCAGGGAAGACTGAGAAAAATAGGGATACTTATCCCAAAAAAATAAATGGAGCCATCTTAGTCCCCCATGACTCATTCCCCATCTACATTTTTAGCTATGTTTGAACCCGAACCTTCCCCACCTTGAGAAAATAATTCTCTCCCCTTCTCTCCTCTATCTCTCTATCTCTCTATTTGTCTCTATCCCCTCTTCACCAACGACACTCATGAATGAAATCCTAGGGACCAAGAATTTCTCCACAAAAGAAAATGCAGAAACTTGCCTTGGAGGTCATGATGACTGGGAAATTCAAAGGTATTACTTTCCTCTTCTCCAGGTTGCACTTTATTCATGGACGATGGGTGTGGCTTTCCTTCCAGTAGTGGTGGACTAAGCCAATGACTTGTCCCCTCGTCTCTACACCGGTGGTTTGGATTTTGGTCAAGGGCCAGCGTTGAACGACTGCATGGCTGGCCTATGCTTGCAGCGGCGATGCTCGCAGGTGCCATGTCCTTCTCGGTGGTGCTACAATGGCCTCTGGCTGTGTCTCTCCTCAAGCACCAAGGGAAACCCTTATTTCAGTTCACTGGAACAGGCAGCGGCGGTCACGACGTCGTGTCCTTCATCAAGGCGTTGCCTTTGCTATATGTGGAGTCATCGGAGTTGGAGCTTGAGTGGTCTAATTTTGTGGTTTGGGTTGCCTCTCTGGGCATGGGCCTCCAGGGTGCAATGTATGCCATAACCAAGGCTTCTGACATGTCTTCTTCCTCTGGTTTGGCTAGGCCTGACCACCCACTAGCCAACTTGTCTAGGAGATATAGTTGGAGCGGTACATTTGACCAACCAACTCCTATGGACTTTGTCGCGTCTTGGTTGTCTAGTGCATCCGTAGGGACGTGGTCTGGTGGATCGGTGCCCCGTCTCTTCGCCATCTTGGCTGGAGATCGCCCAAGGCGAGTTGTCTTGCTCTCGGTTGTTGTAGGCGGGGTTCTAATAACTTGGATTAGCATGCAGTTGCTTGCCTTTTTGTCATTGTATCTGCATGTGGTGTTGTAGTAGTCGCTTGGCCCTTCTTATATGAAATTATAATGCATCCTTCCATGATGTAGTCTAGAAAACAAATCCTTTCGTATCCGCACATGCATGGTCTTCATCTCTCATACTAAACTTGGTGCCATTACCTTGATCACATTTTCGGTTTGTTGTGTTGTTGGACAAAAGCCTTCTTGCCTGCCCAATATGTTGTTCATGCTTTATCTTTTTGCAATGCCTAGATGGATGAACAAAGACCGGTTCAGACAACCAATGTATCAAAAAACGTCATGTAAAGACGAGTAGTAAAGCCATTCGAGTGGTCATGGTATTTCAAACTAAGGGATAGAGTCGAGACAAGAACAACAAGCACTAGTGCAGAACCGGGCAATAGCACCGGTTCGTAAGGCCCTTTAGTGCCGGTTTCGGAACCGGCACTAACATTTCGGCACTAAAGGCCCCCCCCCCTTTAGTACCGGTTCAGCACGAACCAGTGCTAAAGGGAAACCACGTGGCACGAGCCAGCTCCGGGGGCCGGGAGCCGTTTAGTACCGGTTGGTAACACCAACCGGTACTAAAATGTTTGGGGGATTTTTGGTTTTGTGATTTCTTTTTCATTTAATTTTGTGTTTTCCATTTTAATTCTTTTTCGTTTGCTGGTATTTTACGGTACTACACATTGTACACGTTATGCATATATATATATATATATATATATATATATATATATATATATATATATATATATATATATATATATATATCATCAATGTCTCACAAACCATTATCGATATATATATCATCAATGTCTCACAAACCACCATATTAATTTACACATACACATATGTATAGCTATATACGATTTCTCCTACATATGCATGTTGCCTTCGGAGCCAGTGGCATTAGCCTAATTGGTGCCTTCAGAGCACGATGACAATTGGAAGTGGTTCATGACCTGTTCGATGGGGGCGGTAGCGGGTAATAGTATTCTCCCTTCGGATTTATGACCTGGTCGACCAAAAATCCCGCTATTTCTTCTTGAAGTGCTTCTACGCGCTCCGTTTCTAGGAGCTTGTCCCGCACCTCTTTGAACTGTTAAGAAGGAGATCAATATGCATGTGTATTAGTTGTGTGACTAGATATCGATAATGGTGTAAAAATTGTGAATAGTGTTCTGACAAGCGTACCCATTCCTGTCTTTGAGATCTGCTCCTTTCGGACGCCATCATGCGAATGTTCTCGCAAACGCAGTATGCACACAGATTAGTCCCCTGCGCCTGCTTCAGGGCCTTTATTACGAGAATGGAATTTAATTTGATCAGATAATAATTAATTAAGCATGATAATTAAAGAGATGGCATCTAGCAAGCTAGCTAGTACTACTTAATTACTTACCTTGGATCGAAACCATTTTAGCTGTGGTTTCCATTCGCCTTCCGTGACGCTGATGAACCTTGCCCAAGCCCTGCCCGCCGACAAAGAAAATGAATAAATGGGTTATTAAATAGTTCATATCATGAAATGACGAACTAAATAGGCCGAGATATATAGTTAATAATGATTGAAATTACCTGTTGACTATCCCATACAAGATGTTGTAGTCACTATTTGCTTTGAGTAGCGAGTCCAGTATTTCAACTGTTCCGGTGTCAACTTTAATGATACACAAGATCCAGTGAAATCTGCATGCACACACGTTTGCATGTCTTAATTAAGCGGGCATATGTAAGCAAAAACATGTAGCTAGCTAGTAGGCAAAAACAGAGAATTTGTAGTACAAAAAAGTGTGACTCGCTCGAAGTTGTAAGGAAGTAGTATATCTTTATTGTATTTGAGGCGCTTCAAGAACTCTAGCATGTTGTCCTCTACCTGCTTTTCATAATACTTGCTCATTTTCCATGTGTATTGATTAACGGTGTTTGGGTCAATGAACCCAATGCCATAGCGTCCACCTTTTCTCATTTCATACATCTTCATCCTGCATAATACCACAGAAAAGAATATAGTGAGGATAATTACAGGTAACGATTGATCAAAAGGATCACTACAGCTAGCTTGAGACTTAAATTACAGAAAGAAATCACTTACAGACAATAGCAACTGACGATAGATTTGTCGAGTGCGTCTTGATTGTATAACTGAAACAGTTCAGAATACTCAACGGCCACAGCTTTCTCATGGTAGTAATGATCCTTCTTGACATACACCATGAGGGACTCTCGATCGGATCTCTTGATAATGTCCATGTAGCAGTGATGCAATTCATACATTCTCGTTGGGAGCTTCTTGACATCTTCTGGCTCGACCAAAGGTTGGCCCCGGACATATTTCCGTTTTATTTCCTCCTCTGTAATCACAGGCATGTCCTCGATCTCGAGGAGTTGTCCAACGGTGATATTGAGTTCTTTAGCCTGCATTATATGCTCCTGGGTTATTACCACATTGCTCACCTCGGGAACGTAAACTGTTTGGCCAGAATAATATTGGGCGCGCGTACTGTCACGTGTTGTTGGCGGCACAACAAGCGGGGGGGTCGATTGCGCTGCCTGTTCTCCTAGCTGGGCAATGGTTTTCCCGCATTTTGCAACAGCTGCTTGTTGTTTGCTCGAGCTCGAGCTCGCCTCCTTCTGTAGACGTTGTCGATGTAACTTCCTGATGTGGCGCTCATAGTCTGTGTCAACAGGCTTAGGAGCTGGTGGTTGAGCCATACGAATGAAGTGGTCAACTACTTCCACAGGCACTTTCTCCCTTGGCGGCAGTGGCGGTTTCGGTCCAAAATGGGCGTTGACTTCTGCCCGCACTATGGCATTGGTTTTCTCCTCGGTCCTGTCGTAAGCCCTCATAGGAAGAGGAGTAGTGAGGTTTGGACCATATTTATATCGCTTGCCTCCGCCTGTACTTCCTGTACTATGACCTCGACTGGTACCGCTACGCACCATAGCTGCGGGGTGTCTCTTCTGTGATTGCTGAGGCGGCGGAGACGGCTGACGGGGCTGAGTTGGACGAGGAGGAGTGGCCTGAAGCTGTGCCGGACTTGGAGGAGGAGTGGCCTGAGGTTGTGCCGGACTTGGAGGAGGAGTGGACGTCTGACGCTGTGTCGGACTTGGAGGAGGAGTGGCTTGACACTTTGCCAGACTTGAAGGAGGAGGAGTGGCATCACGCGTTGGTGGATTGGAGGAGCGGGAGTCTGCTGACTCGGTGGCGGACTTCGACGAGGAGTCGGGTGACGCGGTGTCGGTGGCCTTCGAAAAATGATGTAATCCTTTCTCCATAGGATGATACGATGTTTGGCATCTCCGAGTGTGTGCTCCTCATCACATCCAGGAATGTCAAGCTCTAGCCCCGAATATTGGTCCACCACCTCATCAACCAAGACACGAGCATAGCCCGCTGGAATCGGGTTGCAATGGAAGGTTGCCTCGGGGGAATTTGAAAAAGCAACGACGTCCGCCACCTTCATGGATATGTTCTTCATTTTGAAGTGTAGCTCGCAGTTAGTGTTCTCCGTGATGTCATCCACAGGGTATCTATCCAGCACTACTGCGTCGCCCGGGACGGAACCCACGCTGCTTCTCAGCATGGATGGGGCGGTGGTATCCAATGCTGGATCATCCGCTAGCTGCTGCAGCTGCTGAGACCCCCTTTGCTGGCTAAGTGAGTCGATCTGCTCCTGCTGCCGCTGGAATTTAGCTGCCAATTCCGCTTGACTTGCTTCTAGGCCTTGAAGGCGTTCATAGTCAAGCTTCCTTTGCTCCTCTCCACCTTCCTCTTCTTCTCCTCCGTAATCTTCTTTCTCGCACGGGTTCTGTAGTCGGCGTTCCAGTCCGAAAACCCCTCAAACCACGAAATAGCGCCCTTGCCTCGTGTTCTTCCCGGGTGTTCAGGATTTCCCAGGGCACGCGTAAGCTCGTCATTCTCTCTGTTGGGCTGGAACACCCCCGATCGAGCCTCTTCTATTGCAACAAGTAGCGCATCGTCGGCTCCGTTCAGACATGCCTTCGTTGAAATATTGCCTGTCTTCGGGTCCAACTCCCCCCCCCATGCGCATAGAACCAAGTCCTGCACCTAGGGGGCCAGCTCTTAGTAACCGGAGTGACACCTGCATCCTCCATCTCTTTCTCAGACTTATCCCACTTAGGCATTGCCACCGCGTAGCCACCTGGCCCCAGCTTATGGAACTTATCCTTTTTTCGGCATTCTTCTTGTTTATTCTCGACCGTTCCTTAGCTAATTCTGAATCCTTGAATTTGACGAAATCGTCCCAATGAGCACTTTGATTCTCTAGTATCCCCTCGAATACTGGAGTCTTCCTTCCTCCCTTGACGTACTTCTCCCACGTCATTCTCTTGTGGTTCTTGAATGCAACCGCCATCTTCCTAAAAGCAGCGTCCTTGACTTTCCGCACGTCTGCTTCTGTGAAATTATCTGGTAGGGTGAAATGTTCCATGAGAGTATCCCAAAGCAGATTTTTTTTGATTCTCGTCGATAAAAGTAACATCTGGACGTGGATTTGCTGGCTTTCTCCATTCTTGAAGGGAGATCGGGAGTTGGTCCTTCACAAGAACTCCGCACTGACGAACGAACTTGTCCGCAATCTTCTTAGGCGCTAATGGTTCGCCATTAGGTCTGATTGCCTCGATATTGTACTTTACGCCCTTCTTCAACTTTTTGTTCGGGCCTCATTTCGTCCTTTTGCCTGAAGATTTGCTCGATCCGGATGACTGAAAGAAGAAAGATCGATTCGTTAATATATCTTCAACTCATTTAAAACATGTGATGATCACTAGATTCCTGCTTATATAAATATATATACCTCGCCGGTGTTTGTTGTTTCAGGATCAACATGTTCTTCGTCGTAGTTCATGACTTCATCTTCTCGGTCGTCGCGATAGAATATCATATCACCCTCTCTGGTGTTGTTTAGAAATTCGGAGCCGTCAAAATCTTCTTCATTCTGATCATCATCTGGCCCGCGTATGATATCGAACATGGTCTGTTCTCTCTCTCTGCCGGTATTGTCCGCCATAGCTTTTATTTAACTATGCCAAAAGAAATATAAAACAATTTAGTATAATCTCGAATAATAGATATAATCTCGAATACATCGTCTCGAATAATAGATATAATCTTGAATATATCATCTCGAATAATAGATATAATATTGAATACATCACTAGCTAGCTAGCTAGCAAGCTAATAAAGATCGAATACTACAGAGTAATCTAGGCCACTCGCGGTTCCTGAGGTGCGGGCGGTGGACACCCAAAGAGAAGGAACCATCACTAGATCATAGCTCGGGTGATCTCCCCAAAGAACCTGCCAGGTATTGGAGAACCTGACGTCCATAGCAGCCACGTAGCGATGGACGTGCTCGTCCTCCTCCCTGACACGGCGACGTACCACCTCCGACGGGGCCGGCTCCCTCCGCACCGAAAGTGGCCCACGCGAATGCCACCAAAGGAGATGAGGGTCGACGACGGGACCCGGGGCCGGGTTCCTCACCAAGCGTCGCGCCCCTGAAGGTAGCACCTCCCAGTGCCAGCCCGGCGGAGCCCAGTCCCGAACATGGGTCCTCTGAAGCAGGACGTCGTCGCGGACGTGTTGACGGTGAGGATGCGGGCCGGGCATCGTCGACAACAAAATACTATATGCCGCAAAAGTAAAGTAACATTTTTTAAATGATGGATTGTGATGATTTCATATATGCAAATTCTAAATTTTATAACTAAAAATATAAGAAACTAAAAAAACATCGATCATCGTCTAACAATTTGAAATTAATCTAATTCATCTAGCTAGCTAAAACTAACATTTCCAAAATTTCTAACATTTCTATATAACTAACATTTCTATAACATTTGACATTATATATATTATAACTAACATTTCTACATACTATTTGACATTAATCTAATCTAATTAATTAATTCATCTAAAACTTTGTATGAAAAACAGAAAAACAGAAAAAACTAAAAGCTAAAAACAGAAAAATTGTGTGTGTGCGCGCGTCTAGTGTGTGTGTAGTGTGTGTGTGTGTGTGTGTGTGTGTGTGTGTGTGTGTGTGTGTGTGTGTGTGTGCATGTAGTGTGTGTGTGCGCGCGCGCGTGTGTGTGCGCTACGGTCGGCGCCGGTGCCGGCGCCGGTGTGCGCTACGATCGATTGGAGGGAGGAGAGGGGCCGGGGGAGGGGCTCACAGCGCGCGCGGGCAAGGTCGAGGCGACGGCGACGGCGAGGGCGAGGTCGATCCAAAGGCGACGGCGACCGGGACGGCGACGGGGGTGCCGCGGAGTCGACGGGGACGGCGCGACAGGGGCGGCGACGGCGCGGGACGGGGCGGCGGCAGAGAGAAGTGGGAGATGAGAAACTGAAAATTTTCGAAGTGTTTCTTATATAGGGGACACCTTTAGTACCGGTTGGAGCCACCAACCGGTACTAAAGGCCTGTTTTGGTCAGGCCAAGCGGGGGGAAGCAGCCCCCTTTAGTACCGGTTCCTGGCTCCAACCGGTACTAAAGGCCCCCCCTTTAGTACCGGTTGGTGCCACGACCTGGTACTAAAGGGGGTGCGCGGCCAGGCGAGGGGCGCAGAAGTTTAGTCCCACCTCGCTAGTCGAAGGGCGCTCACACCTGCTTATAAGCCCCGCCGCCGCTGCTGTGTCGAGCTCCTCTCTAAAGCAGGCCTTCTGGGCCTACCTCTGCTACTCTGCCCTGTGGGGCCTATTGGGCTTGCGGGCCTGCATCCTGGCCCAACAACAGGTTGGGTTTCTAGTCGTATGCAGGCCGCTGTGGCCCGGTAGGTGGGCTTTTTTCATTTAGTTTTTTCTTTTCTACTTTATTTATTTTGTTTTATTTATTTTTAGTTGTTTTTTGCTATATTTAGAGTTTCTTTGTGAATATTTTTGATAGTTTTTAGAAACTTTCAGTTAGTGCCGGTAGTTTTTAAATTTGAATAGTTTAAATTTTGAATTATTTGAAATTTGTGTGAATCACTAGTTTGTGAATAACTTAACTTTAAAAATACATTTTCCAGTGATTCTTTTTTCTTATGTTTAATATTAGTGTGTTTTATCATTATATTCAATTTGGTAATGCTTAAGTTATTTAAAAATGAAATGCCTTTGTAACGGATGAGTTTTCGTCCGAAACCCTGATACTTCGAAACAGATTGTCCATTTTGTACACGAAGTGCATCCAGTTTTTGCAGTAACCCTCTCTACTTTTTTGCACATGCTATGTGGGTGAAATTATGATACCATGCCAACTTTCATCCTTTTCTGAGTTCATTTGAAATGCTTTTCAATTTCAGGGTCATTTAGCTGAAAAAATCAATAAATGCATGAAAGAATTTGCTTGCACATAAAATTTCTTCGCGTTTCAAATGCCAAAACACATAACTAGCTACCCTAACTATTACAGAGATTTCCTCCTGGGTGTGAAACACAGAAGAAAGTGATGATAGTTAAGCCGATCACATCCCAGATCTTTGGGTGTGAAACTTTTTCTTCGCGTGTGTCCCTTTGCGTCGTAGCCATGGAAAATCTTCATCATTTAACGGGATGCTCGGGTCAATATTCACTGTGAATGGAGCAATTTCATCAAAATTTTCATAACCTTCTGACTTGTCTGTCTTGTCATCCACTCCCACGATGTTTCTCTTTCCAGAAAGAACTATGTGCCGCTTTGACTCATCGTACGATGCATTCGCTTCCTTATCTTTTCTTTTTCTTGGCTTGGTAGACATGTCCTTCACATAGAAAACCTGTGCCACATCATTGGCTAGGACGAATGGTTCGTCTGCATATGCAAGATTGTTGAGATCCACTGTTGTCATTCCGTACTGCGGGTCTTCCGTTACCCCGCTTCGTGTCATATTGACCCATTTGCACCGAAACAAAGGGACCTTCAAACCACGTCGACAGTCAAGTTCCCATATGTCCTGTATATAACCATAATATGTTTCCTTTCCCGTCTTGGTTTCTGCATCAAAGCAGACACCACTGTTTTGGTTGGTGCCCTTCTTATCTTGGGCGATCGTGTAAAATGTATTACCATTTATCTCGTACCCTTTGAAAGTCATTATATTCGAAGATGGTAACTGGGACAGCAAGTACAGGTCATCTTCAATAGAGGTGTCATGCATGGTACGTGCTTGCAACCAGCTGGCGAAACTCCTGGTTTGTTCACGTGTAATCCAGTCATCAGACCGCTCCGGGTGCTTGGAGCGTAGCAAATTCTTGTGTTCATCCATGTACGGAGCCACCAAGGCGGAATTCTGTAGAACTGTAAGTGTGCTTCAGTGAGAGAATGTCCGTCCATACATATTATTTGTTCCGCTCCTAGCGTGCCTTTTCCATCCAGTCTGCCCTTATGCCGCGATTCAGGAACACCAATCGGCTTAAGGTCAGGAATAAAGTCAATACAAAACTCAATGACCTCCTCATTTTGATGGCCCTTGGAGATGCTTCCTTCTGGCCTAGCACGGTTATGAACATATTTCTTTAAGACTCCCATGAACCTCTCAAAGGGGAACATATTGTGTAGAAATACAGGACCCAAAACGTTAATCTCTTCGCATAGGTGAACTAGGACGTGCGTCATGATGTTGAAGAAGGATGGTGGGAACACCAACTCGAAACTGACAAGACATTGCACCAAATCATTCTGTAACCTTGGTATGATTTCTGGATCGATTACCTTCTGAGAGATTGCATTGAGAAATGTACATAGCTTCACAATGGCTAATCGAACGTTTTCCGGTAGAGGCCCCCTCAATGCAACCGGAAGCAGTTGCGTCATAATCACATGGCAGTCATGAGACTTTAGGTTCTGGAAATTTTTCTCTGCCATGTTTATTATTCCCTTTATATTCGACGAGAAGCCAGACGGTACCTTAATACTGAGCAGGCATTCAAAGAAGATTTCCTACTCTTCTTTGGTAAGAGCGTAGATTGCATGACCCGGATGTATGCCGTCTTTTCCGTGCATACGTTGCTGGTCCTCCCGTGCCTCAGGTGTATCTTTTGTCTTCCCATACACGCCCAAGAAGCCAAGCAGGGTCACACAAAGATTCTTCGTCACGTGCATCACGTCGATTGCGGAGCGGACCTCGAGGTCTTTCCAATAGGGCAGGTCCCAAAATATAGATTTCTTCTTCCACATGGGTGCGCGTCCGTCAGCGTCATTCGGAACAGGTTGTCCACCAGGACCCTTTCCAAAGACCACCTTCAAATCCTTGACCATATCATGTACATCAGCACCAGTACGGTGGCGAGGCTTCGTCCGGTGATCCGCCTCACCTTTGAAATGCTTGCCTTTCTTTCTTACGGGATGCCTGCTCGGAAGAAATCGACGATGTCCCAGGTACACATTCTTATTAGCCAAATATATACTGTCGGTATCGTCCAAACAGTGCGTGCATGCGCGGTATCCCTTGTTTGTCTGTCCTGAAAGGTTACTGAGAGCAGGCCAATCATTGATGGTCATGAACAGCAACGCCTTTAGGTCAAATTTTTCCCCCATGTGCTCATCCCATGCACGTACACCTGTTCCATTCCACAGTTGTAAGAGTTCTTCAACTAATGGCCTTAGGTACACATCAATGTCGTTGCCGGGTTGCTTAGGGCCTTGGATGAGCACTGGCATCATAATGAACTTCCGCTTCATGCACAACCAAGGAGGAAGGTTATACAAACATAGAGTCATAGGTCAGGCGCTATGGTTGCTGCTCTGCTCCCCAAAAGGATTAATGCCATCTGCGCTTAGACCAAACCATACGCTCCTTGCGTCATCTGCAAACTCCTTCCCGTACTTTCTTTCGATTTTTCTCCACTGCGACCCGTGAGCGGGTACTCTCAACTTTCCGTCTTTCTTACGGTCTTCTCTGTGCCATCGCATCGCCTTGGCATGCTCTTTGTTTTGGAACAAATGTTTCAACCGTGGTATTATAGGAGCATACCACATCACCTTGGCAGGAATCTTCTTCCTGGGGCGCCGGCCCTCGACATCACCAGGGTCATCGCGGCAGATCTTATAGCGCAATGCACCACATACCGGGCAAGCGTTCAAATCCTCGTACTCACCGTGGTAGAGGATGCAATCATTAGGGCATGCATGTATCTTCTGCACCTCTAACCCTAGAGGGCAGACAGCCTTCTTTGCTTCGTACGTACTCTCGGGCAATTTGTTGTCCTTTGGAAGCATATCCTTTATCATTACCAGCAAGTTTCCAAATCCCTTGTCAGATACACCATTCTCTGCCTTCCATTGCAGCAATTCCAGTGTGGTGCCCAGCTTTTTCTTGTCACCTATGCAATTCGGGTACAACAATTTTTTGTGATCCTCTAACATGCGCTGCAACTTCTTCTTCTCCAAATCACTTGCGCAGTTTCTCTTTGCATCGGCAATGGCCCGACCTAGATCATCAACGGGCTCATCTGATGCCTCTTCTTTAGCTTCTTCCCGCATTGCCGGCTCAGCTTCTTCCCGCATTACCGGCTCAGCTTCTTCCCCCATTGTTGTATCATCGTATTCAGGGAACCCATGGCTAGAATAGCTGTCGTCGTCCTCTTCTTCTTCATTGTCTTCCATCATAACCCCTCTTTCTCCGTGCTTGGTCCAAACATTATAATGGGGCATGAAACCGGACTTAACCAGGTGGACGTGAATGGTTCTTGACGTAGAGTAATTGTGACCATTCTTACAACGAGCACATGGGCAAGGCATAAAACCATCCGCCCGCTTGTTTGCCTCAGCCGCAAGCAGAAAAGTATGCACGCCCTCAACGAACTGGGGAGAGCATCGGTCATCGTACATCCATTGCCAGCTCATCTTCATTACACAACACCGAATAGACCAAATTAATACAAGTTCATACAATTAATACAAGTTCATACGTAAAGTTCATACAACACTTAAATGCAACAAACAAATAACTCTCTAGCTAAAGCATTTAAATGCAACAACAAATACGATCAAGATCGCAACTAAGTTAACAATGGATCCAATAGCATAATGATACCAAGCCTCACTATCGATGGCATATTTTCTAATCTTTCTAATCTTCAAGCGCATTTTCTCCATCTTGATCTTGTGATCATCGACGACATCGGCAACATGCAACTCCAATTCCATCTTCTCCCCCTCAATTCTTTTCAATTTTTCTTTCAAGTACTCGTTTTCTCTTTCAACTAAATTTAACCTCTCGGCAATAGGGTCGGTTGGAATTTCCGGTTCACATACCTCCTAGAAAAAATTTCTATGTCAACTTGATGGGCATAATTTGTCATAAACACGAAATGCAACTAGTTTTAAAAGAGAATATACATACCACATCCGAATCATAACAAGGACTAGGGCCGACGGGGACGGATATCAAAACCATGGCACTATATGTATAACAAACAACGTACGGGTAAGATAATTATACGAGTACCTATATATCCAAATCACACAAACATCAATTTTTATATAAAATTTCATGAACAAGAGGCTCACCACAAGGTGGTGCGTGCGACGGGACGGTGTGGGCGATCGACGGTGGCTACGATGGAGATTTAGAAGGCACTAAGTAAACCACACCTACATATGCAAACTAAGTGTTATTTTTGACCTCAAATTGCATATAAATCAAATACTAGCACATATATATATATCCTCCCAAATTACTAAACTCACAAATTAATCACTATATAAACCAATGCAAGAGCTAATCTAGCAATGAGAGATGAAAGGACAAAGTTGCTAACCTTTGTGATCATTTGAATGGATGAGGGCCTTCAAATCATGACAAATTTTGGGCAAATTTTGTGATGAACTCGAGAGGAAGAAGGGAAGAACAGAGGAGAGGGAGAGGGGAAAGGGGGAAGAACAGAGTGCTGGTGGACGAAGGGTTTATATAGGACGACCTTTAGTACCGGTTCGTGGCACGAACCGGTACTAAAGGGGCTGGAGGGGCCCCATTCTGACAACATCCTGCCACCACTCTCATTAGTACCGGTTCGTGGCACGAACCGGTGCTAAAGGTTCGCCACGAACCGGTACTAATGAAAGCGGCCCGGCTAGCCGTTAGAACCGGCATTAATGTATACATTAGTGCCGGCTCAAATACAAACTGGCACTAATGTGCTTCACGTTTGACCCTTTTTCTACTAGTGAAGATACTTGTAATGAGAGCTTTAGCAGCCTAGTGCATCGGCACAAAAATTATAAACGGTTGAGGTGGATATCGCCTGATCTAGTGCCAGGCGGGGCCATGGAGGCAGTTATTCGCCGGGTCCGGCGCTTGGTAACATCAAACTAATACATATCTCCAACATATGGTATGTATGGCAATATGAATGCTCCAGCAACATTAGTTAGCCTAACTTGATGAAACTAATGATGAAATTGGTAATGTACTTGATGTCGTTGTGCATTAGAAAAAGATATTTGAGGAACATGGCTAAGGGACAACCAATATCTCCTTCATGCACATGAGAGAGAGAGAGAACCTATTATGGGAAACTATTCCGATATGGTTATGATTACTATTACACCACAATGTGTACCAAAAAGAGTAAGTAATGTCAAGTGACGTGTGTTACCAATTTTACTCATGCCCAACTACAAATCTAATGGACCTCGATATATATGGATGGGTCTCATATGTCACCTCACTGGTTACACACCACAGTTCATATCAATCCACCACCCCATATCTTTTTGTCCTACGTCGTGGGACAAGAGCCTTCTTGACCTATTGCCTTCTTGCCTGGAGAAGATGTTCTTGACGTTTAACTTTTTTGCAATGCCCGGTTGGATGAATAAACAACTGTCAACCAATGTATAAAAACACATCATGAGAATATGAGTATATAGTAAAACCATTTTGAGTGGCCATGGTACCTGATAGAGTTGAGACAACAACAACAAGATACCGGTAGTGAGAGCTTTGGCAGACAATTGCGTTGACACAAAATTGTAAATAGTTGAGGTGGATATCGCCTGGTCTTGTGGTAGTGGGCGCAGTGGAGGTGGTTATTTATCAGATTCGGCACTTTGTAACATCAAGTACATATCTCCGACATATGGTATGTTTGGCAATCTGATTGCTCCAACAACACCAGTTAGCCCAACCGGACGAAACTAATGAGGAAATTGGTAATGATGTCACTGTGCATCAAAACAAGAGATTTGAGGAATATGGCTAAGGGACAACCAATATTTCCTTCATGCACACACATGGAGAGAGAGAGAGAGAGAGTAGACAATTCGAGGTGGCCAGAGAAATAAGCGTCCAAATATTGACTTCCTTCTCACATGCCTCATGCCAGTACTAGAGGTCACACCAATGTGATAGAGATGAGCCTGGATGACCAAAGTACAGCGGGAAGCTACAACATTAATAAACCATGCAAAGAAAAAGGCCGTTGGGCAGAACAACTGGCTAGAAAATAAGCCGTCAAGACATTGATGTTGGAGAAGACAAAATTTTCAATAACTCGAGCCGGGGAGACTGGAGGATACTTTATTTGCCACACTAGCGCTAGCGCCATCACCATTGTTGTGCCAGCAGAGATGACTTTATTGTGTGGCCGCAGTCACCATAGTGTGAAGGGTCAAAGTTGTGGACAACTAACATCTACATAAAATCGCCCAAAAGAGGAAAGATATAACTATCGCCATATTGTTATGATTACCATATTGTTATGATCACCATTATACCATTGTTGTGCCAGCAGAGATGACTTTATTGTGTGGCCGCAGTCACCATAGTGTGAAGGGTCAAAGTTGTGGACAACTAACATCTACATAAAATCGCCCAAAAGGGAAAAATATAGCTATCCCCATACCGTTAAGTGTTGGGTGTTCCAAAAAATTTCCAAGCCCAACTACAAATTTAATGGACCTCAATATATGTCGATGTGTCTCATATGTCATCTCACTGGTTATGCACCCACAATTCATATCCATCCACCACCCCATATCTTTTTGTCCTTCCTCTTAGCATATCATGTCTCTCCATTGTTGGTCATGTATTTCTAGTAGTTGAGATCCTTTCATATCCGTACATGTATGGTCTCCATTTCTCATACTAAACCTGGTGTCGCTGCCCTAGTCACATTTTCGGTATTGTTGTGCCGTGGGACAAAAGCCTTCTTGACCTCTTGCCTTCTAGCATGCCCACGACGTTATCCATGCTTTATCTTTTTGTAATGCCTGGCTGGATGAATAAACACTGGTTCAAACAACCGATGTATCAAAAAGCATCATTGGAACATGAGTAGTAAATCCATTTTGAGTGGCAATGGTACCTCAAGCTAAGAGATAGATTCGAGACAGGAACACCAAGATGCCCGTAGTTAGAGCTTTGGCAGCCTACTGCGTTGGCAGAAATATTGTTAACAATTGAGGTGGATCTCGCTTGATCTTCTGCCAGGTGGGTGCGCTTATTCGCAGAATCTGGCGCTTAGTAACGTCAAACACATATCTTTGACATATGGTATATATGGCAATCTGACTGCTCCAGCAACATCAGTTAGCCAAACCCGATGAAACTAATGAAGGAATTGGTAATGTACCTTGATTTCACCGTGGATCAAAACAAGAGATTTGAGGAACATGGCTAAGGGACAACCATTACTTCCTTCATGCATAGGGAGAGGAGAGGAGAGGAGGGAGAAAGAGAGAGAGAAAGAGAGAGAGAAAGAGAGAGAGAGAGAGAGAGAGAGAGAGAGAGAGAGAGAGAGTAGACACTGCGAGGAGGTAGGATAATTAGACATCCAAACATAGATTTTCTTCTCACATGCCTCACGCTAGTACTGGTGGTCGCACCAATGTGATAGAGGTGTGGCTGGAGGACCAAACTTCAAAGGGAGGCCACTGCATGAATAAACCCTGCAACCCATAAGGTCATCAGCCAACACAACTAGCCAGAAAACAAGCCGTTAAGGCATCAATGTTGCCACACACAAAAATTTCAAGAACTTGAGTCAGGGAGACTCGAGGAGAATTTAGTTGACACACTAGCGCTACCGCCAACACCATCGTTGTGCTAGCTGAGATGACTTTTATTATGTGGTTACATTCACCATAGTGTGAAGGGTCAAAGCTATGGACAACTGACATCTACATAAAATCTCCCAAAAGGGGAAAGATATAACTCCACCTGCTGGTAGATCGGGGCCTCCCCAACCCCCACTCCCACAAGATATATCAAAGATGGTCGCGGGGGAAGTGGGGCGGCGATCTACCAACAGAGGAGAGATGATGGCGCAGTGCGCCCGGTTTGGAGAGGAACAATTTCAGGAAAAAGAACTAGTCCTATTTTTTTTACCTAATTAAGAATGAAAATTAATAGGACCTTGAAGATATCTATGAAAACTCAAATAGTTATTAGGCATGCTTATTACCATTAATTTTAAAACTTAACATGACAATTCTTACTATATATGCTTGTTTATTAGTACTCTTTGTGTTGGGGTTCATAAGACCCTCCATATCTTAAGAATAACTTTGACCATTAATTTAATCACCACAATAAGAAACAATATAAAAAATTTAAATCATTGGTTCCTTTGAATGGGTAAATATATGATAAGTTTGAACATATATGACAAACATTTTAATGATAAATTAGTGGTCAAAGTTTTTCTCAAATAACATATGGGCTCGGCCTTATAAACCAGAGTAGAGTGAGTTCTTAATTCTGAGCCAGACGATAATTGTTGGAAATTCACCCTCAGGATAATTGTTGGGAATTCACCCTCAGGCACGATACGAGCCCTTGGCTATCAGTTTTGTGTGCGCGTGCGTTCGTGCAATTTTATGTGATCGATCCTGAGGGTGAATTTCCAACAATTGGTAACCCTGCTAGCGCCTGGGGGTGGGCAATACAGTCGCCGACAATGAGGAGTGGGCGATATAGTCGGTGGGTGGCACAGCGATGTAGAGGTTTTGGCGGTTGTCGTTCGGCGAAGCGACTACAAGAAGGCCGCGAGGGCGCTGTCGCAAGAGAAGTGACGGGTGATTGTTGTTTGGCGAAACGACCCGGAGGAAGGCGACAGGCTGTCGTCGACAAGGTGCTGGTGATTGTTGATGGTTATGGAGGTGTCAAGATGGCACCAAGTAGTTCATCGAGATCATCATTGGAGGGTGCAAGGTGGAGATGGCGAACTTGTGAGCTGTCGTCAAGGTGTGCACATGAGTTCTTGTAAGATGCATCCAAGAGCTCAGGTGTGTGAGTCATCTACTGAAGTTGAGATGCGTCATTGGTGAAGAAGAATTGCGAGCGAGAGCTGGCAGAAAAAGGAATTCGTGCCTTGTGCTTTCGTTTGTGGTCGTGGAGTTCCGGTGAGTTCATATACGGTGGAGATGAGTTGCACGTATAATGCGAGTTGTGTTGTCGCTGGACAGGAGGTGTCGTTTGATAAGTTGTGTCACCAACGACAACGAGAAAGTGAAAATGTGGCGTGTGAAAAGATGTGTCTCCCCGTGCACAAGCAACCGGCGAGAAGTTGAAGATCAATGTGAAGAGGACGCACACCAGTTAAGTGGAGTTCCTACATGAGGCTATGCGTTTAGTCAGCATGTAGCACGCTAAGATGTGGCAGCATGGCTGGTAGTCCGAGTAATCATTGGTTTCAGTCTACAAGTTGGCATGAAAAAGAAAAGTCGATGATGAAGTGGTGGTCACCGTTGAAGAACAAAGAAATTGTGGTATGATAAGTTGCGTCATTGGAGGCAACCGGCGTGACAAGAGGTGGTCTTCTCGTTTGCATAAAGAGTCGATGGTTGGATTATGGGGTTAATGTTGGGTAATCCAAACAATACATGAGTTACTTTTGGTATAAGTATTAGAATTAAGGAGGTCTCTAGTTGTAGTTTGGTAAGTATTGGAGTCTTTCTACTTGAGTTCGGTTAGAGTGCAATCAAGCTAAGATCAAGTGAAGGACCCATCGCGACAAAGTGTCTCCCCTAGCGATGGCTAGGGTTTACCTCCTTACGGCGACTCCTGCCGCAAGTCCACCATAGCTGGCGTACCCGGCCGTCCCCCAGTCCCCCCATCCTCCGTTGGTATGTGTGGCGTTCTGTAGTCGTCGCCCCCTGATTCTCCATGTCGGCGGCATCGGATGCATTCTCATCTACGAATCGTGGTTCCCAAGGAAGAGCGGATCACAACCTAGGTGATTTCTTCGACAAGCTGGACCTCCATGAGGAGGAGTTTGAGGATGTTGTGGTTGAAGAGGAAGCCCCATAGCTGTTGGAGGAGATTCGTTGGCTAGCCCTTGCTAGGGTTCATACCAGGAAAAACTTCAGCCAATCTGCTTTCTACAAGGACATGAGGGCGGCTTGGAATTGTGCCCAGGCAGTTCGTTTTTGGCCAATTGGCCCAAATCTGTTTGTTGTTCAAGTTTACTGCCTTGGTGATTGGGATAGTATCATGTCCCAGGGGCCATGGCTGTTCCGCAATATGGCAGTCCTGTTGACGCCTTATGATGGTTTCTCAAACGCCGAGGAGGTGCCGATAGTGTACATGCCAATCTGGCTCTAGATCCATAAACTGCCGGATTGATATTGCAGGCAGGATTTGATGGCAAAATTGCTTCGATCTGTGGGGGAGGTTCTGGAGACTCGAATTACAGGAAACTCGAGAGGAGACTATGTTCGTGTTCGAGTGAAACATGACATCAGGAAACCTCTAACCAAGTTTGTAAGCATTGTAAAGGGAAAGACTCGCAATATCTATGCAGTCAGGTATGAGAAGTTGGCGAGGCTTTGCAGCGCTAGTGGTATCATTGGCCACGAGCACAAGGAGTGTGGCGACGGGGTGTTTCTAGAGAAGGACCTCAAGTTTGGCGATTACCTATATGCAGATCCTCCGGTGCGTGTTCGTTCAGACTAGGAATCCAGCCAGAGTGAAAGCAAGATCAATAGTGACTTGACGGTTCCCAAGTCAGCAGCAGGTAAAGGGGAGGCTATGGCAGATGGAGAACTCAAGGACACGACTTATAGTCCACTTAAATCTCCTTCCTCTTTGGACATGGACTTGGATAAATCTTCTCATAAGCGTTTGAATATGGACTTTGTCTTGGTGACACCTCCTGCTGTTGTATCAACTACCCCGGCTGGGGAGGTACAGCTGATCATGGATGGGAAGGTGGCTGCTGATTCGGTATCTCCCAGCAACAGTACGGGTAGAAAAAGAGCTAAGATGGATGGTGAAAACTCAAACTCTGAAAAAGTTTCGGCGGGCTTCCAGGAGGAGCGCCGCCAGTCCCAATGAGTCACCTATTTTGGACTGTCGGGGGGCGGGGAACCGCCGAACAGTTCGTGAAGTTGTGGCTCTTGTAAAAGCCCATTCCCTAAGTTTGGTCTTTCTTGCTGAAACAAGACAGACCAGTACAAAAATTGAAAGATTGAAGTGGAAATTAGGACTGAAATGTTTCTGTGGCATGGATTGTGAAGGCCGTGGCGGGGGACTAGCTTTGTTCTAGGTCAAGTCCCTCCAGGTGACAGTACTGGAATCCAGTAAAAGATTTATTGATGTAAGTATTATTGATCAAGGTTCTAGAAAAGCATGGAGGTTTACTTTCGTCTATGGTGAACCACGTGTTGAACATCGCCATCGCATGTGGGAACACTTGATTAGATTAAAAGGGACCCCAACTCTACCTTGGGTAGTCTGCGGAGATTTTAATGAGGCTCTTTGGCAAATGAGCACTTCTCGCGTACTAGTAGAGGTGAGAACCAGATGGAAGCATTCAGAGACACACTTTTGTTATGTGAACTTGGGGACTTGGGGTTCTCCGGTTTGCATATAAATATGCTAATGGACAGCTAGGGATTGCTAATGTCCGGGTTCGTCTAGACCGGGTGTGTGCAACTGATGATTGGAGGGAGATGTTCCCTTATGCGAGGGTGCATCATCTCGTCTCCCCTCGATCGGATCACTGCCCCGTTTTATTATTCTTGGATGATTCTGATGACCGACATCGAAGGGGGACGCCTAAATATGAAATAATGTGGGATAGAGATAAGAAACTTCCGGAGGTGATTTCAAAGGCATGGGCGCGGGCTCGTCAGGGGGGTGACTTCGGCAATGTTGCAGCTTCTCTTAAATCTGTTATGTCTGACCTTCGGAACCGGAGTAAAGATAATTTTGGGCATGTTGAGAAACAAATTGAGGAACTCCGACATGAATTGGAGACACTACAACTTACTAGAGCTGACCGTGTACCGATCCGCCTAGACGAACTACTATGCCGTGAGGAAATGATGTGGCTGCAGCATAGCTGTATTGTTTGGTTGAAGAAAGGTGATCGTAATACTCAATATTTCCATCGGCAAGCAGTTTGGCGAGCTAGCAGGAATAATATAAGGAGATTACAGAAAGAAGATGGCTCGTGGTGCAGTGTACCCACAGAGATGGAACGCATGGCAGCTTCATACTTCAAGGAAGTGTATACAAAGGATCCCACTTTATCCCCTGATGCAATTTTAGAGTTTATTGTGCCGAAGGTGACAGAGGATATGAACGAGAGGTTGCATGCTCCCTTTACTGATATTGAGATCTCAGATGCCTTATTCCAAATAGGACCGTTGAAGGCACCCGGTCCGGATGGTTTTCCAGCTCGGTTTTATCAGACAAATTGGGGCTGTTTGAAGGGGGAAATCATAGCTGCTGTTCTGCAATTCTTTGACACAGGCCACTATTGGAAATATGACCTAGAGGCAATAATAAATTAGTTATTATTATATTTCCTTGTTCATGATAATCGTTTATTATCCATGCTAGAATTGTATTGATAGGAAACTCAGATACATGTGTGGATACATAGACAACACCATGTCCCTAGTAAGCCTCTAGTTGACTAGCTCGTTGATCAATAGATGGTTACGGTTTCCTGGCCATGGACATTGGATGTCGTTGATAACGGGATCACATCATTAGGAGAATGATGTGATGGACAAGACCCAATCCTAAGCCTAGCACAAGATCATGTAGTTCGTATGCTAAAGATTTTCTAATGTCAAGTATCATTTCCTTAGACCATGAGATTGTGCAACTCCCGGATACCGTAGGAATGCTTTGGGTGTGCCAAACGTCACAACGTAACTGGGTGGCTATAAAGGTACACTACAGGTATCTCCGAAAGTGTATGTTGGGTTGGCACGAATCGAGACTGGGATTTTTCACTCTGTGTAAACGGAGAGGTATCTCTGGGCCCACTCGGTAGGACATCATCATAATGTGCACAATGTGATCAAGGAGTTGATCATGGGATGATGTGTTACGAAACGAGTAAAAGAGACTTGCCGGTAACGAGATTGAACAAGGTATCGGGATACCGACGATCGAATCTCGGGCGAGTATCATACCGCTAGACAAAGGGAATTGAATACGGGATTGATTAAGTCCTTGACATCGTGGTTCATCCGATGAGATCATCGTGGAACATGTGGGAGCCAACATGGGTATCCAGATCCCGCTGTTGGTTATTGACCGGAGAGTCATCTCGGTCATGTCTGCATGTCTCCCGAACCCGTAGGGTCTACACACTTAAGGTTCGGTGACGCTAGGGTTATAGAGATATTAGTATGCGGTAACCCAAAAGTTGTTCGGAGTCCCGGATGAGATCCCGAACGTCACGAGGAGTTCCGGAATGGTCCAAAGGTAAAGACTTATATATGGGAAGTCTTGTTTTGGTCGCCGGAAAAGTTTCGCGCATTATCGTTATTGTACCGGGAGTGCCGAAAGGGGTCCGGGGGTCCACCAAGGGGGTCCACCTGCCCCGGGGGCCACATGGGCTGTAGGGGTGTGCGCCTTCGCCTATATGGGCCAAGGACACCAGCCCCAAGAGGCCCATGCGCCAAGAGATAAGGGAAAGGAAGAGTCCTAAAGGGGGAAGGCACCTCCTAGGTGCCTTGGGGAGGATGGACTCCTCCCTGGCCGCACCCTTCCTTGGAGGAAGGGCCAAGGCTGCGCCCCCCTCTCCCTTGGTCCTATATATAGTGGGGGGAAGGGAAGGCAACCATACCTAAGCCCTGGCGCCTCCCTCTCCCTCCCATGACACATCTCCCTCCTCCCGCAGCGCTTGGCGAAGCCCTGTTGGAATCCCGCTACTTCCACCACCACGCCGTCGTGCTGCTGGATCTCCATCAACCTCTCCTTCCCCCTTGCTGGATCAAGAAGGAGGAGACGTCGCTGCTCCGTACGTGTGTTGAACGCGGAGGTGCCGTCCGTTCGGCGCTAGGATCATCGGTGATTCGGATCACGACGAGTACGACTCCATCAACCCCGTTCTCTTGAACGCTTCCACGTGCGATCTACTTGGGTATGTAGATCCACTCCTACCTCGTTGCTAGATGATTCCATAGATTGATCTTGGTGACATGTAGGAAAATTTTGAATTATTGCTACGTTCCCCAACAGTGGCATCATGAGCTAGGTCTATGCGTAGTTTCTATGCACGAGTAGAACACAAAGTAGTTGTGGGCGTTGATTTTGTTCAATATGCTTACCGTTACTAGTCCAATCTTGATTCGGCGGTATTGTGGGATGAAGCGGCCCGGACCGACCTTACACGTACTCTTACGTGAGACTGGTTCCACCGACTGACATGCACTAGTTGCATAAGGTGGCTAGCGGGTGTCTGTCTCTCCCACTTTAGTCGGATCGGATTCGATGAAAAGGGTCCTTATGAAGGGTAAATAGCAATTGGCATATCACGTTGTGGTCTTTGCGTAGGTAAGAAACGTTCTTGCTAGAAACCCATAGCAGCCACGTAAAACATGCAAACAACAATTAGAGGACGTCTAACTTGTTTTTGCAGGGTATGCTACATGATGTGATATGGCCAAGAAGAATGTGATGAATGATATATGTGATGTATGAGATTGATCATGTTCTTGTAATAGGAATCACGGCTTGCATGTCGATGAGTATGACAACCGGCAGGAGCCATAGGAGTTGTCTTTATTTATTTATGACCTGCGTGTTAACATAAACGTCATGTAATTACTTTACTTTATTGCTAACCGTTAGCTGTAGAAGTAGAAGTAATAGCTGGCGAGACAACTTCATGAAGACACGATGATGGAGATCATGATGATGGAGATCATGGTGTCATGCCAGTGACGATGATGATCATGGAGCCCCGAAGATGGAGATCAAAAGGAGCAATATGATACAGGCCATATCATATCACTATTTGATTGCATGTGATGTTTATCATGTTTTTGCATCTTGTTTACTTAGAACGACGGTAGTAAATAAGATGATCCCTCATTAAAATTTCAAGAAAGTGTTCCCCCTAACTGTGCACCGTTGCGAAAGTTCGTCGTTTCGAAGCACCATGTTATGATCGGGTGTGATAGATTCTTACGTTCGAATACAATGGGTGTTGACGAGCCTAGCATGTACAGACATGGCCTCGGAACACATGCGAAACACTTAGGTTGACTTGACGAGCCTAGCATGTACAGACATGGCCTCGGAACACAAGAGACCGAAAGGTCGACAATGAGTCGTATGGTAGATACGATCAACATGAAGATGTTCACCGATGATGACTAGTCCGTCTCACGTGATGATCGGACACGGCCTAGTTGACTCGGATCATGTAATCACTTAGATGACTAGAGGGATGTCTATCTGAGTGGGAGTTCATAAGATGAACTTAATTATCCTGAACATAGTCAAAAGGTCTTCGCAAATTATGTCGTAGCTCGCGCTTCAGTTCTACTGTTTAGATATGTTCCTAGAGAAAATTTAGTTGAAAGTTGATAGTAGCAATTATGCGGACTAGGTCCGTAAATTGAGGATTGTCCTCATTTGCTTCATAGAAGGCTTATGTCCTTAATGCACCGCTCAGTGTGCTGAACCTCGAACGTCGTCTGTGGATGTTGCGAACATCTGACATACACATTTTGATAACTACGTGATAGTTCAGTTAAACGGTTTAGAGTTGAGGCACCGAAGAAGTTTTGAAACGTCGTGAAACATATGAGATGTTTCGAGGGCTGAAATTGGGATTTCAGGCTGGTGCCCATGTCAAGAGGTATAAGACCTCCGACGATTTTCTTAGCCTACAAACTAAGGAGAAAATCTCAATTGTTGAGCTTGTGCTCAGATTGTCTGAGTACAACAATCATTTGAATCGAGTGAGAGTTGATCTTCCAGATGAGATAGTGATGTTTCTCCGAAGTCATTACCACCAAGCTGCTAGAGCTTCGTGATGAACTATAATGTATCGGGGACATATATGATGATCCTTGAGATATTCGAGATGTTTGACACCACAAAAGTAGAAATCAAGAAGGAGCATCAATTGTTGATGGTTGGTGAAACCACTAGTTTCAAGAAGGGCAAGGGCAAAAGGGGATACTTCATGAAACGGCAAATCAGCTGCTGCTCTAGTGAAGAAACCCTAGGTTGAACCCAAACCCGAGACTAAGTGCTTCTGTAATAAGGGGAACAGACACTGGAGTAGAATTACCCTAGATACTTGGTAGATGAGAAGGCTGGCAAGGTCGATAGAAGTATATTGGATATACATTGTGTTAATGTGTACTTTACTGGTACTCCTAGTAGCACCAGGGTATTAGATAACGGTTCAGTTGCTAAGTGTTAGTAACTCGAAATAACAGCTACAGAATAAACGGAGACTAGCTAAAGGTGAGCTGACGATATGTGTTAGAAGTGTTTCCAAGGTTGATATGATCAAGCATCGCACACTCCCTCTACCATCGAGATTGGTATTAAAACCTAAATAATTGTTATTTGGTGTTTGCGTTGAGCATAGACATGATTGGATTATGTCTATCGCAATACGGTTATTCATTTAAAGAGAATAATGGTTACTCTGTTTATTTGAATAATACCTTCAATGGTCTTACACCTGAAATGAATGGTTCATTAAATCTCGATCGTAGTGATACACATGTTCATGCCAAAAGATATAAGATAGTAATGATAGTACCACCTACTTGTGGCACTGCCACTTAAGTCATATCGGTATAAAACACATGAAGAAGCTCCATCTTGATGGATCTTTGGACTCACTCATTTTTGAAAGGATTGAGACATGCGAACCATGTTTGTTGGTAGATATGCATGAAGAAACTCTATACAGATGGATCGTTTGGGCTCACTTGATTTTGAATCACTTGAGACATGCAAATCATACCACATGGGCAAGATGACTGAAAGCCTCGTTTTCAGTAAAATGGAACTAGAAAGCAACTTGTTGGAAGTAATACATTTTGATGTGTGCAATCCAATGAGTGCTGAGGCATGTAGTGGATATCGTTATGTTCTTACTTCACAGATGATTTGAGTAGATGTTGAGTATATTTACTTGGTGAATCACGAGTCTGAATTATTGAAAGGTTCAAGTAATTTCAGGGTGAAGTTGAAAGATCGTCGTGACAAGAGGATAAAATATCTATGATATGATCATAGAGATGAATATCTGAATTACGAGTTTGGCACAAAATTAAGACATTGTGGAAATTGTTTCACAACTAATACAGCCTGGAACACCATAGTGTGATGGTGTGTTCGAACATCATAACTGCACCCTATTGGATATGATGCATACCATGATGTCTCTTATCGAATTACCACGATAGTTTATGGGTTAGGCATTAAAGACAACCACATTCACTTTAAATAGGGCACCACATAATTCCGATGAGATGACACCATACGAACTATGGTTTAGAGAAACCTAAGCTGTCATTTCTTAAAAGTTTGGGGCTGCGACGCTTATGTGAAAAGTTTTAGGCTGATAAGCTCGAACCCAAAGCGGATAAATGCATCTTCATAAGACACCCAAAACAGTTGGGTATACCTCCTGTCTCAGATCCGAAAGCAATAAGGGATTGTTTCTAGAATCGGGTCCTTTCTCAAGGAAAAGTTTCTCTCGAAAGAATTGAGTGGGAGGATGGTGGAGACTTGATGAGGTTATTGAACCATCTCTTCAACTAGTGTGTGGCAGGGCACAGGGAGTTGTTCCTGTGGCACCTACACCAATTGAAGTGGAAGCTTATGATATTGATCACGAGACTTCGGATCAAGTCACTCCCAAACCTCGTAGGATGACAAGGATGCATACTACTTCAGAGTGGTACGTAATCCTGTCTTGGAAGTCATGTTGCTAGACAACAATGAACCTACGAGCTATGGAGAAGCAATGGTGGGCCCGGATTCCAAAATGGCTCGAGGCCATATAATCCGAGAGAGGATCCATATATGAAAACAAAGTGTAGACTTTGGAAGAACTACTTGATGGTCGTAAGGCTGTTAGGTACATATGGATTTTAAAAGGAAGACGGACAATGATGGTAAGTATCACCATTAAGAAAGCTTGACTTGTCGTTAAGATGTTTTCCGACAAAGTTCAAGGAGTTGACTGCGATGAGACTTTCTCACTCGTAGCGATGCTAAGAGTCTGTTGGAATTATATTAGCGATTACTACATTATTTATGAAATCTTGCAGATAGGATGTCAAAACATTGTTTCCTCGACGATTTTCTTGAGGAAAGGTTGTATGTGATACAACCGGAAGGTTTTGTCAATCCTGAAAGATGCTAATAAGTATGCAAAGCTCCAGCAATCCTTCTAAGGACTGGAGTAAGAATCTCGGAGTTGGAATGTATGCTTTGATGAGATGATCAAAGATTTTGGGTGTATACAAAGTTTATGAGAAACTTGTATTTCCAAAGAAGTGAGTGGGAGCACTGTAGAATTTCTGATAAATATATGTTGCTGACATATTGTTGATCAGAAATGACGTAGAATTTCTGGAAAGCATATAGGGTTATTTGGAAAGTGTTTTTCAATGGAAAGCCTGGATTAAGCTACTTGAACATTGAGCATCAAGATCTATAAGGATAGATCAAAATTCTTAATGGTACTTTCAAATGAGCACATACCTTGACATGATCTTGAAGGTGTTCAAGATGGATCAGTCAAAGAAGGAGTTCTTGCCTGAGTTGTAAGGTATGGAGTTAAGACTTAAAGCTCGACCACGGCAGAAGAAAGAGGAAGGGCGAAGGTCGTCCCCTATGCTTTTATCATAGGCTCTCTACAGTATGCTATGCTGTGTACCACACCTGAAGTATGCCTTGCCATAAGTCAGTCAAGGGGTACAAGAGTGATCCAAGAATGGATCACAGGACAGCGGTCAAAGTTATCCTTAGTAACTAGTGGACTAAGGAATTTTCTCGATTATGGAGGTGGTAAAAGAGTTCGTCGTAAAGGGTTACGCAGATGCAAACTTTGACACTAAATCTAGATTATTCTGAGTAGTAAACTGGATTCGTATAGTAGAACAGTTATTTGGAATAGCTCCAAATGTAGCGTAGTATTTGCATCTACAAGATGACATAAGAAATTTGCGAAGTACATACGGATCTGAAAGATTCAGACCCGTTGACTATAACATCTCTCACAAGCATAACATGATCAAACCCAGAACTCATCGAGTGCTAATCACATGGTAATGTGAACTAGATTATTCACTCTAGTAAACTCTTTGGGTGTTAGTCACATGGGGATGTGACCTTGAGTGTTAATCACATATCGATGTGAACTGGATTATTGACTCTAGTGCAAGTGGGAGACTGTTGGAAATATCCCCTAGAGGCAATAATAATTTAGTTATTATTATATTTCCTTGTTCATGATAATCGTTTATTATCCATGCTAGAATTGTATTGATAGGAAACTCAGATACATGTGTGGATACATAGACAACACCATGTCCCTAGTAAGCCTCTAGTTGACTAGCTCGTTGATCAATAGATGGTTACGGTTTCCTGGCCATGAACATTGGATGTCATTGATAACGGGATCACATCATTAGGAGAATGATGTGATGGACAAGACCCAATCCTAAGCCTAGCACAAGATCATGTAGTTCGTATGCTAAAGCTTTTCTAATGTCAAGTATCATTTCCTTAGACCATGAGATTGTGCAACTCCCGGATACCGTAGGAATGCTTTGGGTGTGCCAAACGTCACAACGTAACTGGGTGGCTATAAAGGTACACTACAGGTATTTCCGAAAGTGTCTGTTGGGTTGGCACGAATCGAGACTGGGATTTGTCACTCTGTGTAAACGGAGAGGTATCTCTGGGCCCACTCGGTAGGACATCATCATAATGTGCACAATGTGATCAAGGAGTTGATCACGGGATGATGTGTTACGAAACGAGTAAAAGAGACTTGCCGGTAACGAGATTGAACAAGGTATCAGGATACCGACGATCGAATCTCGGGCAAGTATCATACCGCTAGACAAAGGGAATTGAATACGGGATTGATTAAGTCCTTGACATCGTGGTTCATCCGATGAGATCATCGTGGAACATGTGGGAGCCAACATGGGTATCCAGATCCCGCTGTTGGTTATTGACCGGAGAGTCATCTCGGTCATGTCTGCATGTCTCCCGAACCCGTAGGGTCTACACACTTAAGGTTCGGTGATGCTAGGGTTATAGAGATATTAGTATGTGGTAACCCGAAAGTTGTTCATAGTCCCGGATGAGATCCCGGACGTCACGAGGAGTTCCGTAATGGTCCGGAGGTAAAGATTTATAGATGGGAAGTCTTGTTTTGGTCGCCGGAAAATTTTCGCGCATTATTGGTATTGTACCGGGAGTGCCGAAAGGGGTCCGGGGGTCCACCAAGGGGGTCCACCTGCCCCGGGGGCCACATGGGCTGTAGGGGTGTGCGCCTTGGCCTATATGGGCCAAGGACACCAGCCCCAAGAGGCCCATGCGCCAAGAGATAAGGGAAAGGAAGAGTCCTAAAGGGGGAAGGCACCTCCTAGGTGCCTTGGGGAGGATGGACTCCTCCCTGGCCGCACCCTTTCTTGGAGGAAGGGCCAAGGCTGCCCCCCCTCTCCCTTAGTCCTATATATAGTGGGGGGAAGGGAGGGCAACCATACCTAAGCCCTGGCACCTCACTCTCCCTTCCATGACACATCTCCCTCCTCCCGCAGCGCTTGGCGAAGCCCTGTTGGAATCCCGCTACTTCCACCACCACGCCGTCGTGCTGCTGGATCTCCATCAACCTCTCCTTCCCCCTTGCTGGATCAAGAAGGAGGAGACGTCGCTGCTCCGTACGTGTGTTGAACGCGGAGGTGCCGTCCGTTCGGTGCTAGGATCATCGATGATTTGGATCACAACGAGTACGACTCCATCAACCCCGTTCTCTTGAACGCTTCCGCGCGCGATCTACAAGGGTATGTAGATCCACTCCTCTCTCGTTGCTAGATGACTCCATAGATTGATCTTGGTGACACGTAGGAAAATTTTGAATTATTGCTACGTTCCCCAACAGCCACTTGCCAGATGGGGTTAATGATACATGTATTGTCTTGATCCTAAAGGTCCAGCACCCGGAGTCGCTAAAGGATTTCTGTCCGATATCGTTGTGCAATGTGATATATAAGATTGTATCAAAATGCATGGTTAATCGTCTCAGGCCCCTTCTCATAGAACTTATCTCTGAAAATCAAAGTGCGTTCATTCCGGGTCGACTAATCTCAGATAATTCGATTATAGCATTTGAATGTATCCACCATGTCCAAACCTCCCCCGGAGGTAATGATTTTTATGCTTATAAGCTGGATCTCTCAAAAGCTTATGACCGGGTTGATAGGGGTTTTCTGGAGCATGCACTGTTGAAGTGGGGTTTCGCCCCCCAGTGGGTGTTCCGAGTTATGGAATGTGTTCGTTCGGTCAGATATGCGGTGAAATTTAATGGACGTCTCTTGGAGCAATTTACACCTTCCCGTGGTTTGCGACAAGGTGACCCTTTATCACCCTTTTTATTCCTCCTTGTGGCTGATGCATTGTCTGCTCTATTACATAATGTTGTCCAACAAAGAGGTCTTGAAGCTATCAAAATATGTAGAAGAGCTCCTACTATCTCACATTTGTTGTTTGCGGATGATTCTCTGCTTTTCTTTCGAGCAACTAGCGAGTACGCGGCGGTTGTCAAGGATGTTTTGAGCACTTATGCTTCAGCTACGGGTCAACTCATAAACCCTTCGAAGTGCTCCATCCTGTTTGCTGACAATTGTCCTAATCAAGTTGCTGATGATGTAGAGCATATTCTGGGCGTGACGCAACAAGAATTTGAACCTAAGTACTGGGGGCTCCCTGTTCCAGAAGGGAGAATGCATAAAGGTCGTTTTGAGTCTTTACAGTTCAGATTGAGCAAGCGTTTGGTTGACTGGAGTGAACCCCACTCTTCTTTTGCTAGTAAGGAGGTGCCGATAAAGGCTGTCGCTCAGGCCATCCCAGTCTATTTGATGAGTATTTTTAAGCTGCCTCTTTCTGTTTGTGATGACTTGACAAAAATGATCAGACAATATTGGTGGGGTGTGGAAAATGGTAAGAAGAAGATGGCATGGGTTGCTTGCGAAAAATGACCCTCCCAAAAACTAAAGGGGGCAATGGTTTTCATCATATGCGAGCTTATAATCAGGCCTTGTTGGCCAAACAAGCCCGGAGGCTTCTTACGTCCCCGGAATCACTTTGCGCAAGACTTATTCAGGCTAAATACTTCCCAAACGGGAACCTGTGGGATACAGTATTTCCGACTAATAGTTCAACGGTGTGGAAAGGAATCGAGGATGGCCTGGAATTGGTAAAGAAAGGGATGCTTTGGCGCGTTGGCAATGGTGCAAGTATACGAGTGTGGAGGGACCCCTGGATCCCAAGGGGTCTGCCGTTCACACCGATTTTGCCAAAACGCAATTGCCGCCTTAACAGAGTTGCAGATTTCCTTGATGACCCGGGTAATTGGAAAACAGACTTGTTGCAGCAGTTTTTCTATCAGGCGGATATTGAATCGATACAGATGATCCGGATGTCCCCGCGGCAACAGGAGGAATTTATATCATGGCCATGGGACATATCAGGCAGCTTGACAGTTAAAAGTGCCTACAATTTGGCAATGTCCATTCAAAGTGAGCAAGTCTGTACGGGTGCTTCTAGCTCCTCACCTATGGGTGAGCGACCCATATGGAAGCTAGTCCGGGGGGCGGCTGTACCTCCCAAAATGAGACATTTTGGTTGGCAAGTCAGCTCAGGATCATTACCCACAAATGCAGAGAAGTGCAGGAGGCACCTAGGGACATCCGCGTATTGCAGTCTATGCAATCGGGACAAGGAATCTTCATTTCATGCCTTACTAGTGTGCCCTACGGCAGCTCTCTTGTGGGATACAATGCGGTTGGTCTGGCCATTACCGAACCGATTGGACATTATATGTACAGGAGACGAATGGCTCCTTCATCTCCTTGCTGAATCACATGAAAAAGCCAGGAGCAGGATCATTATGGTTTTGTTGCGAAGTTGGCACCTTCGAAACGAAATCACACATGGTAAACCAATCCCACCACTAGAAGTCTCCTGTTCGTTTCTATCTAGCTATTACAACACTTTCAATCAAATCTCGGTGAGTATTGAGGAGATTATTAAAGGAAAAGCCTCGATGACAGCTGAAATAAACACACAAGTAAGAGCTCCATTTACCCCGCAGGCCATGGCCCAACCCTTCAGCGGGCAAGGTCGCGTTATCGACCGACGGCTCGTTTAACCCTATGGATGGCTCGACGGGCACATGCATGATTCTAAGAGATGATAAAGGTGGGGTTATTTTTGCGTCCTACCGCAAACTCTTCATTGCAATGAAGCCCTAGAAGCAGAACTACAGGCTATGATGGAAGGGCTTAAGTTGTCGGTGGAACATTCAAATGCTACAATCCTGCTTCAATCTGATTGTGGTGTGGCCCTCAAGATGCTCTCCGAGGATTCCTTTAATAGATCAGCTTATGGCCATTTGGTTCCGGAGATCAAAAGTTACTTGAGTGATAGGGTTGTTATTCCTGTTAAAATCCTTCATGAACAGAATAGGGTTGCACATTGTTTAGCAAACTTTGGTAGATGTGGTGACAGCACAGCCTGTTGGTTGGGTCAACCACCTCCATGCATCAGCAATTTAGTCGCTGAAGATTGTAACTCTATCATTATGGAATAAAAAACCCTATACTCTCTTGCAAAAAAAAGAGTGCGATCAAGCTGCCGGATGATTAATTTAGGAAATCTAGGTTTAGTTCGTTTGTACTTTCGTCATACTAGTATGAGTCCGATTAGAATATAGAGTCAGATTAGAATAGATTTGACCGTGAGGACTTGGCCGGACGTGTATAAATACATGGGCAGGCTATAGCTGTGTAACACGAGAGAAAAATCAGAAAAGAAATAAAAAGAGGAAAAACAGGGCACGATACGAGCCCTTGGCTATCAATTTTGTGTGCGCGTATGTTCATGCAATTTTATATGATCGATCCTAAGGGTGAATTCCAACAATAATGATATGCAATACAACATTTCAACTCCAAAATATTTTATTTTTAATTTTCCACTAGAAGGCAACAGGTTGGTGCATAGAAAATGTCCTCCTTTATTCGTATAGAAATAATTTTGTTTCCTTGTGTGTAAGAACCCAACGGGCACACTTTTAGAAAAGAATCACTGTTGACGAATTAGTAGCAGCCTGTTGATATAGTTGCATTTATTTTTGTTTCCTTGCAGATAGATTTTATCCGAGTCGTCCTTGCAGATGGATATACCAAAGATGGCAGCGGCAGAGGTGGGGTGGCGATCTACCAACAAAGTAGAGATGGTGGCGCACTGTACCAAGGTTGGAGAGGAATACTTTCAGGGAAAAAACAACTTGTCCTATTTTTTAGCTAATCGTGAATGAAAATTATTAGGACCTTGCAGATATCTTCGGAAACTTAATTAATTATTGGGCACACATATTACCATTAATTTTAAAGCTTAACATGACTATTCTTACTATCTACTCCCACTTCTCTCAGTCTTTTTGCTTGCCTTTTTGGCATAATTGTATCTTTGCTTGCCTGGCTGGTCCAAAGTCACTATATTTTCGTTATAGAGTTACTTTTCATAGTCCAAAATAAACAGAGATAAAAATTGGGGGCGGGCGTAGCTACCACCATGGGTAGCAAATTATTTCTGATAGTTCTAATGATATATGTTTGAACACATATAACAAACATTTTAACGATAAACTAGTGGTCAAATTTTTCTCAAATAAAATGTGGGTTGGGCCTTATAAACTCAAACAGAGTTTGTTCTTAATTCTGAGTCAGATGATAATAATATGCAATGCTATATTTTAATTTAAGAAAACATTTTAATTTTATTTTCTACTAGAGGGCAACTGGCTGGTGCATAGAAGATGACCTCCTTTAGTGATATAGAAATACTTTCGTTCCCTCCTTTATTTAAGAAACACTTTTTGAAACAAATCACACTTGGCCATTAGTAGCAGCCCCTGTTGATATAGTTGCATTTATTTGTTTCCTCCCAGATAGATTTTTTTGAGTCGTCCTTGCAGATAGATATACAAGGGAGTAATGCTACATCTACAGGAAATTACGGGGGAGAGTGGTTTACAGAGTGACGAGGCATTATTTCATTGGTCAATTTTTGGGGCACCGGCCCACCCCTGAAAATCAGGGGGCGGAGGTATGATTATTATTATTTTGCCGGAAAAAGTGTTTTTTTGCGAGGTATGACTAGACGAGAAGGGAGGTCCGTAATTTCCTGTTGATTACCTGTAGGTGTAGGATTATATTGTACAGGTTTGCTATTTCACATCTAGATGTGAAATAGCTATCTCACATCTAAATCCAGAACCGCTAGATGGTCTAGTTGTCGTGCTCGCTCGCGGCGCGTTGTCTCCCTGTCAGGTCGTTGCTAGTGCGTTGTCTCGCTTGCTGCCTGTGTGCTCGTTACTAGTGCGAGGTCTTGTTGGTTTTCACAAGCAGGTCTATGCTGGATCGTTGCTAGTGCGAGGTTCCGTTCCTTTTTCCATTTCCATTCACAAGTCTGTGTTACACCTTGTCCTAGTTAATTTTCTTGTACGCTCCCATTTGATTCCCAGTATTTGTTTTTTTCGTTTCTGTTTTATTTTCCTTTTTTCTATTATTTTTTCTATTTCATTATTTGTTTTAAATCATGAATTATATTAAATTCATGATTTTTTGTTTTATTTATATTTTATATTTTTATCTTTTCCATTTTTTATTTTTATCCGTTTAAAGTTAATGAACTTGGTTTTACTCTGTCATATGTTCGCTTAAAATGTCCTACAAATCTTGATTGTGGGTTATTTTGGCATGTGCTGTGTAGCGTCATGTGTTTGGTGCTTGTCGACTTGTTTGTGTGTGCGTCTTTTGTTGGCCGTTTTTGTAACGTGCTCTGGGGTCCCGTTTCAAATCGGTTTCCTAATTATCATCTAAATGAGGGTTAACAATGTTTCATCTAACTCGTATATCATTAGATACACATGTTTCTGAGTGATGTTCTTTGTCTTTGCGCTGTGTTGTCTGTTTGTCCTCGTGAAGCAGTGAGACCCGATATGACATTTTCCAGTGGGCCGTTATTATGTTTTGTGTATGGTTTTTTTGTGCAAGGCAACGTGTCCTTCTATTCACAGTTTTCTTTTATTTTTTGGTTTTGATCGTGTATCTAGATAGGAGTGTAACTAGATTTTTTGTTTTCAGATTTGCTAAATCTAATCTAGATGAGTTTTAGCTCATTGATGTCTATAATTGTTTGATTTGTTTGCTTTAATGTTCGCACAAACTCGATCATGCACGCATCTGTCAACTTATTCTATTTTGTCGTGCGCCCTCTTGTCTCGTCTGTTTTGTGTCATCATGATCCCGCATTTATTTTCACATGGGCCCATATATGTCATCATTTGGGGGTCTCGATCATGAAGCATATCCCTCATCTTCTCACTGGCCGACCTTTGACCCCTGTTATTTATTTTCCATCCTAGTTATAGGTCCATCCTTGACATGTGACTGGCATGTAGTTTGTTTCATTCTAGTTACAAGTCGACCATTAACTAGCAACTAGGATCATAGTTTCGTAGTTGTCCCAGGTGCAAGTCCATCCTCGACTCACTGCTGGAGCATGTGTATTTGTTTCTCATCCCAGTTGTAGGTCCACCATTGACATGCGACTAGGACTGTAGTTTGTTTCATCTTAGTTGCAAGTCAACCTTTGACTCGCAACTGGGCTCATAGTTTCCTAGTTATCCCAAATACAAGTCTACCCTTGACTCCTTGCTAGAGCATGTGTTTTTAATTTTCATCATTGACACACAATTGGGCATGTAGTTTGTCTCGTCCTAGTTGCAAGTAGACCCTAGACTCGCAACCGGGCTCATAGTTTCGTAGTTGTTCCCAGGTGCAAGTCCACCCTCGACTCACAACTGGCTCGTAGTTTCGTAGTTGTCCCAGATACAAGTCCACCCTCGACTCCTTACTGGAGCATGTGTTTTTATTTTTTATCCAAGTTGCAGGTCCACCATTGACACACAACTGGGCGTGTAGTTTATCTCATCCTAGTTGCAAGTAGGCCCTTGACTCACAACTGAGCTCGTAGTTTCGTAGTTGTCCCAGGTGCAAGTCCACCCTCGACTAGCAACTGGGCACATAGTGGTCAGACTTGCAAGCCCACCCTCAACCCGCAACTAGAGCATGTGTTTTTGTTTTTCATCCCAGCTGCAAGTCCACCCTTGACTCGCAACTAGGCCCATAACTTGTTTATCCCAGTTGCAAGTCAACCCTTGATTCGCAACAAGCTCATAGTTTTGTAGTTGTCCCAAGTGCAAGCCCCCTCGACTCACAATTGGGCTTGTAGTTGTCCAAGTTGCAAGCCCGCTCTCTACTCACAAACTAGAGCATGTGTTTTGTTTTTCATACTAGTTGCAAGTCTACCTTTTGATTGCAACTAGCTCATAACTTGTTTTATCCCAATTGCAAGTCGACCCTTAACTCGCAATTGGGCTTGTAGTTTCATAGTTGTCCCAGTTGCAAGTCCACCCTTGACTCGCAACTAGGCTCGTAGTTGTCCCAGTTGCAGGTTCATCATTAACACGCAACTGGGCATGTAATTTGTCTCATCCTAGTTGCAAGTCGACCCTTGACTTGCTACTGGGATCATAGTTTCATAGTTGTCCCAGGTGCAAGTCGATCCTCGACTCGCCACAGGGCTCGTAGTTTTCACACTTGCAAGTCCACCCTCTAATCGCAACTAGGTTCATAGTTGTCTGAGTTGACAGTCAACCCTTGACTCGCAACTGGAGCCTATGTTTTTGTTTTTCATTATAATTGCAAGTCCACCCTTACTCGCAATTGGGCTTGTGGTTTGTTTCAACCCAATTGCAATTTGACCCATTAATCGCAACTGGGCTCGTAGATTCATAGTTGTGCCAGTTGCAAGTCCGCCCTTGACTTGCAACTAGCTCGTAGTTGTCCCAGTTGCAAGCCCACCATCGACTTGCAACTGAGCATGTGTTTTGTTTTTATCCCAGTTGCAAATCCACGCTCGACTCGCAACTGGGCTTGTAGTCTGTCATTTGTCCCAGATGCAAGTCCACCCTTGATTCGCAAATAGTATCATAGTTTTGTGTAGTTGTCCAAGTTACAAGTCCACCCTTGACTTGCAACTAGGCCTATTCTTTGTTTCATCCCAGTTGCAAGTCCACCCTTGACTCGCGACTGGGCTTGTAGTTTTGTAATTGTCTCTGTTGTAGTTCCACTCCCGAATCGCAACTAGGCCGATAGTTTTGTTGTTGTCACTGTTGCAAGTCCACCCTCCGACTCACAACTCGGTTGTTTGTTTTGTCATGCACCCTCGACTCGTAGATGGAATCATAGTATTGTGTAGTTGTCCCCGTTGCAAGTACGTCCTCAACTCGCAACTTCAGCATGGTTTTGTTGTTGTCCCAGTTGCAAGTCCAGCCTTCGACTCGCAACTGGGCCGTTTGTTTTGTTCCCAAATGCAAGTACACCCTCGGCTCACAACTCGCATAGTAGTTTTATGTAGTTCCCAATTGCAAGTCCGCCCTTGACTCGCAGCTAGGCCATTGTTTGTTTCATCCCAGTTGCAAGTACACCCTTGACTCGAAACTGGGGTTGCAGTTTTGTAGTTGTCCCAGTTGCAAGTTCACTCTCGACTCGCAACTTAGCCCATAGTTTTCTTGTTGTCCTTGTTTCTCCGGCTCACAGCTAGGCCTTTTGTTTTGCTAATTGCAGTGCACCCTCAACTCGTAACTGGCATCGTAATTTTGTGTTGTTCCGGTTAAAGTCAATGCTCGACTCACAACTAGGCCATTGTTTGTTTGTATACCAGTTGCAAGTCCACCTCGACTCGCAACTTGGGCATGATTTTGTCGTTGTCCTAGTTGCAAGTCCAATCTCTGACCCGCAACTGGGCCATTTGTTTTTATCCCGGTCGCAAGTCCACCCTCAATTCACAACAGACATCGTAGTTTTGTGTAGTTGTCTCAGTTGCAAATCCACTCTTGACTTGCAACTAGGCATGTTGTTTGTTTCATCCCAATTGCAAGTCCGCCCTTGACTCGCAACTTGACTCGTAGTTTTCTAGTTATCTCAGTTGCAAGTCCACCCTCACTTCACAATTGGGCCTATACTTTTGTTGTTGTCCCTGTTGCAAGTCCACCCTCTGACTCGCAACTGGGTCATTTGTTTTGCCAGTTGCAAGTGCACCCTCGACTTGCAGCTAGCATCGTAGTATTTGTGTAGTTATCCCGGTTGTAAGTCCATCCTCGACTCTCAACTACGACATAGTTTGTTTTCATCCCGGTTGCAAGTTCACCCTTGACTCGTAACTTGGGTCATGGTTTTGTTATTGTCCCAGTTACAAGTCCAATCTCTCACTCACAACTAGTTTGTTTGTATCCATCCCAGCTGCAAACTCACCCACGATTCACAATGGGCATCGTAGTTTCGTGTACTTGTTCCAGTTGTAAGTCCAACCTCGACTTGTAACTAGGCCCATTATTTTTTTCTCCTAGTTGTAAGTCCACTCTCGACTTGTAATAGGGACCATTGTTTGTTTCTTAAAATTCTTCTTGTTCTTTCTTCATTTCCTTACCTTTTTTATAATTTCTAAATCTGTTTCAAAATATGAATATTTCGGAAATTTGTGAACATAGTTTGTGAATCGGCGAACATTTTTTTAATCTGCGAACAAATTTTGAATATCGTGAATATTTTTCTACTTCGTGAACATTTATTGAGTGTACAATCAATTGTTCACTATGAGTTTTAAAATAATTTAGTGCATATTAGAAAAATGTTCACCATATATTAAAAAAGTTCATCGTATATTAAAAGAGGTTAAGTGTGTACTAAAAAATGTTAAGTGCATATTAAAGAAATGGTCATTGTGTATAATTAGCAAAATTCATCATATATAAAAAAGCTCGCTGTATATTAAAAATGTTCAATATATAGTACAAAAAGTTAGTGTATATTCAGAAGATGGTCATCGTATGTTAAAGGATTGTTCACCATATATTAAAACAATTTTTTATTCATTAAAAAAATTCTAATTTGAAAGCATTTATGTAAATTCATGAATAATATTTTTTGTGAAAAAACGAAAAAAAGTGATAACGCAAAAAAACAACAACAAATCCTTGTTAGCCTATTAGAAGCTAGCGATCAGAGACGTACTTGTAAAAGTTTGCTACCGGACGCATAAGCTACATCGAGCACTGCATCATGTACATCGAGCAATGCATAGGCTACAGCCATCGCACATGCATTGTGCACAACTAGCTAGCTATTAGATACACATATGGTGGGACGTGCGGGGCGAGATGTTTTTTTTTTGGGAGGCTTTGACAAACTAAATCAAACAAACAAGACAAACAATAAAATAATAAGATAATGCTGACACTATATTTAGATGTGAGATATTATCTCACATCTAGATGTAATATAGACGGACCCTTGTACTATATTGTATACAAGGCCAACAATGATGCATGGGAATGAAACGTCTTTTTCTTTTTTGCATGGAAGAAAACGTCGTGTGCATAAGAACTAAACGGACGACACGCCGTTGATATGTACGAGTACACACGTGCATAATAAGAACCAAACAGTAGGTACGGCGTACCTAATGCGCGAGACATTGCAAGCACTCCCCGTACGCGCCCGTCGTCGGAGGTGCGCACTTTGCCGCCGGCCGTGTCCACCCGCGCCCTCTCGTCCGGCCGCTCCAGCTGCATCCACGCATCAATATCAAATTTGTCCAGTCAGACGAGACCAAAGGAGAGAAATACGATACGCATGACACAATTATTCTCACCTTGTGGTCCTGGGAGAGTGGTAAGGCGTTGCCGGCGCGGCAGAGCACGGCGTGGGAGTCGCCGCAGTTGGCCACGAGGATGCTGCCGCGGACCAGGAGCGCCACCACGGCAGTGGACCCCATGATGGGCAACCCCGATTCTGACAACCCCATCCCCAGTGTGTCCGCCCACTCGAAGCTGACGCTCCGCCTCTTCATCATTTTCCAGGTGCTCCTTCCGGTAGGCAGTTGCCACGCGGGCCAGCTCCTCCGCCAGTATGACGTGCATCTGGTCACTGCACAGGGCCGACACCTGCAGCACCATGTACCACGTAGCAAGCAAATCAAACGCCGACATCAAGCACTCAACCCGGAGGTGGCGTGCAAGGTGCTCCAGTCTGGCAGCATTTGGAGGAAAGGGGACGGGGTTTTACCTGTGGGCCGCCGTGGCCGTCGAAGACGGCGAAGAAGTGCATGGGGGAGCCGTCGGCCCGGACGCAGAAGAACGGGCGCAGCGACACGGTGTCCTCCATGCCCTTCCGCTGATCCAGTCCCCGCTGCGACACGGACCCGAACGCGAGGGACCACACTGCCGCCGCTGCCGCTTCACCTGGCAGTAGAGGCGCCGGCGCCGCCACCACGCGGGAGCTCTCCCCTTCCTCTGGGCCCGTGAGGTAGCCCTCAGACCCCTCCGAGGATGCGTAGTACCCAGACAAGAGAGGTGAGAGCTGGACCTCGCCTTCCTCCGATGCCACGACAGGGTTGGCTCTCGACTCGCCAGCGGTGCTGGCCATAGCTACAGAGTACACTGATGGACGACGCGAAGGAGCAGTCCGGTTGAGCACAACGCGCGTGGGCTCCTGAAGCAGCAGAGGCTTCGCTACCAAGCGACCTGCGGGAAGAGGAGGAAGACGCTCCTGCAGCAGTTTTGTGTATAAAGAAACACACGGATTGAGCACACGTATCTTATCTATAAAGTAGCTAGTACCCATGTTAATTTTCTCATCTTATCCATTATTATCCTTATTAATTTCTCCTCTTTTCAATATTTCCTATTTTAATGTCACTTATTTTCTTTTTCCTGCATTTTAATGTTTCTTATCCATTTTAATGCTTCGCATTTAAATCCATTCTATGTTCCATTTATTTACAGAAATATACTGCTTATTATTGCAAGTACTAAAAAAACGGACAGATATTAATTTTCCCCGAATTACACATTGCATTAGGTCATCCGTTTCTCCTTTAGAATATTTATTTCATTGGTTTTTATTTGCTATTTCAAGCCACTCCAACCACAATCTCTTGCCACGCTCTCCTGGGAAAATTACAGATTGTTAAAGACAACTACCTAATGCACAATATCTTGCATATGATTTATGTCGCTAAGTGGAGTCTATATCGTCATTTATGTCTTCTTCCCAAAACTTCTACTCCAAAAAAAATAAGGAAATAATGTGTAATTAAAGCATCGCGATAAATAAGGAAATAAGCAGTAATCTCCACTCCTAATGTCCCAGTTGATAGGATTGCATGGTTATTTTTCGTCCCCCACTTTCGTCTGGGTTTTTTCGTCTCATCTCTCACCACACCAAAAAAAAACGCGCCTAACAAAATCATACGATCCAACTCCCCCCTCGATCTTTTTCGTGGTTGTGGGAGGTGATCCTCCGTCGCCCCCCGCCTTCGTCCTTCATTCCTGTCCCTTCCTCGCCTCTCCTCTATCTTCTGCGACGGCGCGGCCGACTCCGTGAGATTCCTCCTCCCTGATAGACTCCTCCCCGTCCCCCCACCCCACCCCCCGATAAGGGTTTCAGACGGCGGTGGCGCCCTCTTAGGAACCCTAACTGCGAACCCGCCAACCCACCTAGCAAGCGACAGACTCCCCTGTTGCCCTAGATGGCCGCCGTCGCCACCGTCTGGTCCTTCGCCGCCCCCTCGTCATCCTTCAGTGCCTCCTGCAGGTCACCCTCGCCGTCGCTGCTAAGAACTCCGAGCACGCACACGTGAGGCCTCCACCACCACCCACCACAATCCCCCCGGTCCCTCCCTCCCTCCCTGTCCACCGATGCAGACGGCGGTGCTGGTGGGCGGCCTGGCCCTCGACGTCCGTGGTGCCGTATCGGCGTCCCGCCGCTAGGAGCAGCAGCAGCGCCACATCGGCACCGTTACGCACCTCGCCGACGTGGTCAGCAAGACCTGCATCTGGATCCTCGCCCACTCTCCATCCTCTTACAGGTAATAGGCTTTCCACTCCCTCTTTTATCTTCCGCGTTCTCGTGTGCACAGATTGTGAGCGTGAAGGAATATTTTTCTTCTATTTCGTGCTGCTGCTATGCTCCTTCTGGCTTCACAATGCACGTATATAGATTCTTTAACGGAGTCGGATGCTGATAATATCAACTTAGTTCCCTGAATGCGATATATATATATATATATATATATATATATATATATATATATATATATATATATATATATATATATATATATATTCTTCCATTGCTATGAACTGATTGCCCAAACAATATATCTCTGGTTGACAGTCATGGCCTATTATTGTTGTTGTTAATTGACAACACTCTGCACATGTATTGTCCAATCACCGTCCAAACTTAAAGCTTGGCTGTGGATTTATTGTATGTGCCATACGCTATTCATAGCTACAAAATTGCAATCTCTTAAAAATGTTCTTGAATACAGTATTTCTTTTGTCACATAACCCATATGTTGATGATAAAGTTTGCTGTATGAGCTTGTGGCATACTGATCCGACAGGTGGCAGGTATACATTCAGATGCTGCAGCTCTAAGGGAGGGTAGTATATGGCACGCGGCTTCGTGGATTGTTCAACAAGAAGTGTTTGGGCATATTTGAAAGGCAATATTGTGAACATTGTACATCGATTTCCTTATTCCGCCATCAGCTTCTATTCATACGAGCGATACAAAAAGTTCAGTACTCACTATTGGAAATTTTGTATACACCGGGTGTGATGGTCTTCGCCGGGAGCCAAACCACAGGCACTCAGAAAAGTAAGAGATGCCGAGCGTGACTCTCGGCAAACACATATTAATGCCGAGAGTAGGCCTCGTCAAAAAGGCAACACTCGGCAAAGGAACTATTTGCCGAGGGCCAAGTGGCCACCACACGGCAAAGTTTTGCCACGCGGAAGGCTGCAGGATGAAGACGAAAAAGGTTCCGGCGTGTAGTGTTTTTGCGCCACATTCCTATGGAAAAAAAGTTCATCGCGTATACAAAAAAAATATTCATCATCTATTCAGAAAAGTGTTCATCATGTACTTGAAAAGGTGTTCAACAGATAATTGAAAAAGTGTTCAACGCATATTTGATAAATGTTCATCTTCTATTTGAGAAAGTGTTCAACACATATTTGATGTTGATCATGTGCTTCAAAAATGTTTACTGCGTATTTCAAAACGTGTGCATAAGAACCAAACAAACTACAGGCCTTTGATGCAATAGTAATACGTTCGTACCTGAAGCCCGCGACATGGCAAGCCCCCCAATCCCACACATACCCGTCGTTGGAGCGCCGCACTTTGCCTCCGGCTGCCTTAACACGCGCCCTCTCGTCCGCCCGCTCCAACCATATCCACGCCTCATCACGCTCAAAATTTGTCCATAGGAGAAAAAGACAATGTGCATGACGCGATTAATATCACCTTGTGGTCCTCAGAAAACGGGATGGCATCACCGGCGCAGCAGAGCACGGCACGGGAGTCGCTGCAGTTTGCCAACAGGATGCTGCCGCGGGCCAGAAGCGCCACCAAGGCAGTGCGTCCGCCTCTTCGTCAGCCCCATCAACCACTACCGGAATAATCCTATATGCCTACGGCCTTATCTATGCCGACGGCTTTTTGTCGGGGCCGTAGGCATAGTTAGGCCGTCGGCATATATCGATCTATGCCTACGGTGGCCGTAGGCATAGTTAGGCCGTCGGCATAGATGTGGCCCTGGTGGCCCAGGGACAAACGGCGGGCTGACGCCGTCAAATCTATGTCGACGTCCCTGACGGCGGCCGTCGGCATAGATATTATCTATATTTTTTTAGTAGGAGCTTCCATGTGGCAGAGCTATGCCGACGGCAAAGCCGTAGGCATAGTTTTCCATCTATGCCTACGGCCTTGCCGTAGGCATAACCCCGACACGTGGCGCCTCCTGGCAGCCCCTGGCCGAGAACTATGCCTACGGCCATGCCGTAGGCATAGATTTTATTTGTTTTTATTTTAAATTATTTTTATTTTTAAGTTAAATTTTGTTTAATTTAAATCTAACTTATCTAAACTTAAACATACACAAATTATACATCGATTTAGGGTAGAATTTTCCATAGATTATGAATATCCAGTTTGTTTTTGTTTTTGAGTATGTTAGAAATGTGGCCTCCTATACTTTTGCATGTAGGTCCTTCTGCTTTATTAAAATCATAAGTAATTGATACTTGGATTGATTTTGACAAAATTTATATGGTTTTTTATCAGAATCTTGAAAGGATTATGTGTTATACTATGTTTCAAATTTGAACAAACTTAAATCATGTTTGCTTCATCAGATTGTTTCAAGGACTGTGGTGGCGGGTGCAAAGGCAACTGGCTCAGGAGTGTGACCCTTCATGGACGCCGATGCCGCTGTCACTTGGGGGGAGGAAACGGCCATGTCGGGTTGACACGAAGGGAATCTTATGGTGGGTTTGTCCCAGACCTTGTTCTCAAGTGTTCCTATGGGCCTACCTATCACAACTAGGTGAAAACGTCCATTGGTCAAAGCTCGTCCGGTGAAAGTCAAAGGCGTAGATTTCCGAGTCAACTTGTCCAGGGTTCGGCTGACCGGGGACCGGTTCGGCTGACCGAGTCCTCATACATGCCGAAAGATGTGGTGCCATGTCTAAAGAGGCAATACGCGGCTCCAGTGTGAGGTTCACCCTCATGAACGGCGATGCAATCGAAGTAATCCTTCTGCGGTTTTGGCGTTGCATGAATATTCCTGAACACTTGAGCGTAATCAATTCATGAGATTTTTACACAGTGCAGACACATATGATATAATATGTGTGGCAATTTCTTATATTTTTGTAAGATGCAGGAGTATGTGAAAAAATCCCCCACCATGGATTGTTCTTCGCATGTCTATGAGTGTGGTCGAGGGCCTTTGGGGGCTAGCTACGCCATCAAATCTTGCGCCAGGTCCTCTTACATGTCTGGAAGTGTGCTGTCAGGTGCAAACAAACGACATGCGGCTCCGGAGTGTGACACCCTTCACGAAAGGTGCTGCCGCCGGCACTTGCAGGGGGGGGGGGGGAATGGCCGCATCGGGTCGACACGAGGGGGGTTCGCTGGTGTGTTGGGCCCAGACCTTGTTTTGAAATGTTCCTATGGGCTGACCTATCACAGCCAAGTGGAAAAGTACATTGGTCAAAGGCCGTCCGGTGAAAGTCAAAGGCCTAGATCTTCGGGTCAACCGGGCTAGGATTAGGTCGGTCGGGGGCCTTGGGGGTATCAATGGTACCCAAACTTGCATTGTGTCTTAATATATGTATACAAGTGCGATGGAGGGTTGAAATAGCCAATGGAGGAACGGGAAACACATTTCATTCACAAACCAGACACGTTCTCTCTCGATAGCTAGATACTAACTCGGAGATGCTGCAGTTTACAAGCGGCCTCCGGTCAGGCTTCTGCGAAACGCGCTCAAACTTTTACCACACCCTACAAGGATCATATGAAGACACTGTGCCGGGTCCCGAGGATTTCCGCAATCGTATGATTTTTCACAGATTTTTATGGCTTGATCTGGCATGCCACCAAGGTACATTCGCCCCCCCCCCCCCGGTTGTGGGGCTCCTCCTTCTTTGGTTGCACTAGGCCTATGCATGCTGCAAGACATCATATATGATTTTACAAACCACTTCTGGACATCATTTCAGGTGGCCGTCGTGCAGATCTGCAATTCCCCGCATTGAAACCCTACGGATGTGGTAAATGTCTCAAATAATCCAGGCAAGCCCGAAAAATGCCATGTCCTGGCACGTGTCATGAAATGGCCCCCTTTGAGAGCATGAGAATTTTTGAGGTCAACGGAGCAACAGGCAGCGCAGTTCCTTCGCAAACCGAAACATTCTCTCTCTATAGCAAGATACTAACTCGAAGATGGTGCAGTTTACAAGTGGTCGCCGGTCAGACTTTTGTGAAACGCGCTCAAATTTTTACCACACCTTACAAGGGCCATATGACGACATCGTGCCAGGTCCCGAGGATTTCCGGCATCGTATGATTTTTCATGGATTTTTACGGCTAGATCTGACATCTCGTCGAGGTACATTCGCCTCTCCCCGTGGTGGGGTTGCTCCTCCTTTGGTTGCACTAGGCCGATGCATACTGCAAAGACATCATATATGATTTTAGAAACCACTTATGGACATCATTTCAGGTGGCCGTTGTGCAGATATGTGATTTCCCGCATTGAAACCCTACGGATGCAGTAAATGTCTCAAATATTCCAGGCGTGCCCGAAAAATGCCATGTCCTGGCACGTGTCATGAAATGGCCCCCTTTGAGAGCATGAAAATTTTCGAGGTCAACGGAGCAACGGGCAGCGCAGTTCCTTCACAAACCGAAACATTATCTCTCTATAGCAAGATACTAACTTAAAGATGGTGCGGTTTACAAGTGGCCGCTGGTCAGACTTCTGCGAAACACGCTCAAATTTTTACCACACCTTACAAGGGCCATATGACGACACCGTGCGAGGTCCCGAGGATTTCCGAATGCCGCCAAGGTACATTTGCCCCCTAGTGGTATGGCTCCTCCTCCTTTGGTTGCATTAGGCCTACGCATACTGCAAAGACATCATATATGATTTACAAACCACTTATTGACATCATTTCAGGTGGCCGCCGTGCAGATCTGCAATTTTCCACATTAAAGCCCTACAGATGCAGTAGATGCCTCAAATATTCCAGACGGTCCCAAAAAATGCCATGTCCGGGAACGTGTCATGAAATGCCCCCCTTTAAGAGCACGGGAAGTTTCGAGGTCAATGGAGCAACGGGCAACACACTTCCTTCATAAACCGGACACGTTCCCTCTCGATAGTCAGATACTAACTCGAAGATGGTGCAGTTTACAAGTGGCTGGATCCAGCATGCCGCTGTGATCCTCCTCTCCCCTCATAGATCGCCGACAGCCGGGTCCATCGGACCTCGTCCTGCCGTGTCCATCCATGCGTCAGGATCCGCTCCTTCCATCCACCCAAAACCCTACCTCGTGGCTATGGTTTCGGTGGCCTCCACCTCTAGCACTGCTCCGATGGCGGCAAGGCCAGAGGACGCCAGACCCTTCACCGGCGTGGACGCGGTTAGCACTTTCCCTCCTTCAGCGGTACAAGAGAGTAAAAAAATTTAGAAGAAAAACAAAAGGGAGAGCACAATTGCATGAGCTTGATTCCTATTGGTGGAAACGTTTGTGCCACGGATCGATGACGTGGCGCATATCCATCCATCTAGCTCTCCACCCCACATCCATCCAGCCATCCATCCATCCATCTAGAGAAAAGGAGAAAAAAAAGAGCCCACGAGATAGAGCCCACCCAACTCCACCGAACGCCTCCTCCCTCTCTGTCTCGCGACCTCGCTCCTCTCTCCCCCACGAACCCCTCTCCCTCGCCGCCGCCACCACCCACGCCGGCCTATTCCGGTGAGCTCCGGCGACGGGAAGCACTCCCCCCGAGCTCCCCAAGCTCCACGCCTCCTTATCCTCCGTCCAGAATCGGCGCTCCCGCCCTCCATCGTCCCCCGTGCTAGCTAGGGTTTCGGCCGCCACCTCACCTCGGCGACGGCAAGGCCAGCGGGCGGCGGGTCAGGCACCAGCGAGCTCCCGAGCCCCTCTCTCTCGATCCCGAGCCCCTCTCTCTCAATCCCCAGCCCCTCTCTCTCTCGATCCCGAGCCCCTATCTCTCGATCCCCTTCTCTCTTTCATCGCCTCACATCGCCGCCTCGGGCGCCGGCCGATTCCAGCCTACTCCGGCGAGCTCTGTCGCTGAGCTAGCTACCCAGGGCTCCCCGTTGAGCCGCTCTACCTCCTCTACTCATTCGATTCGCTTCTCCCTGCCGCTCGTGGTTGCCCCCATCAGTTCTCCCTCTCTAGGGTTTCAGTGGTGGGGAGAGGTTTGTTGTCGGCGTGCTCTTGCTCGTGGATCTAGTCACCTGCGCCACCTCCCGTGCCTCCTTGTGCACCAGCGCCTCCTGGGTTTTGCCTGTGGTGCTACTGCCCCAGACCCGTCAGCCTCGACTACCTTATTGCCTGCCATCGTGTGACGACGGTGATTTGGCCACACCGCAACCATGGTGGTGGCGTTGCTTATGGTAAGCTCCTCAATCCCTCTGCTCCCCTGCTCGTACTACTCTCTTCGGGCATGTCATGGTCGATTTGATGCTGCTCCGCGTGTCCTGTTAGTGCTTGGTGAACGTTGGCTCACCTATTATTACCTCAATTGATTACTGTGCTATCTTTATGGATTTGGCAATGTAGACTTTGGTCTACTTATGCTCCTGCTGCTTTACATGTTCATATTCTAGTTCTAGTTCATGTCTATGGACTGATTACAAGAAATTCTATGTTACTGTTGGTCTATCACTGCAGTTATCTTGGTCTTATAGATGTTATTGTTCCTGTCATATAGCACATGCTAGTTTCTTTATTAGTTGGCTGTTGGTTCTATTTATTCATATGTACAAGTGCTACTGTTTCTTTGTTATCTTATAAAGGATATAGTCCTTCATTTTTATATAGCTGTAACGTTCTTATTGATCAACATATACTGATTCATCTCTTTACTGCAATTACTCTGTGTAGTTCATGATTTGCTCATGTAGTAGTATAAAATTATATTTTCTCTTTCAAGCTGGTATGTGTGTTTGATATATACTAGTCTTTATCTAAATACCATGTATTGGTATTTCTTGTATGGTTTAGTACATCATCTACTGGTGGTTTACTTGTATATTGTACAGGATATAGTCCTCATGGTTGCATGTAGTGTTAACTCTTTCTTTGCTTTAGCTATTTCAGATGTTTCAGATGATTTAGATGCATACTTATACTCCTATCTATACCAGGTCCTTGTGTTGTGCTTGTGTACCTATATACAGAATAGTACCCATGGATAAGTGGGTGTATGTTTTCTGCACTTCTGCTTACGACAGATGTTTAGTAAATGTGCTATCAATGGCCTATTTATTCTTACAGGTTATGGACTGTATCTTTCCTTGCCAATTCCCTCTCTCTTAAATCCGATTTGAACAGATGCTACACTGGTGTCTTCACTTTCTTTCTCTCTCTCACACTCTCACTGATAAGAACAGGTGCTCCTTAATCTTGCCATGCCAATGATGGTGTCCTGAGGCTCTCATCATTACTTAACAGTAGATGCTGCACTACTTGATCCAATGATGCAATAGTCCTAGCACTACTAGGTTGCGTGAGGACAATCCCTACTTCAAACCCTACCTCTGGGTTAGTTGGCTAGTAGTGGGTTAGTTGGATTTCATCTGAAAACTAACCCAAGCTTAATCGAGGGATCCCCTAATCATGGAGTTAGTGCTAATTTGAGTTGATCTTTGGGTCTAGCTTTGATCTATACTTTGCTGGCTTTACTTCTCTATTGGGTTATTCCTTACTGCCAATTGAACCTGTTCCTTTTGGCCTTGCTGGTTACTATTTCATTGCCTCCATTTATGCAGTGTTGGCTCTCTTCTAATGTTTCTTTTATCAACTTAATCTGATTGGGGTTTGACTAATGTTTCCAAACTCCTAAGTGCTAGCTCCTACGGCAAAGGCATTTCCCTAAGGGGAATGCTACATTTTAACCTTAATCAAGTTTTTCCTATTTGTTGTTTCTTGTTTTGCAGGTTGATGAACTAGAAGAAAGAAGCAGAAGATGAAGTAGATAGTTTAGTATAGGTTTAGTTTAGGACTTTTCCTTTCTTCTTTTATTTCCTTTTCCTCTAAGTGTAATTCCTGAATGCTTGTAGTTGACATTCATATTAATAAAGTCTATTGTTTATTATTCAGGCCAAATAATTGCAATGCTTCAGTTATTATGAATATAGTTTCTTTTATTCAGTTTTTGCAATATCACTTGTCTTATTTATTCATGTGGTAGCTCCTGGCCGAGGACTTTGCCTACCGCTTTGGCAAAGCCATCGGCATAGATCATCTATGCCTACAGCTTTGCCGTAGGCTTAGTACTCAGCCAGGAGCAACCATGAGCTGCCACGTGGCAGAGATATGCCGTCGGCAAAGCCGTCGGCATAGATTCATCTATGCCTACGGCTTTGCTGTAGGCATAGCCCTGCGACGTGGCATTGCGTGATTCGTCAGCGCTTTTGACGGCGCCGTCCGTTGCCGTCAGACGAAAAACACTGCCGACGGCTATACTATGCCGACGGCTGACGGCAGGCCGTCGGCATAGGCCCCTATGCCGACGGCTATACTATGCCGACGGTCTGACAAACTACGCTGACGACATCTACGCCGACGGGGCTATGCCGACGGCAGCCGTAGGCATAGATCTATGCTGACGGCAGCCGTAGGCATAGATCTATGCTGACGGCCCGTGGCCGTAGGCATAGCCCGCGAGTCCGGTAGTGAACAGTGCATACACCAGCTCGAAGCTCCGGTTCAGCACCGCATCCCACGTACGACACTCCACCTCTTCGTCATTTCCTAGGCCGGCCAGCTCCTCCACCATGATGGCGCGCATCTGTTCCTGCACAGCGCCGACTCCTGCACCGCCACCATGTGGGAGCTCTCCCCTTCCTCTAGGCCCATAACGTAACCCTCTGACTCCTCCAAAGATGCGTAGTACCCGGACAAGAGAGGTGAGGACTGGACCTCACCTTCCTCCAAGGCCACGGCAGGGTTGGCTCCCGACTCGCCGGCGGCGCTGACCATAACTACAGAGGAAGACATGAGCGCTCAGCTGTACTTCCGCTTAATTTTTGTAGAGGAAGACCGAAGCAGCAGAGGAGGAAGACTGCAGCATTCCTGAAGCAGTTTTGTGTATAAAGAAACGCACGGATCGAGCACGCGTATCTTGAAATATTCACCGTGTACCTGAAAAACTGTCCATCACATATTTCTAAAAAAATGTTCATCACATATTTGCAAAAAACATGTTCATTGCATATTTCTGGAAGAAAATTTGGATCACATATTTGTTAAAAAGTGTTCAACACATACTTTCGTTTCTTTGTATATTGTATAAGATAGATATGTACAAAGCCAATGTTAATGCATGCAAACAAAACGTGTAGGGATGTATCTAAAGTATAGGTAAATCTGACCCTGACCCCAAGGTTTGCTAAATCCTCCACCGGTCTCATTGACAATCACCTTTTATTTAACGGAACTGTGGTCGTTCGGAGATAGAGATTAGCTTGCTTAGCGGCGGCCCGCGGGTCGTTAAAAGTTTCTCCGCTGTGCTCTGGCCCGGGGCCGATCTGAGGCATGACCGCGCACGCCTGGGTCTACGAGTTCATGAAGGTACGACGGGCGGTTCGGGCCTGACGTGTGTTCCCAGGGATCTGATCTGGGGCGCCGGAATTATTTCACCGAGGTACGGCCGGCCGCTTTGGCTGTCCATCGTCTACGGTGATATGTGTAGCGGACGTGGCGTTTCTAGAGAGTACCGTGTCCACTCTAGGCCTCATGATATGTGTAAGTTCCCGTTGTTATTTTTTGCTCTTCTGTGAGTCTCTCTGAGGTCCCTGTCTGAGATTGATTGTTGTCTCTTGTCTGTCTGTGGTCGCTCGGCCCGTTCCTGATTGCAACGATTTCTGACTGTGGTCGCAAGGTCGTCCCATGCCAGGCTTAGGCAATACTTCTTTCTTTCCGTAAATAAATATAAGAGATCTAAATGACTTTTATCTTTTCTTCCAGAGGGAGTACTTGTTGTATGAGTGTGCCTCGGAACAACTTGTATCCAAACCACACGACATGGCAAGCATTCCGCAGATGCGCAGCTGCCCGTCTGCGGGGGTGCACACTTCTTCTCCCGCTACCATCCCAACCAGCGGCTCTAGCTAGATCTATGCATCAAGCTCAAATTCGTATAGCCAGACGATACCAAAGGAGAGAAAGGCAATACGCATGACGCAATTAATCTCACCTTGTGGTTCTCGGAGTGTGGCTAGGCGTTACCAGCGCGGCAGAGCATGGCGTGGGAGTCTCCACAGGTGGCGACGAGGTTTCTGGCGCGCACCCGGAGCTCCACCACGATGGTGGGTGGACCCCATGATGGGCCATCCCGATGCCGACTGCCCCATCCCGCTTCAGCGCCGCCTCCCACGCATGACGCTCCGCCTTGTCAGCCTTTTCCGGGTGCTCCTTCGGGTAGTCTGTTACCATGCCTACCAGCTCCTCCACAAGTATGACGTGCATCTGGTCCCTGCACAGGGCCGACACTGCACCACGATGTAGCAAGCAAATCAAAGGTGTAGCGGAAAGAGCGTGGATGGTGCCGACCATTAGACCTGGAGGTGGCTTGGAAGGTTACCTGGGGGTCGCCGTGGCCGTCGAACACGGCAAAGAAGTTCATGGGGTAGCTATCGGCCCGGGCGCAGCGATATGGCGTCCTCCATACCCTTTCGCGGATCCATCCCCCACTCCGACGCGGACCGAAAAGAGAGGGACCACACTGCCGCCGCCGCCGCTTCAGCTGGCAGCACCGTAGCAGGGGCGCCAGCACCACACCCGATCCATCCCCTTCCTCGGTGCCTGTCAGAAACCCCTCCGACTCCGACGATGTGTTGTACCCGGACGAGGGCGGTGGGGACTACGCCTCGCCTTCCACGGAGGCCATGGTGGGGGCGGCTCCCCACTTGCCGGCGGCGGGAACATTGTTGACATCCGTGTTGGCCATAACTACAGATCGACGATCACTGAAGGGAGCATATTGATTAGAATAGGCTAGGGCCCTAAAGCAGCAGAGAATTCGCTACCAAGCAAGACTTGTAGGAAAGAAACGAACACATAAGGGGCGGAGTAAAGCTGGGGGATGAAGAAGAAAAGAAATCCGGTCTTTCGGAGCGAACCAGTCTTGTGGCTACACGGCGGCAGGCAACAGACACATGTTTATCCATTTATTACTCGTAATTAATTTCTACTCATTTTTAATATTTTAGCATCATTATCTTCGACTCCCCCCGGCCCATAATATAAGTGTTATTTACACTACTCTACTGTGAAAAATGCTCTTATATTATGGGATGGAGGAAGTATCTTTCATTTATTATTTTCTTTTCTTTTGTGGAAAAAACTTGATTACTGATTGATCAAACTGACATAGCCGATGACGCCCTCGCTCCCATGTGGCCCTCGTGTTGCCTCCCGGCCGCATCGGGGGCGATCTGATCTTTCATCGCGCCGCCTCACCTCGTCCCCCTTCCCTCCCTCGCCGCCACCAGAGACGGCCATCGGCAAAGCCCGGGCGGGTGCAGGCGAAGGTGGCGGCGGGGATCTCGGCGCCCGAATCAAAACATATTCACTGTGTATTTAAAGAAAGTTATTTGTATTTAAAAAATATTCATCGTGTACTTAAAAAATGTTAATCACAAATTTCTAAAAAAGTTTGCATCACATATTTGTCAAAACAGTGCACAAGCTCCGACGTCGACACGAAAGCCATTGGCCATATTGCCGCCACCGTTGGAGACATCTCCTTCCTCGACGTAATTTAGGGATGCCACTGAACCCTCAGATTATGTGTAGCACGTGGATAAGGTGTGTGGGCACCTCAGTAATTTAGGGACGCCACTGAACCCTCCGGTTATGTGTAGGGACGCCACTGAATCCAGTGGGTGTCATTTGTTTCTGAAATTTCATATGCGAGTAGAGTGGTAGATCATGTATGCGGAAAAAAAATTCAGATTTTTTGGAAAAAAGTCAGTACATATTTTATTTCTGAATTTACTATTCACAACGGGTGCGTGTGTCGAACCATGTCCCAAACAAACATGTTCATTGAAATCTCGAAATTTTAAAATTTCCCAAGCTGAACTGAGGTACGTATTTGGGGAGTGTTAAAAGAAAGCATAAAAAATGGGAAACGACAGAAATAAAAACCTTCCAGTTTCACGGCATTAATTGGAATTGACAGCGCCCAACATGCGTTTAACAGTGAACAGCACCCTCTGCAAAGCTGTCAGCAGACTTCCAAATCCAAAGAAAGAAAGAAACGCAGTAGTGCTTGCTGGCGCCTCCAATTAGTGCACACGAGGCCGGCCGAAACGCAGCCGCGCGCAGATCAGATCGAAGCCCCGAGGAAACCCTTCCCTTCCCAGCATCAATCCCGTTTCCTGTTTCTGATCCAGCCCGCTCTTACGCGACGCGATCGATGATGTACAAGCTCAGTCTGAACAACCTGTGCTAGCAGCCGCGGTGGGCGACGCCGGCGTACACCGACCGGCGCGAGGGCCCTGACCACGCATCAAGGTTCCATTCCACTGCCGCAGTCAGGACCCACGCGAGGGTCCTCCATCGGTGGCGCTGAGTTCAGCTGGCCAGAGTCTGGGTCCCGCACACTCATCCAGGCGCGGGACCTCGCCGCAAGGGCAGCCTTGGAGGACGTCGCCGCCAGGGAAGTGTTGGAGCACCCCTCGTCACCTCTGCAACTACTGACCGGTGAGTATGTGTGCGCCCTAGCTAGCTAGATCTCGTTTTGTTCAAGATTTTAGGGCTCCTGTTAGCGCTAGATGCATGCGCCGTCGCCGCTCCGCCCCTCGGCAGCTACTTTCCGGTGAGTATGTATGCGCCTTAGCTAGCTAGATCCTGTTTTGTTCAAGATCCTCGAGCTCCGGCTAGCGCCAGATATATGCGCCGTCGCTGCTTCTAAGTCAACTACCAAAGTAGACGTGAAACTACTCCTAAGAACCTGATCCGCCACGACTGATGGGGCCTCGTCGTGCTCGACAAGATCACAGAAGATCGACTTGCTAACAGTACATCCAGACTTTATACATACTAGAAGAACGCCCGTGCGTTGCAACGGGGCCACATTAACTTTAAGAGTTTAATATTAATATTCTCATACATATCAATCCTTCTCCTCCTTCCGTCTGCCACCGAGACAGGGACCTAGACTTTGTGCTGCTCTTATTGATTTAATGAAAAAAGTTATTTATTTCTGTTAGAACACAAATGCTTAGATAGCATATGCATGTCAGGGAAGGATAATGTGGCCTGGATAGCATCTGCAAGTTAGGGAAGAATTATGCGACCGTGTAATATTTGGATAGGAACAAACATTGACGTGCGTTGCCCCGTTGCATTACCGCCCAACGAACATGGACGCCGCCGCCGGCGGTCCGGTGGAGCTCGAACCCGAGAGACTCTGTTGCTTGCTGGGAGGGGTCGGGGAGGGTCGGAGGATAGGAGCATTGACGTGAAGAGAGAGTAGGCCGGGGAGATTACTGTGCACGCCGCACAGCGACTTGGACCTCGGAGAGCCTTGGCTCTATCAGGAGGAGGTCCCGAGTTCCTGCCAAGGACAGCCTGACGGGGGAGACGCACGGCCGCTCGCGCTGCCCGCAACGCGACCACGCCCTGCCCTAGGGTTCTGCGACGGCGGCAGCGTCGTCCACAGCCACACCCTCCCTGAGTCCTACCCTGAACTGGGGTTCCGAGATGGCGGCGGTGGCGGAGGTCTCTGAGGTTGGAGAGGGGCAAGATGTAGGACGGCGGAGGCTGGAGGCTGGAGCGATGGCGGCGTCTCAGGATTGTAGGCAGGGGGACGTGCGAGGTGAGTGTTTTTGTCACCGCTTTATGTTGTGTTGCCTGCATTGATATATAGGAGAACAAATAGGTGGATTATAATTCCTTCCATTGTATCAGTGCTGGGAAAGGAAGCGAGGGACAAAAATCAATCGAGGGGTCTTTAAGAGTAGAGATTAGTTAATTGGATTTTTCTTTAAAGTTTGTTATTTGTTTCCTTCAAATTTATTATATGTTTCCTAAATCAAATTGCATTGATGGGATGGATCGATTGATTTGGATAGTCTATTATTTGTTTCCTTCACATCCATTATATGTTTCCTAAAGCAAATTGCATTGATGACATGGATCGTTTGATTATAATTCCTTCCATTGTATCAATGCTGGGAAAGGAAGCGAGGGACAGAGTAGAGATTAGTTAATTGGATTTTTCTTTAAAGTCTGTTATTTGTTTCCTTAAAATTTATTATATGTTTCCTAAATCAAATTGCATTGATGGGATGGATCGATTGATTTGGATAGTCTATTATTTGTTTCCTTCACATCCATTATATGTTTCCTAAAGCAAATTGCATTGATGAGATGGATCGTTTGATTTGGGTAATTTAGTAAAGTTAGATCTGTGCCTTTTTGTACGGTAGGAAAGTGTTTGTTTAGAAGGAAATAGTGAAAAAAATAAACCGATGGGGTGGTGGGAGGGGGGACGAAAAAACCCAGACGAAAGTGGTGGGAAGATGACGAAAATAAAACGGAGGTGGGAGGATGACGAAAAAAAACCAGCGAAAAAAAACCGCGCAGACTATTCACCAAGTCGTCCATTAGGAGTAGAGATAAGTGGGTTACGTTGCCGGTTGTTTGCAGACCACCATATATACTAGTAATAATGTACGTGCAATACACGTTTATATTAGGTAGGATATTAGTTGCACGTTATATTAGGTAAGATATATCTGTTGAACGTTGGTATTTGGTAAGATATCAATTACTTTTTTCGCGGGAATGGTAGGATAATAATTACATTGCAGATTTCATGGGAGGATAGCGTTGAGTCAAAACGTGTTTATAGCCAATTGCAGTGGTGGATAATTAGAGCGTTAAACATGTTTGGTGCTCCACATTGGAGCGATTTAAACCGCTAGATCACATGATTTGACGGTCAAGATGGTTTTGATCTACCCCTTTAGGTCTTTTTATATTGGCATAGATAAGTGGTGTCAACTGTTAAATGAATGTTTAAGCCCTTTTGATTGCAAGCTACTCTTTTGGGGCGGCCGGAGTGGGCGCCGTCCCAACATGACCAGGAAGAGGAAACGATTAATCATCTATTACTCACGTGTGTGCTTGCAAGGACAAGATGGGACTGTTATCTGTGGGGCTTTGGGGCGGCTTGAGTGGGTGCCGTCCCAACATGATTCCCTCACCCTTGGCTGATCAAGGGCCTAACAACATGATCATAAAGGACCTTCGCACCATCTGTGGGCTTACAATGTGGGAGATCTGGAAGCACATGAATGCCGTAGGCTTCGACGGTGCATGGTTGTCCGTTGAGTTGCTGTTTCGCCGTATAAGATTAGAGGGTTTGGTGTGGGTGTCGGTGGGCCTACTGAAAGGGAATGTAAGCCCCTTCTTCAGTATGCTAGCAAGGCGGGGAAGTCGTGAGGAGTAGCGTGTTATGTTGCTAATGTAACTATGGTGGAGGCATTCTTTTGCCTTTCTTCTTTAATATATGATATGCACACTCGTGCATATTCGAGAAAAATATTGCTAGCTACTCAGAGAGCGTCTAGTAGAAATGGATAGCTTATTGGCTATTGAAAATTATTCTTTTGTTTTTTCTGTTCTCTTGATTGGCCTTTACTACCTATATAAATGCCCCTCATGCCAAAAATTGATTTGATTTCTTTTTCGTGTCTATCACGCCGTTGTGACGTTTTTATTCCTGCCACTAAAAATGTTCCTGATGATCGTTTACACATGTTTCTTCTATATTTGTGGTACTCACTAATTTATTTATATATTGCAGAAATACATCTATCTTACAAGTCTCAGTTACGAAATTATGCTCAAGACCTACAGAAAGATTTACATTTGTATAACACCACTCAGACTGGTCTGCATCATGAACCTATCTTCAAGTCAACGGTGACCATAGATGGGCGGACATCTGGAAGTGTGCAAGAATATGCTACAAAAAGGGAGGAAGAATCGGCTGCTGCGGCAATATTTTGTAAAACATTGCTTAAAATATTATAAGTGTATGCCCAAAAAATAGAATTTGCATCGATAGAAATTGCTTGCGACAACAAAAATGTATCATTGTTAGTTTCTATGCGCCTAGGCATAATGCATATGGCTATATGCCACCAACGTTGGCCACACACCCACCACCTGCTCCACCTTCGTGGTAAAGGAACACGTGCAGAACCATCAAAGTATGTGGTACACCTAGCAAGCGACATGGAGGATCCACGGGACATGCTAGCAACACAATGGAAGCACACCCGCTGGGATGACACAAACTAAAACATAGGCACAACGTAGAGACCAATTTTTTTCATTTAACTGATTTGTGATTATACAAAAATAAAGAGAAAATGAGATGAATTAGAACCTAGGTTGGATAAGGAAGTTATGGGGTCAATTCATGCAGTCGGCCGACGTGTTGTTGCATGTCATTGTTGTTCCCAAAGAGGTAATGCATTTCAGGTAAGAGCGGCAACAATAATCTTCTGAAGCTTGGTGTGGCAATCCTCCATGGGCGATGGGAACCGCGGCCATCTAATGTCGTAATGTGCCATCAGTGCTCTCTTGTAGTGGAAACGGTGATCCATCAACATGGGGTGCTACAGAGATGGCATGTCCTCGAGATTGAGGAACCACATGCGAGAAGAGTGAGATGGATAGCGAGCAGCCGAGATGAAGTTGACGCTCATGTTAATTAATTTGAGGGAAAAGTGGAACAATAAGTGGGTTTAGTGGAGACGAAGTTCTCTATAGAGCGGCGGTTGGAAAAGGATTTGCCAAAAATTGCCAGCCATGGGATGAAATAGGAAATTAAGGATCCATTGTTGGTTCACGAATTTCTTTGTAATAGAGGATATCCCGTGTTATTTCTTTGTAATGATCTATAGAGCGGCAGTTGATGAAAATTTTAGTTGATAACATGAGAACGAAAATTGTAGTGTCATATGACTTATTATATTGGATTATGTATAGTTGTAACTATATTTATTGAATATAAATGAAAAACATTTTCTCATGCATGGTTGAATGTTGTGGTGGCCCTTTTACCATGCATGAATGCATGTTGAGGTGGGCATTATCCTATTCATAGTTGTATGATGAGGCGGCATGGTTGCATGTTGTGAAAAATAAGTTAGTGACAATGACTCCCTTAGGTACATAGAATTAGACACAAGATACCTGGGAACAACTAATCAGGGGTATCCCCTTGCTGGGCTACCGGTGGCGCGCTTGGAACTTGTCACTCGTGGAGCACGGGGTAAGCTAGGGGCTCGCAGAGGGGCCAAGTGTTGTTTTCTCCCTTGTTTTTCTTATGAATTGCTTTCTACGTTTTCCTAGAAGCCCCGTACCCAAATTTCGCATGTTTGTAGTACAGTTCCGTTGTATTGACTAACTGATTAGGTACATGTTGCATTGAGGAGTACAAGTTGCTACAAGTCAGGAGTATAGGTTAAAACTGCAGCACATTTGTGCTTGGCATCTATAACATGCAAAGCACATGTGCGCTTGGCCATGAAGCACACATGTGTCTTCAACGTCACATAGTAGAGTTACTAAGTAGAGAGCAAAACTTACTCTAGGCACGAGTAGACTACCCACATGGGAAGTACAAGTATGTTTGAGTGTGAAATACAACGTTGTTACCATTGGAAGCACATGTTTATTATCTTTTGGAGTAAAAATTATGCTCAAAAATGATTTCGTCAAAATCTATTAAGATCTGATCTAATTTCAAATATGTCAATGCGGGGAACACAATGATGGAACCAGTTCATAATTTGGATGCTCAGGTTGCAAAATATTTTATTTTGGAATTCAGATCTCATGAAAAATAAACTGTACATCATCTCCCCAGCGTCCCTCTGTGAAAAAGTTCACCAAAACTTTAGCGCTACTTATCGCCACGAGAGTTCAGTGCTTTTCTAGGGGTATCCGTTAACAACGAGTTCCACCATCCAAAGTAGTTCCGTTTTTGTTTTGTGGAGCAACTACCTTGTTTCGTATTAGCCCATTAGGCCTGCACCCTGCTTCAAATTTGTAGTTACCACTCAAGCAAAAAAATGGGCCTAAGCCAGGTAATACCAGAGCTCTGGTGGGTGTAACACACAAGCACATTTTTGCTTGAGTGCTAAATGCAAACACCAAACTTGTATGAGATGAGTTCAGCAGGTTTGAGTGAAAACCACAAACAAAGCTACCACGGAAAAAACTAATGGGAACACTAAGCAATGAAGATATATGTAGCCAACATTTTTTGTACATTTCTAATCATCCATGTCTATTATAAATCTCTAACCATGGCAATGTTTTATCCACATCAAATCTAAGCTGCAAAGGAGATGATGACCTCATGCAGTATTCCTCGCTAACCTCTCGCCTTCAGATCAAGTACGACAACACTAATGTCATCCTGGCTATGCTTGCAGATTGCCATGTTCTTTAGGAGGGTTGCAGTATTGTTGCAGCCAACCTCTTCCTCTTGTCTTATCAGTGCACCCCGTCTAGGAGCACCTTGGTTGTTCTTGTTTTCAAATTCTAGGCAGTTCCTCACGGCATTGCAGGCAATCTGGTTCTCGATGACATCCCACAAGCCATCGCTCGTGAGGATCAGGCAGTCGTCATCCTCTGATCTAGTCATCATGGTTATATCTGGCTCACATATAACTGCAGGCTTAAGGAGCTTGTGCCCTGCAAGTATAGTTCACTGTCATGAAATCAGATTCTAGAAGCATAAAATGAAATATTTACTAAACAAAAAGTATACTTCTTGTACAAATGAATGAACTTGTGAAAAATAAATAAAAAAATTGGAATAACTCTTTAGAAACTATTAAGGGAAACAACTCTCATATATTGATCGAAACCAAGAACAGAAATCTGATCATAAAAATTTCATAAAAACATCAATGTTCTACGCACATCCAGCAACATTCATTTGAATTTTATAAGGAATATGAATGCAACAATACATGTTAACATCCTTGCTACATGTAAATTTGTTAAAATGATACAAATTCATGATTGTCCAAATGAAATATTATTTTATAAATGATATCTTTCGCCATTCTAGTTATACACAAGGTAACAATTGGTTTCAGCTATGAATGCCTTCAAATAATTTTCTACGTTACTATAGTGTTATGGATAATACACATCGTTTTTTATTCTTATACAAATAAACATCTCCATAGGCAAACTACTCATGTATGCTAGATATTTAGGAAACTTGCACTAAGTAGAGCTATGGTTCAATCAAGGCGATGTGGCACCCCTCCCCTCCCTCCCTCCCCCAGCGCATCATCCGATTGGTGTATACCGCTTCGGAGCCGGCTAGGCATCCTAGCTCGCTATGTGGGTCAACAGGCCAAATAATAGCCTGCGAGGGGCGAATTCGACCAAAAACAGGTTATTGTCCAAAAATATTTTTTATTTCCGATAGATCTTCAAATTTGCAAAGAAAACTCGATTTTTGGAAAATATTTCGTATTTTTTAAGATTATTTGGAAAATTGACAGAAGGCGTTGGAAACTTCTAGAAAAAAATTAAAATCGAGAGGAGGCTGATAAATTTTTTGAGAGGTTGTGTAAAATATGAGCACCCTTTAAGCTACTCTTTTCACATTATTTGACAACACTTCTTTTATTCCTCACTCTCCAGGAGATATACAGAGGCCCAAGGAAGACTGAGAAAAATAGGGATACTTATCCCAAAAAAAAATAAAAGGAGCCATCTTAGTCCCCCATGACTCATTCCCCATCTCCATTTTTAGCTATGTTTGAACCCGACCTTCCCCACCTCGAGAAAATAATTCTCTTCCTTTCTCTCCTCTATATCTCTATCTCTCTATTTGTCTCTACCCTCTCTTCCCCAATGACACCCGTGAATGAAATCCTAGGGACCAAGAATTTCTCCACAAAGGACAATGCTGAAACTTGCCCCGGAGGACGTGAGGACTTGGAAATTCAAAGGTTTTACTCTCTTCTTCTCTAGGTTGCACTTTCTTCATCGATGATGGGTGTGGCTTTCTTTCCAGAAGTGGTGGACTCAGCCAATGACTTGTCCCCTCATCTCCGCTCCGGTGGTTTGGATTTTGGTCAGGGGCCGGGGCGAAATGCCTGCATGGCTGGCCTATACTTGCAGCGACAATGCCCGCAGGTGCCATGTCCTCCTCGGTGGCACTACAATGGCCTTTGGCTATGTCTCTCCTCAAGTACCAAGGGAAACCCTTATTTCGGTTCGTTGGAACAGGTAGCGGTGGCGTCACGACGTCGTGTCCTTCATGAAGGCGCTGCCTTGGCTATACGGCGAGTCATCGGAGTTGGAGCTGGAGGTGTCTAATTTTAGGGTTTGGGTTGCTTCTTAGGGCATGGGCCTTCGGGCCGGGTGCAATGTATGCCATAACCAAGACTTCTAACGTGTCTTCTTCCTCGGGTTTGGCTAGGCCCGGCCACCCACTAGCCAACTTCCTAGGAAATATGGTTGGAGTGGTACATTTGCCCAACCAAGTCCTATGGACTTTGCCGCGTCTTGGTTGTCTAGTGCATCAGTAGGGACGCGGTCTGGTAGCTCGGTGCCCCTTCTCTTCACCATCTTGGCTGGAGATCGCTCAACGCGAGTTCTCTTTCTTTCGATTGTTGTAGGCGCGGTTTTAATAACATGGATTAGCATGGAGTTTCTTGCCTTTTTGTCATTGTATCTATTGGTGGTGTTGTAGTAGTCGCTTGACCCTTCTTATATGAAATTATAATACATCCTTCCATGTTGTTGTCTAGAAAACAAATCCTTTCATACCCGCACACGTATGGTCGCCATCTCTCATACTAAACTTGGTGCCATTACCTTGATCACGTTTTCGGTTTGTTGCGTTGTTGGACAGAAGCCTTCTTGACCTATTGCCTTCTTGCTTCCCCAAGATGTTGTTCATGCTTTATCGCAATGCCTAGATGGATGAACAAAGACCGGTTCAGACAACTGATGTATCAAAAAGAATCATGTAAAGACGAGCAGTGAAGACATTTTGAGTGGCCATTGTACCTCAAGCTAAGAGATAGAGTCGAGATAAGAACAACAAGATACTCGTAATGAGAGCTTCCATAGCCTAGTGCGTCGGCACAAAAATTATAAGCAGTTGAGGTGGATCTCGCCTGATCTAGTGCCAGGCGGGGCCATGGAGGCAGTTATTCGCCGGATCCGGCGCTTGGTAACATCAAATTAATACATATCTCCGACATATGGTATGTATAGCAATATGAATGCTCCAGCAACATCAGTTAGCCTAACTTGATGAAACTAATGGCGAAATTGATAATGTACTTGATGTTGTTGTGCATTAGAAAAATAGATTTGAGGAACATGGCTAAGGGACAACCAATATCTCCTTCATGCACATGAGTGAGTGAGTGAGTGAGAGAGAGATAGAGAGAGAGATTAAAATTACACCACAATGTGTACCAAAAAAGAGTAAGTAATGTCAAGTGTTGTGTGTTACCAATTTACTCGTGCTCAACTACAAATTTAATGGACCTAGATATATGTGGATGTGTCTCATATGTCACCTCACTGGTTACACACCCACTGTTCATATCAATCCACCACCCCATATCTTTTTGTCCTGCCTGTTAGTCGTATCATGTCTCTCTCCTTTGTTTGGCATGTATGTCCAATCATTGAGATCCTTTCATATCCATCCATGTATGGTCACCATCTCTCATACTGAACTTGGTTTCATTACCCTGACCGCGTTTTAAGTATTGTTGTGTCGTGGGACAAGAGGCTTCTTGACCTATTGCCTTCTTGCTTGGAAAAGACGTTCTTCACATTTATCTTTTTTGCAATGCCCGGCTGGATGAATAAACAACGGTCAACCGATGTATCAAAAAACTTCATGAGAAGATGAGTAGTAAAGCCATTGTGAGTGGCCATGGTACCTGATAGAGTTGAGACGACAACAACATGATACCGATAGTGAGAGCTTCGGCAGACAACTGCGTCGACACAAAATTGTAAATAGTTGAGGTGGATCTCGCCTGGTCTTGTGGCAGTGGGGGCAGTGGAGGTGGTTATTTGCCGGATCCGGCGCTTGGTAACATCAAATACATATCTCGGACATATGGTATGTTTGCCAATCTAATTGCTCCAGCAACACTAGTTTGCCCAACCAGACGAAACTAATGAGGAAATTGGTAATGATGTCATAGTGCATCAAAACAAGAGATTTGAGGAGTATGGCTAAGGACAACCAATATTTCCTTCATGCACACACACACAGAGAGAGAGAGAGAGAGAGAGAGAGAGTAGACAATTCGAGGTGGCAAGAGAAATAAACATCCATATATTTACTTTCTTCTCACAGGCCTCATGCCAGTACTAGAGGTCACACCAACGTGATAGAGACGAGCCTGGATGACCAAAGTACAATGGGAAACTATTGTGTTAATAAACCCTGCAAAGCAAAAGGCCATTGGTCAGAACAAAATTTTCAAGAACTCGAGCCGGGGAGATTGGAGGATACTTTATTTTCCACACTAGCGCCAGCACCATCTCCATCGTTGTGCCAACAGAGATGACTTTACTGTGAATGGTCAAAGCTGTGGACAACTAACATCTACATAAAATCCCCCAAAAGGGGAAAGATATAGCTATCCCCATATGGTTATGATTACCATTACACCACAGTGTGAAGTACTATTAAATGTTGGGTGTTCCAAAAAAATTCCATGCCCAACTAAAAATTTAAGGGACCTTGATCTATGTGGATGTTTCTCATATGTCATTTTACTGGTTACACACCCATAATTCATATCCATGCACCACCCCATATCATTTTGTCCTTCCTCTCAGTCATATCATATCTCTCTCCACTGTTGCTCATGTATTTCTAGTAGTTGAGATCCTTTCATATCCGTACATGTATGGTCTCCATTTTTCATACTAAACTTGGTGCCACTGCCCTAGTCACATTTTAGGTATTGTTGTCTCGTGGGACAAAAGCCTTCTTGACCTTTGCCTTCTTGCATTCCCAAGATGTTATCCATGCTTTATCTTTTTGTAGTGCCTGGCTGGATGAATAAACACTGGTTCAAACAACCGATGTATCAAAAAGCATCATTGGAAGATGAGTAGTAAATCAATTTCAAGTGGCAATGGTACCTCAAGCTAAGAGATAGAGTCGAGACAGGAACACCAAAATACCCATAGTTAGAGCTTTGGCAGCCTACTGTGTTGGCATAAATATTCTTAACAGTTGAGGTGGATCCTGCCTGATCTTCTACCAGGTGGGGGTGGTTATTCACAGAATCTGGCGCTTGGTAACATGAAACACATATCTCCAACATATGGTATATATGGCAATTTGACTGCTCCAGCAACAACAGTTAACCAAACCCGACGAAACTAATGAAGGAATTGGTAATGTACCTTGATTTCACTGTGGACCAGAACGAGAGATTTGAGGAACATGGCTAAGGGACAAACATTACTTCCTTCATGGACACGGAGAAGAGAGGGGAGAGAGAGAGTGAGAGAGAGAGACTGCTAGGAGGTAGGAGAATTAGATATCCAAACATAGATTTTCTTCTCACACGCCTCACTCTAATATTGGTGGTCGCACCAATGTGATAGAGGCGTGGCTGGAGGACCTGTTGGGGAACGTTGCAGAAAACAAAAAATTTCTTACGGTTTCACCAAGATCCATCTATGAGTTCATCTAGCAACGAGTGATCGGATGCATCTACATACCTTTGTAGATCGCGAGCGGAAGCGTTCAAAGAACGGGGATGAGGTAGTCGAACACGACGTGATCCAAATCACCGGAGATCCTAGAACCGAACGGACGGCACCTCCGCGTTCAACACACGTACGGTCAGCGTAACGTCTCCTTCTTCTTGATCCAGCAAGAGGGAAGGAGAGGTTGAGGAAGATGGCTCCACCAGCAGCACGACGGCGTGGTGGTGATGGAGCTGCAGTACTCCGTCAGGGCTTCGCCAAGCGCTATGGAGGAGGAGGAGGTGTTGGAGAGGGAGAAGGAGGCAACCAAAGGCATGGATGAAAAAGCCCTCCTACCCCCACTATATATAGGAGGGCCCTAGGGGGCGGCGGCCAAGGGAGGTTTCCCTCCCCCCCAAGGCACCTAGGGGTGCCTTCCACTTGTGGGACTCTTCCCCTGTGGAAACCCTAGGCGCATGGGCCCCTTGGGGCTGGTGCCCTTGGCCCATGTAGGCCAAGGCGCACCCCCTTACAGCCCATGTGGCCCCCGGGGCAGGTGGACCCACCCGGTGGACCCCCGGGACCCTTCCGGTGGTCCCGGTACAATACCGGTGACCCCGAAACTTGTCCCGATGGCCGAAACAGCACTTCCTATATATAATTCTTTACCTCCGGACCATTCCGGAAGTCCTCGTGACGTCCGGGATCTCATCCGGGACTCCGAACAACATTCGGGTTACTGCATATACATATCCCTACAACCCTAGCGTCACTGAACCTTAAGTGTGTAGACCCTACGGGTTCGGGAGATATGTAGAGATGACCGAGACGACTCTCCGGTCAATAACCAACAGCGGGATCTGGATACCCATGTTGGCTCCCACATACTCCACGATGATCTCATCGGATGAACCACGATGTCGAGGATTCAAGCAACCCCTTATACAATTCCCTTTGTCAATCGATATGTTACTTGCCCGAGATTCGATCATCGGTATCCCAATACCTCGTTCAATCTCGTTACCGGCAAGTCACTTTACTCGTACCGTAATGCATGATCCCGTGACCAGACACTTGGTCACTTTGAGCTCATTATGATGATGCATTACCGAGTGGGCCCAGTGATACCTCTCCGTCATACGGACTGACAAATCCCAGTCTTGATCCATGTCAACCCAACAGACACTTTCGGAGATACCCGTAGTCTACCTCTATAGTCACCCAGTTACGTTGTGACGTTTGGTATACCCAAAGCACTCCTACGGTATCCGGGAGTTACACGATCTCATGGTCTAAGGAAAATATACTTTGACATTGGAAAAACTCTAGCAAACGAACTATACGATCTTTAAGCTATGTTTAGGATTGGGTCTTGTCCATCACATCATTCTCCTAATGATGTGATCTCGTTATCAATGACATCCAATGTCCATAGTCAGGAAACCATGACTATCTGTTGATCAACGAGCTAGTCAACTAGAGGCTTACTAGGGACATGTTGGTGTCTATTATTCACACATGTATTACAATTTCCGGATAACACAATTATAGCATGAATAAAGACAATTATCATGAACAAGGAAATATAATAATAATGCTTTTATTATTGCCTCTAGGGCATACTTCCAACAGTCTCCCACTTGCACTAGAGTCAATAATCTAGTTACATTGTGATGAATCGAACACCCATGGAATTTTGGTGTTGATCATGTTTTGCCCTAGGGAGAGGTTTAGTCAACGGATCTGCTACATTCAGGTCCGTATGAACTTTACGAATATCTATGTCTCCATCTTGAACATTTTCACGAATGGAGTTGAAGCGACGCTTGATGTGCCTTGTCTTCTTGTGAAACCTGGGCTCCTTGGCAAGTGCAATAGCTCCAGTGTTGTCACAGAAGAGTTTGATTGGCCCCGACGCATTGGGTATGACTCCTAGGTCGGTGATGAACTCCTTCACCCAAATTGCTTCATGTGCTGCCTTCGAGGCTGCCATGTACTCCGCTTCACATGTAGATCCCGCCACGACGCTCTGCTTGCAACTGCACCAGCTTACTGCCCCACCATTCAAAATATACACGTATCCGGTTTGTGACTTAGAGTCATCCAGATCTGTGTCGAAGCTAGCGTCGACGTAACCCTTTACGACGAGCTCTTCGTCACCTCCATAAACGAGAAACATTTCCTTAGTCCTTTTCAGGTACTTCAGGATATTCTTGACCGCTGTCCAGTGTTCCTTGCCGGGATTACTTTGGTACCTTCCTACCAAACTTACGGCAAGGTTTACATCAGGTCTGGTACACAGCATGGCATACATAATAGAACCTATGGCTGAGGCATAGGGGATGACACTCATCTCTTCTATATCTTCTGTCGTGGTCGGACATTGAGATGAGCTCAATTTCATACCTTGTAACACAGGCAAGAACCCCTTCTTAGATTGATCCATATTGAACTTCTTCAATATCTTATCAAGGTATGTGCTTTGTGAAAGACCTATGAGGCGTCTTGATCTACATCTATAGATCTTGATGCCTAATATATAAGCAACTTCACCAAGGTCCTTCATTGAAAAACTCTTATTCAAGTAGGCCTTGATGCTGTCCAAGAGTTCTATATCATTTCCCATCAAAAGTATGTCATCTACATATAATATGAGAAATGTTACAGAGCTCCCACTCACTTTCTTGTAAACGCATGCTTCTCCATAAGTCTGCATAAACCCAAACGCTTTGATCATCTCATCAAAGCGAATGTTCCAACTCCGAGATGCTTGCACCAGCCCATAAATCGAGCATTGGAGCTTGCACACCTTGTCAGCATTCTTAGGATCGACAAAACCTTCCGGCTGCATCATATACAATTCTTCCTTAAGGAAGCCATTAAGGAATGCCGTTTTGACGTCCATTTGCCATATCTCATAATCGTAGAATACGGCAATTGCTAACATGATTCGGACGGACTTTAGCTTCGCTACCGGTGAGAAAGTCTCATCGTAGTCAACCCCTTGAACTTGTCGATAAACCTTAGAGACAAGCCGAGCTTTATAGATGGTCACATTACCATCTGCGTCTGTCTTCTTCTTAAAGATCCATTTATTTTCTATGGCTCGCCGCTCCACGGGCAAGTCAGTCAAAGTCCATACTTCGTTTTCATACATGGATCCTATCTCGGATTTCATGGCTTCCAGCTATTTGTCGGAATCCGGGCCCGCCATCGCTTCTTCATAGTTTGAAGGTTCACCATTGTCTAACAACATGATTTCCAAGACAGGGTTGACGTACCACTCTGGTGCGGAACGTGTCCTTGTGGACCTTCGAATTTCAGTAGGAGCTTGATCAGAAGTATCTTGATCATCATCATTAACTTCCTCTCTAGTCGGTGCAGGCACCTCAGGAACATTTTCTTGAGTTGCGCCATTTTCCGGTTCAAGAGGTAATACTTCATCAAGTTCTACTTTCCTCCCACTTCTTTCGAGAGAAACTCCTTCTCTAGAAAGGATCCATTCTTGGCAACAAAGATCTTGCCTTCGGATCTGAGGTAGAAGGTATAGCCAATAGTTTCTTTAGGGTATCCTATGAAGACGCATTTTCCGACTTGAGTTCGAGCTTTTCAGGTTGAAGTTTCTTGACATAAGCATCGCATCCCCAAACTTTTAGAAACGACAGCTTAGGTTTCTTCCCAAACCATAATTCATATGGTGTCGTCTCAACGGATTTCGATGGAGCCCTATTTAAAGTGAATGCGGCAGTCTCTAAAGCATAGCCCCAAAAAGAAAGCGGTAAATCGGTAAGAGACATCATAGATCGCACCATATCTAACAGAGTGCGATTACGACGTTCAGACACACCATTACGCTGAGGTGTTCCAGGCGGCGTGAGTTGTGAAACAATTCCACATTTCCTTAAGTGTGTGCCAAATTCGTGACTCAAGTATTCTCCTCCACGATCTGATCGCAAAAACTTGATTTTCCTGTCACGTTGATTCTCAACCTCTATCTGAAATTCTTTGAACTTTTCAAAGGTTTCAGACTTGTGTTTCATTAAGTAGACATACCCATATCTACTCAAATCATCAGTGAGGGTGAGAACATAACGATAGCCATCGCGAGCCTCAATACTCATTGGACCGCACACATCAGTATGTATGATTTCCAATAAGTTGGTTGCTCGCTCCATTGTTCCTGAGAATGGAGTCTTGGTCATTTTACCCATGAGGCATGGTTCGCACGTGTCAAATGATTCATAATCAAGAGACTCTAAAAGTCCATCTGCATGGAGCTTCTTCATGCGTTTGACACCTATGTGACCAAGGCGGCAGTGCCACAAGTATGTGGGACTATCATTATCAACCTTAAATATTTTGGCATTCACACTATGAACATGTGTAGCATTCACTACTAGAAAAACCCCTACTAATGGCGCACCTAGTATGGCTATTAATGGCGCATCTGTGGTGCGCCATTAATAGCACGCCATTAGTAATTTTTACTAATGGCGCACCACCTGGTGCGCCATTAGTATCTGGTATACTAATGGCGCACCTCGGGTGCGCCATTAGTATAGGCCAGGGTGCGCCATTAGTATGCCTCCCAGGGGCCATGTATACCCAGGTGCTTTGGCATACTAATGGCGCACCACCTCTGGATGCGCCATTAGTAACCGCGGCATACTAATGGCGCACTGCCCAGTGATGCGCCATTAGTATGCACTGTCATACTAATGGCGCACTGTCATGTGATGCGCCATTAGTATGAATATTAGGTTTTTTTATTTTTTTTATTTTCTGTTTTTTGCACAGGTTACAAAATGTATAATTTGACAAAATATAGACAGCACACATCAACAACAGATTCATCAAATACAATAGAAGATTAGTCTTTGAATACAATTCATCATATTAGTCTCCGAATACAATTCATCATATTAGTCTCCGAATTGAAAAGACCGAACAAAGATAGAACATTATATTACAAGTCTCGAGACCGCGAGTAGCGAGTCTGTCTTCACATTACAAGTCGATATCGATCATCTAAACTACCATCACATAGAAGAGAGCTGCGGTCATCACGATGAGCATCATCACGATGAAACTCGTCTTCATCCGGTTCCTCCAACGCTCCCTCCCCTCTCCCGCTAGATAGCGGGCGTATCTAGATTCGGCCTCGGCCCTAGTGGTGTACCCTTTGTAACTGTTACCGCTGAATCGGTGAACCTGTCTCCGACACTCCTCCCAGTCATCGTAGACTCCGGGAACCTTACCCTTGTACACGACATACGTCGGCATCGCTATGCACTAGCCAAACGAAACGTTAGTACCAATTCACAGACAATACATAAGCAATATATAAGTATGCAACAGAACGATCGGAAGAGAAAAGCAAGACATTAATAGCATCGATTACATCTAAGTTGAACGACTCTCGAAACCAAAGAGACATACTACAAGTTCATTAAAGTTTAATTACAACATGAGCCAATCGATGTTTCAGAACTAGACAACTCGACTCAAGGGACCGGAGCGTGGATGAAGCCGCCGTCTATCGTGGGAGTCATGAAAGAACGGGCGTTGTCATCCTGCATTTGTAGCATTGTGTCGATGTCACTGTTGGACGGTTGATTTCTGAGGTAGAACTGCCCCGAGGTACGAAGGACATCTTGATGGATGATTTCCGCAAACTCCGACTGGATGCGAAAGAATTCTTGTCGGAGGTCCGCGTCCTGGATTGCCGACACGCTCGCGGCCCAATCTTTGAGTTTACTCGGTAGCAGAAGTTGATGATGGTCCCGTACGATCGCCCGCATGTGATGGATGGCGTAGTAGGCACCCTTCTGACCGCCAGGCGGCTGCTTGACGCAGCAGAACGTCGTATTGTGGGAGAACACGTGCTTGCCGTACTTACGAATAGGCCTGGTGAAGGTGCCTCCAGATTGGGCGTAGCCGGGGAGAACATCATCAAGAACCTTCTTGACATTTGTGTAGTCTACGTTCGACTGACGGTCCGGGTCGAAATACGTGGCCATGGAATATTTGGGGCTTAGGAGGATGAGCGTGCAACGTGTGTCACTGCAGAAAACACGGAATGTTAAAAGAAAAACGATCGAAATGTAAGAATTCATATGTTACGGGCCGGTTGAGGGGAGGACTTACTCGGGAAAGTAAGGCACGAGGAAGTTATCCTTATCTTGGTTTGCCAGAATGACGCCTTCGAGGTAAGAACTCGCGACTTGCCGGTCCCCAGCGCTGCCCAAGATCTTGGCACGCATGTAGAAGGGGTCGACTATCACGATGTCCGGGGTCTTGTCGCGAATGATCCGCATCTCCATACTCAGCGAAAATAGCCGAACGAAGGTGTAGTGCAGCGGATGAAGGTTCAACATAGCGTGGATGTCATCAAAACGCAGGACGATCGTACGCCCGATGGAGTTATCCACAAAGCCCTTGCCCTCTGGCACCTTGGCCGCGAAAACCGGGTATGCCACATCCTTCTCTCTGAGACGCCGCTTCTCCAAAGCAAGAACACTGTCATGCAGACTCCGCATAGCACCGGTTGCAGCATTGAGCATATTTGTCGGTAGCATCGCCCTACCCGCCACATGCACCCTCCTCGAGATATCCTGCGGTGAAGGTGGCCCGTCCTGAGCACGGATCGTACTCGGTGCCGGCTGGCTCGCACCCTTCTTAGTCTTTCTTTTGCGTGCCTTCTTCTTCTCCTGTAATGGGACCGAGTTCTGCTCACAGACCGCCTTCTTGAGTGTGTTGGGGCTGATAATATTTCGCACCTCGCCTATCTGAGGCTCGGTGAAGTCGGCAGCTGGAGGCGTCTCCTGAGAGCTGAACGCCAGACGGCGCCTGTTGCAACTTGGCTTCTCCGCGGTACGAGCTAGATCGCACACGTCTTTTGTTGGGTTTGGTTCTTGAGAAGGAGGCCCCATGAAGTCGCCATCGTACCCATGCTCGGCAAAGTACTGATCGACATTGCCAAATGTATCATCGTCGTCGTCGTCGTCGTTCTGATCCTGTGCCATATGCATGTTTGGATCCAGTGGCATAGGGATGTCCGGCACCGTTACGGCGGTCTTGCCATGGGGCCGACTTGGCGCCGGCACGACTGGCGGTGTTGTCTTTGGGGTGGTGTCCCCCGCCCCCAAACGAATCTGGCTCTTCGGCCAAAGCAGGGGCCAGCTCAGGCAGGCGCTGAGGGTCATCACGTCTTCATCGTCGGCCCCGACGGGTCGAATCGGAGGTAACAAGTCGTCGCAGCCTGGCAGCACCCGAACCAGTTGAACCCTAAACAAGTTGGGTGGCATCTGGGTACCGTGGAACAAGGGGTTGCCCGGTTGAACGATTTTGCCCTTGGCGACATCGACCAACTCGTTGTTCACGAAGTGGAGGAGAGTGCACGGAACGTCGGCGGCGCCCTGCGAAAACATGTAGGGCGTCAGGGATGCCCAGTCAAAGGCAAGGAGATGAAGTCCTCGGCCGAGAGAGGCTTAATTAGTTACCGTGATGATGGCGTCGAGCTCGGCTAATGTCGAGGCACCGCCAACGGCGGGCGTGCAGTTGACGGAGGGGCCGCTTGCTGAAGAGGTGCCGGCCGGCGTACACCCGGGTGCATTAAGCTCCCGTGCCGGCGTCGGAGACACCAATGCCGCCTCCGCCGGAGGCACCAATGGCCCCGCCATCGCATTATGCGAGTTGCTGGCCGTGAAGCTAGGAATCGGGGGCGGCCCCTGTTGGCCGCCCGCAATCCACGCACTCAACCCCGAGATCAAGGTAGGCACAAGGGCGGTGATCGTCGCTCCGAGTCGTTGTTCCACTTGCTCTTGGACAATCTCCGGAATCCGCGCCACCTGTGCCTTGAGTTCTTGAACCTCTCGCGCCTGGCTTTCCGAGCTGGTCTTTTTCTCCTTCCGCACACCAGCGGTATAGTATGACCCCCATTTTGTCGACAAGCCTTTGCCGGCCACACGACCAGCTGACGTCGGCTTACTGAGCTTATCCTTGTTCTTCATTACATTCAACCCCCTATTTAGAGTGGTGTCCCAAGGGTTGCTCTTAGTCGACCCCGCGCTACTGCTTTCAGTCGCCTGCGGAAGGAATGTGAACCATTTAGAAATTTGGCTTCATTAATTAGAATGCAACCATATGGAGCTAATTACGCGGGGGTGTATTCCTTACCAGAACAAGCTCAAGCTGCCTGGTCTTCGGATCCGTGGTAAGCTCCTTTGTTTTCGGGTCCTTCTTGTACCGGGCCCTGACAAAGTTCCTGGTCTGCTTGTCACCGTATGTATCGAAGAGGGGCGGTAGGCCTTGCTCGGCACGGTCCGCCTCCTCCTTGTCCCATATAGGCTCCGCCACTCTGTAACCGCCGGGACCGAGTGTGTGTTCCCCTATGTTCAGCTCCCGCATTTGTTTCCCCCACTCACTTGATTGGGAGCTTGCGGTGCTCGAGCAATTGATCTTGAAGTCGTTGTAGTCATCTTCGGTGATCGAAGGATTTTTCTCCTTGATCTTCTGATAACTCTCACCTTTCTCGATCATTCTCTTCACATTGCTTTTCCAAGTAGACAGGGCCTTGCTCATCTTCGTGAGGGCAGCATTGTTCACTTTATTCCCTTTGAGGCTTGTGTTTTCAAATTCAGCGGGGAACTTGTATCGTTCGTGCAGCTTCGTGAAGAGGAGGTTGCGCAAATTCCCTCGGTCAGGATGCCTCAGGTTCTCGGTGTTGATCGAGACGGTGCTCCGGACAATGCACCCGAGCTGAAGCGAGTACCCCTTGACTATTCGTTCGGGCGCCGTTGGATTCCCGTTGGAGTCCACTTCAGTAACTTCCTCCTTGAGGGTGCGGAGCACGATCGGGCGCCGGTCCTTCCGTTGCCTCTTCGGTTGGCTGCCATCTGTGCGTGCGCCGCCATCATCAGTGGTGGCATCCTCGGCGGCACCATCAGTGGTGGCATCAGTGTGGTCATCCTCGGCGGCACCATCCGTGGTCTCAGGATCGGTGGGGAAGGCGGCGGCCTCATACAAGTGAGGTTGTTCCTCCATCTCCTGGGACAGCTCCCAGAATGCCTTGCCGCCCGAACCCCCGGCCTCATCGTTGTGGGCCATGTTTCTCTCTAAATAGAAACAAAGTTTGGTCAAAAAGTTGGTTATTGTCAAGGAACAAGATCATGGTCTCATCATTTAGGGTTTGTCGACACCGAGGCATCCTAAAATCTAAGCTTTTATCATTGAGGGTTTTTCGACGCCAAGGCACCCTAAAAGCCTAACCTTTCATCATTTCGGTTTTTATCGACACCGAGGCACCCTAAAAGCCATGCATTAGTCACAAGTACGCCGGGGCACTTGATCCTACTTAATTAACTACTAAGATACCCCGGCCCATGCATTAGTCACAAGTACCCCATATGTCCTATTTTTAGCAAAGTCATGCTAAAATTCACGGAAAATTTCAGCATGACCTTTGCTGAAAATAGGACATATGGAGTACCCGAATTTGCCGGAACGGAAGTTAATCGACATTCCGGCAAACTCAAGGGCCTCTCGGGGTACCTGCAATATCATCACGACACGATGGTCGGAGACAAAACCCAGCAAACTAGCACCACAATGTGCCTCTACTTTCATATGGATGAAAAGGCCACAATGTGCCTCTACTAGCACCACAATCTTAGTTGCAGGTAATCTGTGTGTGTGTGCTGTTCCTTGCGTGTTTGTGGATAGCTGCTGAATATCGACACACAAAGCTACTTGTTTTCCTCAGAGAAAAAAAGCTAGTACTTATTTCCCTTATCAAATAAACAGTCAAAAGGAAATTTTATTGGTTTGATAAAACAAATCTGAGTGTGTGTGGATGTTAACAGTCAGCTGGTTTGAGTGTGTGTGGATGTTAACATGTCATTATGCACAGTGAACTGCCACATTCACATATTTTGCACTGCCAGTCTGATACTAATATATATAGAACCAAACTAATTTTAGAAAAAGTGACAAAGAAATACTGCATATTGGGAATCAGCTAGCCAAAAGTTAGATTTGATGATGATGATGTTTTGTAAAGCCAGAAAGCCACATGCCATTGTAATGACAAGGAAACTATGCAAAACTAACCAGGCTTAGTGGGATTATTTCTCCTCTTTTTATAATCTTTCATAGCATCACAAAAAACCCCTTGAGTTAGAAGATGGTATCCTCCATTTTGTACATCTTTGCGACCGCACGGAGCTAATTTTCTCCATGCATGAAACATGACATATGAACATCAGTATGCATTGATTTATGAAAGAGACAGCCTAGCATGGGCAGCAAGAGCCACTCAGGCTAGCCAAGGAGACTGCCCATGAAACCACACCCCAAGGTAGAAGCCATCATTCATTACAAATTTGAATATATGATATTCCAGAAAATAATCTGTCTACAAAATGAGATACATTCCGTTTGAACTACCAAGTTACACAAAGAAAATGCACCTAAGCACCAAGAGGAACTGTTACAACTCCATAAGGTATATCCAAGTCACTGCTACTCATATTCAAAAAACCTAACTCCAATATAACCAGAAAGATTGTAAAACATTATATCTCCCTGCTGACACGAACTGAAAGCGTAACAAAAATACCTATTATTCTAGGCAGCTGCCTTGCTAGTGATTCGGTGTCGTCGCAACTGGATCCCTCCCACTCGACCTGCGATCTTCTACAAGGAAAAAGTAGCAGCTCAGTCAACCACCATATAATTATACAAGGAAAAAATGCTACTTGGCACAAGTGTAAACGAGAAGCTTGAGGTAGCAGCAGATTGAAGTGATAAAGTGCAAAGGAGAAGCTTGAGCTAGTAAACAATTTCTGAATGTTATAAAGTGGGGAAAGTAAAATAAAATTCATGACTAGTCATGGCACTAGAAAAGAGATGAGATTTCACAAAACCAGAGCCAAGCATAGTCCAGAATGTCAAATTTTCAGTTAGTTAATTATTACTCTGTGGCATTGCCATACTTAGCCAAGAGTCCCCATTTCTTATATTCTGTGAGATGCAGTCATCTTTTACTCCAGTTCTTATAGTATTTTGGAGTACATTGCCTGTTATGCTGCTTGCAAGGTTAGCATAGGTTCAGAAATGGGGACTAAAAAACAGTGATTTAATTCTCCAATTCAATTTTCATTTTCAAGTTTAAATTTGAATATCAACAGTAGTGATTTTACACCCAGTTCAACAGTGATTTTACCTCGATTTCAACGGTAATTTCAGCAGCAGAGTCACTAGTTTCAGTTAACTGGAGTACTACAGCAAATGGAGTACCTAATCTGATCCAGTTAAAGTCTCCAAATGGAGTACTACAGCTCCTGCACCTGCTTCTATTATGTTTGTCTTGATAAGGAAGATTATGTTTCCATGTATAGTTCTAAAGGACTACCAGAACACAAAGGCACCTGCTTCCATGTATAGTTCTAATGTGCATTTTATTTTCTACTTGTAGCCTTGTAATCTTAATTTAAATAAATATAACAGGGGGTGTGGGGCTTTGCCCTACTGCGCAACTCAAAACAAATGAACTGAATCGCATGAACATAAGGCATAAGATAAATTTATCCCCATGGAAATAGAAAACATTTTGAAAAAATCACCAATTGCACAGACCATTACAGTTGTATCAACATCACAAGTAAAGAACAATTTGTTTTCGTATTTTGAGCTTTGGACAGAGTTCTAATACATGAATAAAAAGTGGTATATTATAGTATTTCACAAAGTTTCTGGAACTTGTTGAGAAGAAATCATGCACACGGAGTGACATATATTAACACTAAAAATGACTAAATATATACTAATCAGCCAGCTTAACTGGCAGGATTTTCCCCAATTTTTTTGACAGAGCAGACACGAACACTAAAACAAGTTCAACACTGCAGCATGGAAATCACATATTTTTTGACAAAGAATTCTGCATCTAATCAACTACTCTAGGTATGTACGTACATGGCAGACAAAAACACCTAGCAATAGCAACAAGAGAACATAGTTTCGTCCCTTAGGAAAAAAACACGCCAGAGCATGAGAGATGGAGAGAGCAGAGAGAGAGAGGGGGGGATGATACCTTGACGAGCTCCCCTGATGGCGTGGGTAGTAGGGTCGGGGCAGCGTCCCGGGAAGAACTAGGCACACGCGGTCCGAGGTGCGTGCAGCCTGCGCGCGAGAGGAACCAGCATCATCAGGGAACCTTGACGGCGGCACAATCGAATCAAACAAAGGGGGAGGGGGAGGAGAAGAGGACCTTGCGAGACCTTCAATGGCGGGGTCGCGGGAGAGAAGAAGCATGCGAGCAGCGGCGTGGTCGATGGGAGCAGCTCGAGCAGAGGTGGCGGCGGATCTGGCCGGCGTCGAGGGCGGCGGGGCGGCGGCGTCGGGAGAGGAGAGGGGAAGGGGATCGAGGGCGAGGGCGAGGGCGAGGGAGAGAGAGGGGATCGAGGGCGAGGGCTCGGGCAAGGGAGAGAGAGGGGATCGAGGGCGAGGGCTCGGGCGAGGGAGAGAGAGGGGATCAGAAGTAGGGGGGCACAATACTAATGGCGCACCACCCCGCGGTGCGCCATAAGTATATACATGCTTATGGCGCACCTCGACCTGGTGCGCCATTAGTATTTTTTTTATTTCCGCTCGAGCCAACAGGTTATCTCCCACCTGACCTTATCCACATCAACTCCCCTCTACTAGCTCGACTGGTCAGGTGCCCGTTCTCACACCAGGAGGTCCTGGGTTCGATTCCTAGGCTCCACAAAAAAATTATGCATTTAAAATGTGTTTGATACTTTTTTGTGTTTAAATATGTTCAAACTTGTTTAAATCATAACAGTAATTTTTTTATAAGACAGTAATAATTTTTTTAAAAATATCATCAAACAGTAATGCCGGTGGAGCGGGGGAGGGTGCGGGGGGTCGGTGGCGGCGGTTGAGTAGGGGAGGGGTGCGGGGGGTCGGCGGCGGCGGTTGAGTAGGGGAATCGAGGGTGCGGGGGGTCGGCGGCGGCGGCCGGTGGACCGGGGGGTGCTCGGCGGCGAGGGGGACCAGATCTGGCGAGGTGGGATAGCGATCGAGATGGAGGGGGATCGAGATCGAGTGTCCATGAAATTTAAAAATATTCATGATAGTTCAAAAAGTGCCCATGAAATACAATCGAGAAATGAAGGCTACGATTTAAATACAATCGATCTTAGCTAGCTATCTGTTAACAATCTTCTTGCCCTTCTTTTTCGCAAATGGAGTTCTTCTGTGGAACGGACGTCCTTTAGGTAGGGTGGTCCTGCTTCTTCTTGTGGTGTATGCTGCTACTTCATCATCGTCGTCATGTTCGATCCTCGGGTCGCCGTACTTGTCGAAGTCTTGCTCATTGGCTACTCCATCCATTCCGATGATCTTCCTTTTGCCTCTCCTCACGACAACACGACTGGTCTTTGACGGGTCGGTAATGAAGAAGCATTGGTCCACTTGGGAAGCCAGTACCCATGGCTCATTTTTCGCGGTGACGTTTGCGCCCGCGGTCTTGGATTTGGCTTCGGGTATAACCATGGTGGTGAAATACCGGTCTTCTTTTAGGACGCTCTTGGCCCATCTGACACGGAACATCGGGACCTTCTCTCCAGCGTAGCTCAGCTCCCAGATCTCCTCGATCCTTCCGTAGTATCTGTCCTTGTCGTTACCGGTGTAGGATTCCATCGTTACCCCGGAGTTCTGATAACCATCGCTCTTCATGTCCTTGGCCTCGGTGTAGAATGTGTAGCCGTTGATATCGTACGCCTCATAGGTCATCAGGTTGTGCTCGGCGCCCTGTGACAAGGCGAATATGAGTTGTTCTTCCGCGGAAGAATCCTCATGTAAAGGGTACGACAGAAGCTTCTGCTTGAACCAACGCGTGAAACATGAGTTGTGCTCTTTGAGTATATCTCCGTCCGTCCTCTGTTGGCCTCGGTCATTGTACGTCTTCTTAATAAAGGTTTTGTGCTCTACCACCCAAGGATCGACCACGTCTATGTGTTGTAGCGCGACTAGGTTTGCTCTTTCAAAGTCGGCGAGTCGACCCTCGAAGTCGACATGCATTTCGCGGCGACCCTCACGGTGACCCCATCCAGCGAGCCTGCCGAGGTGCCTGTTGACGGGCAGACCAACGGGGTTCTCGATGCCTAGATAATTCGTGCAGTAGGAGATGCACTCTTCGGTCAGAAAGCCCCTGGCTATGCTTCCCTCTGGACGTGACATGTTGCGAACGTATCCTTTGATGACACCATTCATCCTTTCGAACGGCATCATGCTGTGCAGGAACGTCGGCCCGAGTTGGATGATATCCTCCACTATATGGACCAGCAGATGCACCATAACGTCGAAGAATGCGGGCGGGAAGTACATCTCAAGCTCGCATAGTATCACCACGATCTCTTCCTGTAGCCTTCTGAGTTGCCTCACGCCAATCGACTTCCGAGAGATGACGTCGAAGAAGTTGCATAGGCCAAATAGCGTTTCACGGACGTGCGCGTCCATGATCCCACGGATTGCAACTGGAAGTATCTGCGTCATCAGCACGTGACAGTCGTGAGACTTCATCCCGCTGAACTTCTGCTTCGCTGGGTCTAGGTATCTGCTTATCTTCCCCGCGTAACCGTAAGGAAGTTTTACTCCTAGGAGGCAGGTGAAAAACTGCTCGATCTCCTCCTGACTTAGAGTGAAGCACGCGGGAGGGTAGTCATTTCCGGTCTTCTTGGCCTTTTTGCCTTTGCGACGACTTTCTGTGTCCTGCTTCGCCTCATCATCATCATCATCATCATCATCATCATCATCATCATCATCATATATAGCGTGAAGCTCCTGCCTGATGCCCATTGATTTCAAGTCTGCCCTTGCTTTCGGCCCATCTTTGGTCCTCTCTGGCATGTTGAGCAGGGTACCAAGCAGACTCTCGCACACGTTCTTCGTGATATGCATGACATCAAGGCTGTGAGGCACATGGTGGATCTTCCAGTACGGCAAGTCCCAGAAAACAGACCTCGTTTTCCATACCTTCAGCAGCGGCTCTGGCGCCTTTTGCTTCTTTCCCGGCAGTGGGCAGTCTTTCCAATTTTTCAACAGCTTGTCTATTTCCTCGCCGCTCCTCGTACACGGGCGTTTTCGGGGTTCGGTTTCACCATCGAACAGATCCTTGCGTTTCCTCCACGGGTCATCGTCGCGAAGCCACCTTCGATGTCCCATGAACACGGTTTTCGAAGACCCGGGATCTCTATCTAGCTGGCGATACGTTGTGTCATCCATGCACCTTACGCATCCAGAAAATCCGTGGACTACCTGCCCCGCAAGATATCCGTAACCGAGATAGTCGTGCACCGTCGTGAGCAGTGCGGCTCTCATAGGGAAATATTCTTTCTCTGCGGCGTCCCACGTATTGGCTGGCGTTTTCCACAGCGTGTCAATCTCCTCTTTCAGCAGCCCCAGATACAGATTGATGTCGTTCCCTGGTTGTTTCGGCCCTTCAATTAGCATACTCATGTGAATGTACTTCCTCTTCATGCACAACCAGGGGGGAAGGTTGTACATCCACACGAACACAGGCCAGGTGCTATGTGTGCTTCTCTGGCTGCCAAACGGATTGACTCCATCGGTGCTCGCGCCCAGCATGATGTTCCTTGGATCGTTCCCAAATTCTGGGTATTCGAAGTTCAACGCTTGCCACTGGCTCGCATCCTTAGGGTGACTCAGCATCTTGTCTTTTTTATCTATCTCCGGATCATTTGCGTCATCTTCTCGCTTCTTCTCCTCCCTATCCGCGTGCCAACGCAGGAGCTTTGCTACCTTAGGGTCCGCGAAATACCGCTGCAGACGAGGAGTGATCGGAAAGTACCACACCACTTTTCGAGGAGCTTTCTTCCTCTTCTTGTATCGAGTGACACCGCACACCGGACATATGGTAGACTCCGCGTGCTCGTCCCGATAAATGATGCAATTGTTCATGCACACATGGTATTTCACGTGCGGTAAATCCAGAGGACACACGATTTTCTTCGCCTCCTCCAAACTGGTCGGGCACTTGTTCCCCTTGGGAAGACGTTCGTGCCAGAATGACATGTTCTCGTCGAAGCATGCGTCGGTCATTTTGTGTTTTACCTTCATCTCCAGAGCCATGAGCGTTACTTTCAGGCGGGTATCCTCGGGCCTGCATCCTTCATACAATGGAGTAACCGCGTCTAACTCAAGTTGATCCATCTTGGCTTTCTCTCGGGCGGCAGCTCTTGCATTATCCGTCTGCTTGAGAAGCAGCTCTTGAATATGAGGGTCCTGCACCCAGCCCATCGATGGTCCAGCGTCGTCTGCTCCGCCGGCATCATCATCATGTCCTGCATCTTCTACATGATGACTGTGTACAGCATCACCGTCGTGATCATCTCCTGGGGATTCTTCGTCTTCTCGCCCCCCCCCCCCCGAGCCGCGGTGGTTGTCTTGCTTCCCTTCCTCATTTCTTGCCCGGCCCCCATGGACGACTTCGTAGTCATCTTCATCACCTTGCCACCGATAGCCATCCATGAAACCACGCAAGAGCATGTGGTCCCGCACCTGCCCAGAATCCGGGTCCGCAATAAGGCTATTCAGCTTGCATCTTCGACTCGGACATCTTATCTCCGTCTCGTTCTTTTGAAGCATCTCGGCCTTCGCGGACCTCAAAAGCCTATTCACGATGCCTTCGGTCATCGTGCGGACCATGGTCGCCTGCGGGGTAGAGCAAAACGATATTTTAGAACCAAGAAAAAATTTGGCATGACTTTCCATAAAAATAGGACCAAAAAGAATGCTTAATGCCAAAATTCTCGCCGAAACGGAAATGATTCAACATTCCGGCAAAATATTGGCAACTATCGCATTTCAAATACCGATACACCTCCAAACACAAACACATATGCAACACCACAAACATATGCAACACCACGAACATACATAGATCTAGCTAGGCCATAAAAAGTGCATGTGCACATTGTTGTAGGGAGAACAACATAAATATAGCTTCCCCCCTTACTTACCTAGCAAAACAAGGTAACTTAACCACTTAATTTGAATGAATCTATGGTGGAAATGAGGTGAAAAAGAGGAGGCACCCGAGACAAGGAGGAGGCGGTGGAGAGAATGAAGTGGGGAGAAAGTGAGTGTGGGAGGAGAGGCTGTCCAAAATATCTTGTTGCTGCCCACTTACTAATGGCGCACCAGCAACAAATGCGCCATTAGTAATCCAGGTTACTAATGGCGCACCCCCTGGTGGTGCGCCATTAGTACTTTTGCAAAAAAAGGAATAAAAACAATAATAAAAAAATAACATTAGTGGCGCACCTTCTGGCTGGTGCGCCATTACTAGTTACAACTAGTAATGGCGCACCACCAGCGGATGCGCCATTAGTATGTTTGGACAGGCGCACTAGTTCAAAAAAAATGGTACTAATGGCGCACCGTGGGCAGGGTGCGCCATTAGTAGTTTCAACACTAATGGCGCATCAGAGGGTGGTGCGCCATTAGTATATACTAATGGCGCACCACATGTCTGGTGTGCCATTAGTGTCAATTCCATCTATAGCCCTTTTCCTAGTAGTGATTACGCTCGAGATTCATTAAGAATAAACCATTCACCATCGGAGCATGACCATAAAACATATCTCTCATATAAATAGAACAACCATTATTCTCAGATTTAAATGAGTAGCCATCTTGAATTAAACGAGATCCCGATACAATGTTCATGCTCAAAGCTGGCACTAAATAACAATTATTAAGGTTTAATACTAATCCCGAAGGTAAATGTAGAGGTAGCGTGCCGACGGCGATCACATTGACCTTGGAACCATTCCCGACGCGCAACGTCACCTCGTCCTTTGCCAATCTCCGCTTATTCCGCAGCCCCTACGGATACTGGTAAGGTACACATCAATTACATGTATATCACATATACCTTTTGTTTTTCCGGCCTTCTTGTCCGCTAAGTATTTGGGGCAGTTCCGCTTCCAGTGACCACTTCCCTTGCAATAAAAGCACTCAGTCTCAGGCTTGGGTCCATTCTTTGGCTTCTTCCCGGCAGCTTGCTTGCCGGGCCCGGCAACTCCCTTGCCGTCCTTCTTGAAGGTTTTCTTACCCTTGCCTTTCTTGAACTTAGTGGTTTTATTCACCATCAACACTTGATGTTCCTTTTTTGACTTTCTACCTCTACTGATTTCAGCATTGAAAATAACTCAGGAATGGTCTTTTCCATCCCCTGCATATTGAAGTTCATCACAAAGCTCTTGTAGCTTGGTGGAAGCGACTGGAGGATTCTGTCAATGACCGCATCATCCGGGAGATTAACTCCCAGCTGAGTCAAGCGGTTATGTAACCCAGACATAGTGAGTATGTGCTCACTGACAGAACTATTTTTCTCCATCTTACAGCTGAAGAATTTGTCGGAGACTTCATATCTCTCGACCCGGGCATGAGCTTGAAAAACCATTTTCAGCTCTTCGAACATCTCATATGCTCCATGTCTCTCAAAACGCTTTTGGAGTCCCGGCTCTAAGCTATAAAGCATGCCGCACTGAACGAGGGAGTAGTCATCAGCACGTGTCAGCCAAGCGTTCATAACGTCTTGGTTCTGTGGAACTGGTGGGTCACCTAGCGGTGCTTGTAGGACATATTCTTTCTTGGCAGCTATGAGGATGATCCTCAGGTTCCGGACCCAGTCCGTATAGTTGCTGCCATCGTCTTTCAGCTTGGTTTTCTCTAGGAACGCATTGAAGTTGAGGACTACGTTGGCCATTTGATCTACAAGACATATTGTAAAGATTTTAGACTAAGTTCATGATAATAAAGTTCATCTAATCAAATTATTCAATGAACTCCCACTTAGATAGACATCCCTCCAGTCATCTAAGTATAACATGATCCGAGTTGACTAGGCCGTGTCCGATCATCACGTGAGACGGTCTAGTTAACATCGGTGAACATCTTCATGTTGATCGTATCTTCTATACGACTCATGCTCGACCTTTCGGTCTTCTGTGTTCCGAGGCCATGTCTGTACATGCTAGGCTCGTCAAGTCAACCTAAGTGTTTGCATGTGTAAATCTATCTTACACCCGTTGTATGTGAATGTCTGAATCAAACACCGATCATCACGTGGTGCTTTGAAACAACGAACTGTCGCAACGGTGCACAGTTAGGGAAACACTTTCTTGAAATTATTATGAGGGATCATCTTATTTACTACCATCGTTCTAAGTAAACAAGATGAAAAACATGATAAACATCACATGCAATCAAATAATAACAGTGACATGATATGGCCAATATCACATAGCCCCTTTGATCTCCATCTTGGGGCTCCATGATCATCTTGTCACCGGCATGAAACCATGATCTCCATCATCATGATCTCCATCATTGTGTCTCCATGAAGTTGCTCGCCAACTATTACTTCTACTACTATGGCTAACGCGTTTAGCAATAAAGTAAAGTAATTTACATGGCGTTTCTCAATGACACGCAGGTCATATAAAAAAATATAGACAACTCCTATGGCTCCTGCCGGTTGTCATACTCATCGACATGCAAGTCGTGATTCCTATTACAATAGCATGAACATCTCATACATCACATATAGATCATTCATCATTCATCACAACTTTGGCCATATCATATCACAAAGCACTTGCTGCAAAAACAAGTTAGACGTCCTCTAATTGTTGTTGCAAGTTTTACGTGGCTGAAGTAAGGTTCTAGCAAGAATGTTTTCTTACCTACGTGAAAGCCACAACGTCATTTGTCAACTTCTATTTACCCTTCATAAGGACCCTTTTCATCGAATCCGCTCCAACTAAAGTGGGAGAGACAGACACCCGCCAGCCACCTTATGCAACTTGTGCATGTTAGTCGGTGGAACCGGTCTCACGTAAGCGTACGTGTAAGGTTGGTCCGGGCCGCTTCATCCCACAATACCGTTGAAGCAAGATAAGACTAGTAGCGGCAAGAAAGTTGACAACATCAACGCCCACAAAAAATTGTGTTCTACTCGTGCAAGAGAACTACGCATAAACCTGGCTCATGATGCCATTGTTGGGGAACGTTGCAGAAAACAAAAATTTTCCTACGGTTTCACCAAGATCCATCTATGAGTTCATCTAGCAACGAGTGATCGGATGCATCTACATACCTTTGTAGATCGCGAGCGGAAGCATTCAAAGAATGAGGATGAGGTAGTCGAACACGACGTGATCCAAATCACCGGAGATTCTAGCACCGAACGGACGGCACCTCCGGGTTCAAAACACGTACGGTCAGCGTAACGTCTCCTTCTTCTTGATCCAACAAGAGGGAAGGAGAGGTTGAGGAAGATGGCTCCAGCAGCAGCACGACGGTGTGGTGGTGATGGAGCTGCAGTACTCCGTCAGGGCTTCGCCAAGCGCTATGGAGGAGGAGGAGGTGTTGGAGAGGGAGAAGGAGGCAACCAAAGGCATGGATGAAAAAGCCCTCCTACCCCCACTATATATAGGAGGGCCTAGGGGGGGGCACCGGCCCTAGGAGATCCAATCTCCTAGGGGGGCGGCGGCCAAGGGAGGTTTCCCTCCCCCCCAAGGCACCTAGGGGTGCCTTCCACTTGTGGGACTCTTCCCCTTTGGAAACCCTAGGCGCATGGGCCCCTTGGGGCTGGTGCCCTTGGCCCATGTAGGCCAAGGCGCACCCCCTTACAGCCCATGTGGCCCCCGGGGCAGGTGGACCCACCCGGTGGACCCCCGGGACCCTTCCGGTGGTCCCGGTACAATACCGGTGACCCCGAAACTTGTCCCGATGGCCGAAACAGCACTTCCTATATATAATTCTTTACCTCCGGACCATTCCGGAAGTCCTCGTGAAGTCCGGGATCTCATCCGGGACTCCGAACAACATTCGGGTTACTGCATATACATATCCCTACAACCCTAGCGTCACTGAACCTTAAGTGTGTAGACCCTACGGGTTCGGGAGATATGTAGAGATGACCGAGACGACTCTCCGGTCAATAACCAACAGCGGGATCTGGATACCCATGTTGGCTCCCACATACTCCACGATGATCTCATCGGATGAACCACGATGTCGAGGATTCAAGCAACCCCGTATACAATTCCCTTTGTCAATCGATATGTTACTTGCCCGAGATTCGATCGTCGGTATCCCAATACCTTGTTCAATCTCGTTACCGGCAAGTCACTTTACTCGTACCGTAATGCATGATCCCATGACCAGACACTTGGTCACTTTGAGCTCATTATGATGATGCATTACCGAGTGGGCCCAGTGATACCTCTCCGTCATACGGAGTGACAAATCCCAGTCTTGATCCGTGTCAACCCAACAAACACTTTCGGAGATACCCGTAGTCTACCTTTATAGTCACCCAGTTACGTTGTGACGTTTGGTATACCCGAAGCACTCCTGCGGTATCCGGGAGTTACACGATCTCATGGTCTAAAGAAAAGATACTTTGACATTGTTAAAACTCTAGCAAATGAACTATACGATCTTTAAGCTATGTTTAGGATTGGGTCTTGTCCATCACATCATTCTCCTAATGATGTGATCTCGTTATCAATGACATCCAATGTCCATAGTCAGGAAACCATGACTATCTGTTGATCAACGAGCTAGTCAACTAGAGGCTTACTAGGGACATGTTGGTGTCTATTATTCACACATGTATTACGATTTCCGGATAACACAATTATAGCATGAATAAAGACAATTATCATGAACAAGGAAATATAATAATAATGCTTTTATTATTGCCTCTAGGGCATACTTCCAACAGGACCAAACTTCAAAGGGAAGCCAATGCATGAATAAACCGTGCAAACCATAAGGTCGTCAGCCAACACAATTGGCCAAAAAAAGCCATTAAGGCATCAATGTTGCCACGGACAAAAATTTCAAGAACTTGAGTCGGGGAGACTCGAGGAGAATTTAGTTGACACACTAGTGCCACCGCCAACACCATCGTTGTGCCAGCTGAGATGACTTCTATTATGTGGTCACAGTCACCATAGTGTGAAGGGTCAAAGCTATGGACACCTGGTTTCTACAAAATATCCCCCAAAAGGGGAAAGATATAACTCCACCTGGTAGAACGGGGCCTCCCTAGCCACCACTCCCACAACATATATCAGAGATGGTCGTGGCGGAGGTGGGGTGACGATCTACCAACAAAGGGGAGATGATGGCGCAATGCGCCAGGTTTGGAGAGCACTTTTAGGAAAAACAACTAGTCCTATTTTTTACCTAATTAAGAATGAAAATTAATAGGACCTTGCAGATATCTATGAAAACTCAAATAATTATTAGGCATGCATATTACCATTAATTTAAAATTTAGCAGGACAGTCCTTACTATATATTCTTGTTTGTTAGTACTCTTTGTGTTGGGGTTCATAAGACCCTCACATATCTTACGAATAACTTTGACCATCAATTTAATAACCACAATAAAAAACAATATAAACAGTTTAAATCATTGGTTTCTTTGAATTTGTAAATATATGATATAAGATTAAACATATATAACAAACATTTTAATGATAAATTAGTGGTCAAAGTTTTTCTCAAATAACATGTGGGCTGGGCCTTATAAACCAGAGTAGAGTGAGTACTTAATTCTGAGCCAGACGATAATAATATGAATGCAACATTTTAACTCAAAAATATTTTATTTTTAATTTTCCACTAGAAGGCAACAGGCTGGTGCATAGAAAATGTCCTCCATTATTGGTAAGAAATAATTTTGTTTCCTTGTGTGTAAGAACGCAACGGGCACACTTTTTGAAACGAATCACTCTTGGCGAATTAGTAGCAGCCTGTTGATATAGTTGCATTTACTTTTGTTTCCTTGTAGATAGATTTTATCGAGTCGTCCTTGCAGATAGATATACCAAAGATGGCAGCAGCAGAGGTGGGGCGGCGATCTAACAATAATGATGGCGCTGTGTACCAAGGTTGGAGAGGAATACTTTCAGGAAATACAACTAGTCCTATTTTTTTAGCTAATCGTGAATGAAAATTATTAGGACCTTGCAGATATCTTCGAAAACTAAATTAATTATTGGCCATGCATATTACCATTAATTTTAAAGTTTAACATGACTATTCTTACTATGTATTCTCACTTCACTCAGTCTTTTTGCTTGCCTTTTTGGCATAACTGTCTCTTTGGTTGCCTGGCTGGTCCAAAGTCAAGATATTTTCGTTATAGAGTTATTTTTCATAGTCCAAAATAAATAGAGATAAAAACTGGGGGCGGGCGTAGCTACCACCATGGGTAGCAAATTATTTCCAATAATTCTAGTGATATACGTTTGAACACATATAACAAACATTTTAATGATAAACTAGTGGTCAGAATTTTCTCAAATAAAATGTGGGTTTGGCCTTATAAACTCAAACAGAGTTCGTTCTTAATTCAGAATCAGATGATAATAATTTGCAATGCAACATTTTAATTTTAGTTTTGTACTAGAGGGCAACAGGCTGGTGAATGGAAAATGTCCTCCTTTAGTGATACAGATATACTTTTGTTTCCTCCTTTATTTAAGAAACACTTTTTGAAACGAGTCACTCTTGATGAATTAGTAGCAGCCTATTGATATAGTTGCATTTACTTTTGTTTCCTTGCAGATAGATTTATCCGAGTCGTCCTTGCAGATAGATATACCAAAGATGGCAGCGGCAGAGGTGGGGTGGCGATCTACCAACAAAGTCGAGATGGTGTGCAATGTACCAAGGTTGGAGAGGAATACTTTCAGGAAAAACAACTAGTCCTATTTTCTTAGCTAATCATGAATGAAAATTATTAGGACCTTGTAGATATCTTCGAAAACTTAATTAATTATTGGCCATGCATATTACCATTAATTTTCAAGCTTAGCATGACTATTCTTACTATCTATTCTCACTTCTCTTAGTATTTTTGCTTGCCTTTTTTAGCATAATTGCCTCTTTGCTTGCCTGGCTGGTCCAAAGTCACGGTATTTTTGTTATAGAGTTATTTTTCATAGTCCAAAATAAATAGAGATAGAAATTGTGGCCGGGCGTAGCTACCACCATGGGTAGCAAATTATTTCCGATCATTCTAATGATACACGTTTGAACACATATAAAAAACATTTTAATGATAAACTAGTGGCCAAAGTTTTTCTCAAATAAAATGTGGGTTTGGCCTTATAAACACGAACAGAGTTTGTTCTTAATTCTAAGTCAGATGATAATAATATGCAATGCGCCATTTTAATTTAACAAAACAATTTTATTTTATTTTTGTACTAGAGGGAAACAGGCTGGTGAATAGAAAATGTCCTCCTTTAGTGATATAGAAATACTTTTGTTTCCTCCTTTATTTAAGAAACACTTTTTGAAACAAATCACTCTTGATGAATTAGTAGCAGCCTGTTGATATAGTTGCATTTACTTTTGTTTCCTTGCAGATAGATTTTATCTGAGTCGTCCTTGCAGATGGATATACCAATGATGGCAGCGGCAGAGGTGGGGTGCCGATCTACCAACAAAGTGGAGATGGTGGCACAGTGTACCAAGGTTTGAGAGGAATACTTTTAGGAAAAACAACTAGTCCTATTTTCTTAGCTAATCGTGAATGAAAATTATTAGGACCTTGCAGATATCTTCGGAAACTTAATTAATTATTGGCCATGTGTATTACCATTAATTTTCAAGCTTAACATGACTATTCTTACTATCTATTCTCACTTCTGTTAGTCTTTTTTCTTGCCTTTTGGGCATACTTGTCTTTTTGCTTGCCTGGCTGGTCCAAAGTCATGATATTTTCGTTATAGAGTTATTTTTTGTAGTCCAAAATAAATACTGATAAAAATTGGGGGCGAACGTACCTACCACCATCGGTAGCAAATTATTTCCGATAATTCTAATGATACACGTTTGAACACATATAAAAAACTATTTAATGATAAACTAGTGGTCAAAGTTGTTTTTAAATGAAATGTGGGTTCCGCCTTATAAACTCGAACAGAGTTCATTCTTAATTCTGAGTCAGATGATAATAATATGCAATGCAAAAATTTAATCTAACAAAACATTTTTATTTTATTTTTGTACTAGAGGGCAGCAGGCTGGTGAATAGAAAATGTCCTCCTTTAGTGATATAGAAATACTTTTGCTTCCTCCTTTATTTAAGAAACACTTTTTGAAACGAATCACTCTTGACCATTAGTAGCAGCCTGCTGATATAGTTGCATTTACTTTTGTTTTCTTCCAGATAGATTTTTTTTTGAGTCGTCCTTGCAGTAGATATACAAGGCCAACAATGATGCATGGGAATGAAACGTCCTTCTCTTTTTTGCATGGCAGAAAACGTCGTGTGCATAAGAACTAAACGGACGACACGTCGTTGGTATGTAGTACACACATTCTCAAAAAAAATTGTAGTACACACGTGCATAATAAGAACCAAACAGTAGGTACGGCGTACCTATTGCGCGAGACATGGCAAGCACCCCCCGTACGCGCAGCTGCCCGTCGTCGGAGGTCCGCACTTTGCCGCCCGCCGCGTCCACCCGCGCCCTCTCGTCCGGCCGCTCCAGCTGCATCCACGCATCAGTATCAAATTTGTCCGGTCAGACGAGACCAAAGGAGTGAAATAGGATACGCATGACACAATTATTCTCACATTGTGGTCCTGGGAGAGTGGTAAGGCGTTGCCGGCGCGGCAAAGCACGCTGCGGGAGTCGCCGCAGTTGGCCACGAGGATGCTGCCGCGGACCAGGAGCGCCACCACGCCAGTGGACCCCATGATGGGCAATCCCGATTCCGACAGCCCCATCCCCAGTGCGTCCGCCCGCTCGAAGCTCCGCTTCAGCGCCGCCTCCCACGCGCGACGCTCCGCCTCTTCATCATTTTCCGGGTGCTCCTTCCGGTAGGCAGTTGCGGCGCGGGCCAGCTCCTCTTCCAGTATGACGTGCATCTGGTCCCTGCACAGTGCCGACACCTGCGCCACCACGTAGCACGTAGCAAGCAAATCAAACGTGGACGTGTCGACCACTCGACCGGGAGGTGCGTGGAAGGTGTTGCAGTCTGGCAGCATGTGGAGGAAAGGGAACGGGGGCTTACCTGTGGGCCGCCGTGGCCGTCGAAGACGGCGAAGAAGTGCATGGGGGAGCCGTCGGCCCAGGCGCAGAAGGACGGGCGCAGCAACACGGTGTCCTCCATGCCCTTCCGCTGATCCAGTCCCCGCTGCGACACGGACCCGAACGCCAGGTACCACACTGCCGCCGCTGCCTCTTCAGCTGGCAGTAGATGCGCCGGCGCCACCACCACGCGGGAGCTCTCCCCTTCCGCTGGGCTCATGAGGTAGCCCTCAGACCCCTCCGAGGATGCGTAGTACCCGGACAAGAGAGGTGACGACTGGACCTCGCCTTCCTCCGATGCCACGGCAGGGTTGGCTCCCGACTCGCCGGCGGCGCTGGCCATAGCTACAGAGTACACCGATGGACGACGCGAAGGAGCAGTCCGATTGAGCACAGCTTGTGGGCTCCTGAAGCAGCAGTGGCTTCGCTACCAAGCGACCTGCGGGAAGAGGAGGAAGACGCTCCTGAAGCAGTTTTGCGTACAAAGAAACGCACGTATCTTATCTATAAAGTAGCTAGTACCCATATTAATTTTCTCATCTTATCCATTATTATCCTTATTAATTTCTCCTCTTTTCAATATTTCCTATTTTAATGTCACTTATTTTCTTTTTCCTGCATTTTAATGTTTCTTATCCATTTTAATGCTTCGCATTTAAATCCATTCTATGTTCCATTTATTTACAGAAATATACTGCTTATTATTGCAAGTACTAAAAAAATGGAGAGATATTAATTTTCCCCGAATTACACATTGCATTGGGTCATCCGTTTCTCCTTTAGAATATTTATTTCATTGGTTTTTATTTGCTATCCCAAGCCACTCCAACCACAAGCTCTTGCCACGCTCTCCTGGGAAAATTACAGATTGTTAAAGACAACTACCTAATGCACAATATCTTGCATATGATTTATGTCGCTAAGTGGAGTCTATATCGTCATTTATGTCTTCTTCCCAAAACTTTTACTCCAAAAAAAATAAGGAAATAATGTGTAATTAAAGCATCGCGATAAATAAGGAAACAAGCAGTAATCTCCACTCCTAATGTCTCAGTTGATAGGATTGCACGGTTATTTTTGTCCCCCACTCCTAATAAAGGAGAAGAAGAAAGGAATAGCTAAAGGAGAAGATCGAAGAAAAAAAAGAAGAAAAAAAAGAGGAGAAGAAGAAAGGAATAGTGGAGAAGAAGAGAAAATAGAATCTTCTTCTCCACCATTCCTTTCTTCTTCTCCTCTTCTTTTTCTTCTTTTTTCTTCTTCTTATTTATTTCTCCTCTTCTTTTACTCTCCTCTTCTTCTTTCTTTCCTCTTCTTATTTTCTTCTTTCCTATCCTTCTTTTTCTAAGATCGTAACTTTTGCATATATAAAACTTTTCTAAAATTGTAACTTTCTATATAAAACTTTCCTATCGGGAGGGGGAGAAGATCAAAGAAAAAAAAGAAGAGAAAAAAGAGGAGAAGAAGAAAGGAATAGAGGAGAAGAAGAAAAAATAGAAATTTTTTCTCCTCTATTCCTTTTTCCTTTTCTTCCTCTTCTTATTCTAAATTTTTTTTATTTTTTCTTCTTCTCCTCTATTCCTTTCTTCTTCTCCTCTTCCTTTTCTTCCTCTCCTCTTCTTCTCCTTTTTCCTCTTCTTATTTTCCTTTTCCTCTCCTAAATATATAAAACTTTTCTAAAAATTAAAGTAACCTAAAATGTACTAAATCAGAGAACATATATAGATAATCCTTTTCTAAATATATAAATCTAAATTTTTTGCATATATGAACATATATACACAGAGAACATACAAACATATATACATTTTTATAAAAAAGCAAAATACAAGCATATAATATATACATAGAGAACATACAAACATATATACATATATATATATAATCTGAAGCAAAAACAAGCATATAATATATGAAAAAGCAAAAAGCAAAACATATATACATATATACACAGAGAACATACAAACATATATACATATATATATATATATATATATATATATATATATATAATCTGAAAAAAACAAGCATATGAAAAAACTGGGGAGGGGCGGCGCCGGCCGGACCAAGGGAGGGGCAGGGGTGCGGGTTCGACGGCGAGGACGGCGAAGGGGCAGGGGGCGCGCGTTCGGCGGCGATGAATGGGGCGGGGCAGGGCCACGGCGATGACGGGAGCGCGCGGGCCGGGGCCGGAGATAGTGCACGCAGCGACGAGGAGGAGGCCGGTGACGGCGCAAGCAGCGACGGGGACAAGGCCTGCGGCGGCGCGGGGCGACAGCGACGGAGAGCGGGCGACGACGGGCTCGGGGCGGCGACGACGACGACGAACGTCCTGGGGGCGTCGGGGCGAATGGGAGCGGTTGGCCAAAATTTCGCAAGTGTTGGCTTATATAGCAAGAGGAATGGTCCCGATTCGTGAAACCAACCGGGACTAATGCCCCTCTTTGGTCCCGGTTGGTGCCACCAACCGGGACCAAAGGCCTCTTTTCAGCAGCCGAAAGGGCGGGAAGCGGCGGCCTTTGGTCCCGGTTGGTGGCACCAACCGGGACTAAAGGGGGGCAATGGTCACGGTAGGTGCCACGAACCGTGACCAATGCCCCCTTTAGTCCCGGTTGGTGCCACCAACCGGGACCAATGGCCTTGTGCTGCCCCGCGCCCAAAAGTTTAGTCCCACATCGCTAGCTGAAGGGCGCCGGCACTTGTTTATAAGCGCTGGTGTGCCTCCCCATTCGAGCTCCTCCCTAATGCAGGCTTTCGGGCCTAAACTTGCTACTGCCTGTGGGCCTATTGGGCCTTCTGCGGGCCTGAATCCTGGCCCGTGTAGGGTTTCTAGTCGTATTCAGGCTGTGGAGGCCCAGTAGGTGGCATTTTTTTTGGTTTTTTCTTTTTTATTTCTACATTTTTTTGGTTTTTTATTTTTTTATTTCTACTTAAAACTAAATACTTACAGGTTTTTAGTGATTTCTTTTTGCTTTTAGGTCACAAAAATTATAAACTTTTTGTTAGTGCCATTAGTTTTAAATTTTGAATAGTTTAAATTTGAATTTTTAAAAATTTGTGTGAATCACTAGTTTATGAATAACTTTACTATAAAAATAGAAATTTTTTTCTATTTATTTTTTATTTATGCTTACAACTAAATACTTATAGTTTTTAGTGAATTCTTTTTGATTTTAGGTCACAAAAACTATAAACTTTCTGTTAGTGCCATTAGTTTTTAAAATTTTGAATAGTTTAAATTTGTATTTTTTAAAATTTGTGTGAATCACTAGTTTATGAATAACTTTACTATAAAAATAGAATTTTTTTTTTGCTATTTATTTTTTATTTATACTTACAATTAAATACTTATAGTTTGATTTTAGGTCACAAAAATTATATTCTTTTTGCTATTGAAGAATATTATAGTTTTATTTTAGTTGATCATAACATAATATTTTAATTGATTGTTTTTATTTTCATAAAAATTTTGTAGTTCATTCTGTTTGCTATTAATTCATTCTTTGAGCTAAATGACTCTGAAATTGGAAAGCATTTAAAAATGAACTCTGAAAAGGTTGAAAGTTGGCATGATATCATCATTTCACCCACATCGCATGTTCTAAAAAGTAGAGAGGGTTACGACAAAAACTTGATGCACTTCGTGTACAAAATGGACAATCACTTTCGAAGTATCAAAGTTTCGGACAATAACTGTGCCACATCATTGGCTAGGACGAATGGTTCGTCTGTGTACCCAAGATTGTTTAGATCCACTGTTGTCATACCATACTGTGGGTCTACCTATACCCCGCCTCCTAACATATTGATCCATTTGCCTCAACACATAAAACCTTGAACCATAAGACATGAAAGCATTTCAAATGAACTCTGAACAAGTTGAAAGTTGGGATGGTATCATAATTTCACCCACATAGCATGTGCATGTACAAAACGGACAATGGTAGCATGTTCATCTGTTACACATTTGGCATGGTATCATCATAATAGTTGCGGGAGAAAGTCTTCACTTTTTCTTCGCTTGTGTCATTTGCTTATTGCGCCGTAACCATGGATAATCTTCATTGTTTATCAGGATGCTTGGGTCAGCCTTGACATTGAAGGGAGGAATTTCATGAAACTTTTCATAATCTTCAGACATGTCTGTCTTGCCGTCCACTCCCAGGATGTCCCTTTTTTCTGAAAGAACTATGTGGCGCTTTGGCTCATCGTATGATGTATTCGCTTCCTTATCTTTTCTTTTTCTCGGTGTGGTAGACATGTCCTTCACATAGATAACCTGTGCCACATCATTGGCTAGGACGAACGGTTCGTCAGTGTACCCAAGATTTTTCAGATCCACTGTTGTCATTCCGTACTGTGGGTCTACCTGTACCCCGCCGCCTAACAGATTGACCCATTTGCACTTAAACAAAGGGACCTTAAAATCAGGTCCATAGTCAAGTTCCCATATGTCCACTATGTAACCATAATATATATCCTTTCCACTCTCGGTTGCTGCATCAAAGCGGACACCGCTGTTTTGGTTGGTGCTCTTTTGATCTTGGGCGATCGTGTAAAATGTATTCCCATTTATCTCGTATCCTTTGTAAGTCAATACAGTCAAAGATGGTCCCCTGGACAACAAGTACAACTCATCACAAACAGTGTTGTCACCTCTGAGACGTGTTTCCAACCAACTGCTGAAAGTCCTGATGTGTTCACATGTAATCCAGTCGTCGCACTGCTCCGGGTGTTTGGAGCGCAGATTGTTCTTGTGTTCATCGACATACGGGGTCACCAAGGTAGAGTTCTATAGAACTGTGTAGTGTGCTTGAGACCAAGAATATCCGTCCCTGCATATTATTGAGTCTCTTCCAAGAGTGCCTTTCCAGTCAGTCTCCCCTCATACCGCGATTTAGGGAGACCTATCTTGTTAAGGCCAGGAATGAAGTCAACACAAAACCCGATAACATCCTCTGTTTGATGGCCCATGGAGATGCTTCCTTCTGGCCTAGCGCGGTTACGGACATATTTCTTTAGGACTCCCATGAACCTCTCAAAGGGGAACATATTGTGTAAAAATACGGGCCCCAGGATGACAATCTCATCGACTAGATGAACTAGGACGTGCGTCATGATATTGAAGAAGGATGGTGGGAACACCAGCTCGAAACTGACAAGACATTGCGCCACATCACTCCTTAGCCTTGGTACGATTTCTGGATCGATCACCTTTTGAGAGATTGCATTGAGGAATGCACATAGCTTCACAATGGCTAATCGAACGTTTTCCAGTAGAAGCCCCCTCAATGCAACCGGAAGCAGTTGCGTCATAATCACGTGGCAGTCATGAGACTTTAGGTTCTGAAACTTTTTCTCTGGCATATTTATTATTCCCTTTATATTCAACGAGAAGCCAGTCGTGACCTTCGTACTGTGCAGGCATTCAAAGAAGATTTCTTTCTCTTCTTTTATAAGAGCGTAGCTGGCAGGACCTTTATACTGCTTCGGAGGCATGCCGTCTTTTTCGTGCAAAGGTTGTAGGTCCTCCCGTGCCTCAGGTGTATCTTTTGTCTTCCCATACACGCCCAAGAAGCCTAGCAGGTTCACGCAAAGGTTCTTCGTCACGTGCATCACGTCGATTGAGGAGCGGACCTCTAGGTCTTTCCAGTAGCGTAGGTCCCAAAATATAGATTTCTTCTTCCACATGGGTGTGTGTCCCTTAGCGTCATTCGGAACAGCTAGTCCACCGCGACCCTTTCCAAAGATTACGTAGTGTAAATCATTGACCGTAGCAAGCACGTGATCACCGGTGCGCATGGCGGGCTTCTTCCGGTGATCTGCCTCGTCTTTGAAATGCTTGTCTTTCTTTCGACATTGATGGTTGGTCGGAAGAAATCGACGATGGCCCAGGTACACATTCTTCCTGCATTTGTCCAAGTATATACTTTCAGTGTCATCTAAACAGTGTGTGCATGCGTGGTATCCTTTGTTTGTCTATCCTGAAAGGTTACTGAGAGCGGGCCAATCGTTGATGGTCATGAACAGCAACGCCTTAAGGTTAAATTCCTCCTGTCTGTGCTCATCCCACGTACGTACACCCTTTCCATTCCAAAGCTGTAAAAGTTCTTCAACTAATGGCCTTAGGTACACATCAATGTCGTTGCCTGGTTGCTTAGGGCCTTGGATGAGAACTGGCATCATAATGAACTTCCGCTTCATGCACATCCAAGGAGGAAGGTTATACATACATAGAGTCACGGGCCAGGTGCTGTGATTGCTGCTCTGCTCCCCGAAAGGATTAATGCCATCCGCGCTTAAAGCAAACCATACATTCCTTGGGTCCTTAGCAAACTCATTCCAGTACTTTCTCTCGATTTTTCTCCACTGCGACCCGTCAGCGGGTGCTCTCAACTTCCCATCTTTTTTTCGGTTCTCACTGTGCCATCGCATCAACTTGGCATGCTCTTCATTTTTGAACAGACGTTTCAACCGTGGTATTATAGGAGCATACCACATCACCTTCGCAGGAACCCTCTTCCTGGGGAGCTCGCCGTCAACATCACCAGGGTCATCTCGTCTGATCTTATACTTCAATGCACCGCATACCGGACATGCGTTCAGATCCTTGTATGCACCGCGGTAGAGGATGCAGTCATTAGGGCATGCATGTATCTTCTCCACCTCCAATCCTAGAGGGCATACGACATTCTTTGCTGCGTATGTACTGTCGGGCAATTCGTTATCCTTTGGAAGCTTCTTCTTCAATATTTTCAGTAGCTTCTCAAATCCTTTGTCAGCCACAGCATTCTCTGCCTTCCACTGCAGCAATTTCAGTACGGTACCGAGCTTTGTGTTGCCATCTTCGCAATTGGGGTATAACCCTTTTTTTTGATCCTCTAACATGTGATCGAACTTCAGCTTCTCCTTTTGACTAATGCATTGCGTCCTTGCATCGACAATGACCCGGCGGAGATCATCATCATCGGGCACATCGTCTGGTTCCTCTTGATCTTCAGCAGCTTCACCCGTGGCAGCATCATTGGGCACATCGTCTGGTTCCTCTCGATCTTCACCAGCTCCCCCCATTGCAGCATCACCGTATTCAGGGGGCACATAGTTGTCATCGTACTCTTCTTCTTCGCCGTCTTCCATCATTAACCCCTATTTCTCCGTGCCTCGTCCAAACATTATAGTGTGGCATGAAACCCTTGTAAAGCAGGTGGGAGTGAAGGATTTTCCGGTTAGAGTAAGACCTCGTATTCCCACATTCAGTGCATGGACAACACATAAAACCATTCTGCTTGTTTGCCTCAGCCGCATCGAGAAACTCATGCACGCCCTTAATGTACTCGCGGGTGTGTCTGTCACCGTACATCCATTGCCGGTTCATCTGCGTGCATTATATATAATTAAGTGTCCAAATTAATAGAAGTTCATCATCACATTAAAACCAAAGTGCATACATAGTTCTCATCTAACAACATATAGCTCTCTAGAGCATCTAATTAATTAAACCATACATTGAAACTATGTAAAACATTTCAATGCGAAAACAAATGCGATCATAATCGCAACCAAGGTAACAATTGATCCAACGGCATAATGATACCAAGCCTCGGTATGAATTGCATATTTTCTAATCTTTCTAATCTTCAAGCGCATTGCATCCATCTTGATCTTGTGATCATCGACGACATCCGCAACATGCAACTCCAATATCATCTTCTCCTCCTCAATTTTTTTTATTTTTCCTTCAACAAATTGTTTTCTTCTTCAACTAAATTTAACCTCTTGACAATAGGGTCGGTTGGCATTTCCGATTCACATACATCCTAGATAAATAAAATCTATGTCACGTTGGTCGGCATAATTTCCATAAACAATAAATGAACCAATAGTTATAAAGATAATATACATACCACATCCGAATCATAGACAGGACGAGGGCCGACGGGGGCGGATACCAAAACCATCGCACTATATAAGATGCAATAATAAATGTAATAAAATGATACAAGTATCTATCTAAACATACAAGTAAGAATATTTTTCCTTTCAGAAAGAAGATAAGAACAAGAGGCTCACCACGGTGGTGCCGGTGATGAGATCGGCGCGGGTGATCGACGGCGGTGAAGACGGTGACGGGGCGTGACGGACCGCTAAATCTAGTCAAATCTCGAGGAAAATGGAGCTTGGAGGTCGAGCTTCGAGAGGAGAAAGCTTAAGTAGTGTGGCTCGGGCATTCCATCGAACACCTCATGTGCATAGGAGGTGAGCTAGAGCACCACAAAGCCCTCTCCCCCTCGGCCAGAAAAAACAGAGCACTGTGCTCTGCTCTTGCGCGAGGGGGTATATATAGGCACCTCATTGGTCCCGGTTGGTGGCATGAACCGGGACTAAAGGGGAGCCTTTGGTCCCGGTTCAAGCCACCAACCAGGACCAATGGTGGTGGGCCAGGAGCGAGGCCCATTGGTCCCGGTTCGTCCCACCAACCGGGACCAAAAGGTCCAGACGAACCGGGACCAATGGCCCACGTGGCCCAGCCGGTCCCCTGGGCTCACGAACCGGGACCAATGTGGGCTGACCCGGCCTGGGCCCACATTGGTCCCGGTTCTAGGCTGAACCGGGACTAATGGGCTGACCCGGCCTGGACCAAAGCCCTGTTTTCTACTAGTGTATCGTCATTTATGTCTTCTTCCCAAAACTTTTACTCCAAAAAATATAAGGAAATAATGTGTAATTAAAGCATCGCGATAAATAAGGAAATAAGCAGTAATCTCCACTCCTAATGTCTCAGTTGATAGGATTGCACGGTTATTTTTCGTCCCCCACTTTCGTCTGGGTTTTTTCGTCTTATCTCTCACCACACCAAAAAAAAACACGCCTAACAAAATCGTACGATCCAACTCCTCCCTCGATCTTTTTCGTGGTTGTGGGAGGTGATCCTCCGTCGCCCCCCGCCTTCATCCTTCGTTCCTGCCCCTTCCTCGCCTCTCCTGTATCTTCTGCGACGGCACCGCTGACTCCGTGAGATTCCTCCTCCCTAATCGACTCCTCCCCGTCCCCCCGCCCCCCCTGACAAGGGTTTCAGACGGCGGTGGCGCCCTCTTAGGAACCCTAACTGCGAACCCGCCAACCCACCTAGCAAGCGACAAGCTCCCCTGTAGCCCTAGATGGCCGCCGCCGCCACCGTTTGGTCCTTCGCCACCCCCTCGTCATCCTTCAGTGCCTCCTGCAGGTCACCCTCGCCATCGCCGTTAAGAACTCCGAGCACGCACACGTGAGGCCTCCACCAGCACCCACCACAATCCCCCGGTCCCTCCCTCCCTCCCTGTCCACCGATGCAGACGGCGGTGCTGGTGGGCGGCCTGGCCCTCGACGTCCATGGTGCCGTATCGGCGTCCCGCCGCTAGGAGCAGCAACAGCGCCACATCGGCACCGTTACGCACCTCGCCGACGTGGTCAGCAAGACCTGCATCTCGATCCTCGCCCACTCTCCATCCTCTTGCAGGTAATAGGCTTTCCACTCCCTCTTTTATCTTCCGCGTTCTCGTGTGCATAGATTGTGAGTGTGAAGGAATATTTTTCTTCTATTTCGTGCTACTGATGTGCTCCTTCTGGCTTCACAATGCACGTATATAGATTCTTTAACGGAGTCAGATGCTGATAATATCAACTTAGTTCCCTGAATGCGATATATATATTCTTCCATTGCTATGAACTGATTGCCCAAACAGGGCAATATATCTCTGGTTGACAGTCATGATTGTTGTTTTTAATTGACAACACTCTGCACATGTATTGTCCAATCACCGTCCAAACTTAAAGCTTGGCTGTGGATTTATTGTATGTGCCATACGCTATTCATAGCTACAAAATTGCAATCTCTTAAAAATGTTCTTGAATACAGTATTTCTTTTGTCACATAACCCATATGTTGATGATAAAGTTTGTTGTATGAGCTTGTGGCATACTGATCCGACAGGTGGCAGGTATACATTCAGATGCTGCAGCTCTAAGGAAGGGTAGTATATGGCACGCGGCTTCGTGGATTGTTCAACAAGAAGTGTTTGGCATATTCGAAAGGCAATATTGTGAACATTGTACATCGATTTCCTTATTCCGCCATCAGCTTCTATTCATATGAGCGATACAAAAAGTTCAGTACTCACTATTGGAAATTTTGTATACGCCGGGTGTGATGGTCTTCGCCGGGAGCCAAACCACAGGCACTTAGAAAAGTAAGAGACGCCGAGCGTGACTCTCGGCAAAGGGAGCATCTCGGCAAACACATATTAATGCCGAGAGTAGGCCTCGGCAAAAAGGCAACACTCGGCAAAGGAACTATTTGCCGAGGGCCAAGTGGCCACCACACGGCAAAGTTTTGCCACGTGGAAGGCTGCAGGATGAAGACGAAAAAAGTTCCGGCGTGAAGTGTTTTTGCGCCACACTCCTACGGAAAAAAGTTCATCGTGTATACGAAAAAAATATATTCATCATCTATTCAGAAAAGTGTTCATCATGTACTTGAAAAGGTGTTCAACAGATATTTCAAAAAGTGTTCAACACATATTTGATAAATGTTCATCTTCTATTTGAGGAAGTGTTCAACACATATTTGATGTTCATCATGTGCTTCAAAAATGTTTACCGCGTATTTCAAAACATGTGCATAAGAACCAAACAAACTACACGCCTTTGATACAATAGTGATACGTTCGTACCTGAAGCCGGCGACATGGCAAGCCCCCCAATCCCACACATGCCCGTCGTTGGAGCGCCGCACTTTGCCTCTGGCTGCCTTAACACGCGCCCTCTCGTCCGCCCGCTCCAACCATATCCACGCCTCATCAAGCTCAAAATTTGTCCATAGGAGAAAAAGACAATGTGCATGACGCAATTAATCTCACCTTGTGGTCCTCGGAAAACGGGATGGCGTCACCGGCGCAGGAGAGCACGGCACGGGAGTCGCTGCAGTTTGCCAACAGGATGCTGCCGCGGGCCAGAAGCGCCACCAAGGCAGTGTGTCCGCCTCTTCGTCAGCCCCATCAATAGTGCATACGCCAGCTCGAAGCTCCGGTTCAGCACCGCATCCCACGCACGACACTCCACCTCTTCGTCATTTCCTGGGCCGGCCAGCTCCTCCAAAATGATGGCGCGCATCTGTTCCCTGCACAGCGCCGACACCTGCACCGCCACCATGTGGGAGATCTCCCCTTCCTCTAGGCCCGTAACGTAACCCTCTGACTCCTCCAAGGATGCGTAGTACCCGGACAAGAGAGGTGAGGACTGGACCTCACCTTCCTCCAAGGCCACGGCAGGGTTGGCTCCCGACTCGCCGACGGCGCTGACAACTACAGAGGAAGACAGGAGGGCTCAGCTGTACTTTCTCTTAATTTTTGTAGAGGAAGACCGAAGCAGCAGAGGAGGAAGACTGCAGCGTTCCTGAAGCAGTTTTGTGTATAAAGAAACGCACGGATCGAGCACGCGTATCTTGGAATATTCACCGTGTACTTGAAAAACTGTCCATCACATATTTCTAAAAAAATGTTCATCACATATTTGCAAAAAACATGTTCATTGCATATTTCTGGAAGAAAATTTGGATCACATATTTGTTAAAAAGTGTTCAACACATACTTTCGTTTCTTCGTATATTGTATAAGATAGATATGTACAAAGCCAATGTTAATGCATGCAAACAAAACGTGTACGTATGTATCTAAAGTATAGGTAAATCTGACCCTGACCCCAAGGTTTGCTAAATCCTCCACCGGTCTCATTGACAATCACCTTTTATTTAACGGAACTGTGGTCGTTCGGAGATAGAGATTAGCTTGCTTAGCGGCGGCCCGCGGGTCGTTAAAAGTTTCTCCGCTGTGCTCTGGCCCGGGGCCGATCTGAGGCATGACCGCGCACGCCTGGGTCTACGAGTTCATGAAGGTACGACGGGCGGTTCGGGCCTGACGTGTGTTCCCAGGGATCTAATCTGGGGCCCCGGAATTATTTCACTGAGGAACGGCCGGCCGCTTTGGCTGTCCATCGTCTACAGTGATATGTGTAGCGGACGTGGCGTTTCTAGAGAGTACCGTGTCCACTCTAGGCCTCATGATATGTGTAAATTCCCTTTGTTATTTTTTGCCCTTCTGTGAGTCTCCCTGAGGTCCCTGTCTGAGATTGATTGTTGTCTCTTGTCTGTCTGTGGTCGCTCGGCCTGTTTCTGATTGCAACGATTTCTGACTGTGGTCGCAAGGTCGTCCCATGCCTGACTTAGGCAATACTTCTTTCTTTCCGTAAATAAATATAAGAGATCTAAACGACTTTTATCTTTTCTTCTACAGGGAGTACTTGTTGTATGAGTGTGCCTCGGAACAACTTGTATCCAAACCACACGACATGGCAAGCATTCTGCACACGCGCAGCTGCCCGTCTGCGGGGGTGCACACTTCTTCTCCCGCTACCATCCCAGCCAGCGGCTCTAGCTAGATCTATGCATCAAGCTCAAATTCGTATAGCCAGATGATACTAAAGGAGAGAAAGGCAATACGCATGACGCAATTAATATCACCTTGTGGTTCTCGGAGTGTGGCTAGGCGTTACCAGCGCGGCAGAGCACGGCGCGGGAGTCTCCACAGGTGGCGATGAGGTTTCTGGCGCGCACCAGGAGCTCCACCACGATGGTGGGTGGACCCCATGATGGGCCATCCCGATGCCGACTGCCCCATCCCGCTTCAGTGCCGCCTCCCACGCACGACGCTCCGCCTCGTCAGCCTTTTCCGGGTGCTCCTTCAGGTAGTCTGTTACCGTGCCTACCAGCTCCTCCACAAGTATGACGTGCATCTGGTCCCTGCACAGGGCCGACACTGCACCACGATGTAGCAAGCAAATCAAAGGTGTAGCGGAAAGAGCGTGGATGGTGCCGACCATTAGACCTGGAGGTGGCTTGGAAGGTTACCTGGGGGTCGCCGTGGCCGTCGAACACGGCAAAGAAGTGCATGGGGTAGCTATCGGCCCGGGCGCAGCGATATGGTGTCCTCCATACCCTTTCGCGGATCCATCCCCCACTCCGACGCGGACCGGAAAGAGAGGGACCACACTGCCGCCGCCGCCGCTTCAGCTGGCAGCACCGCAGCAGGGGCGCCAGCACCACACCCGATCCATTCCCTTCCTCGGTGCCTGTCAGAAACCCCCCCGACTCCGACGATGTGTTGTACCCGGACGAGGGCGGTGGGGACTGCGCCTCGCCTTCCACGGAGGCCATGGCGGGGGCGGCTCCCCACTTGCCGGCGACGGGAACATTGTTGACACCCGCGTTGGCCATAACTACAGATCAACGATCACTGAAGGGAGCATATTGATTAGAATAGGCGAGGGCCCTAAAGCAGCAGAGAATTCGCTACCAAGCAAGACTTGTGGGAAAGAAACGAACACACAAGGGGCGGAGTAAAGCTGGGGGATGAAGAAGAAAAAAAATCCGGTCTTTGGGAGCGAAACAGTTTTGTGTAACGGACACGATATATGGAATTGTGGCTACACGGCGGCAGGCGACAGACACATGTTTATCCATTTATTACTCGTAATTAATTTCTACTCGTTTTTAATATTTTAGCATCATTATCTTCGACTCCCTCCGTCCCATAATATAAGTGTTATTTACACTACTATACTGTGAAAAATGCTCTTATATTATGGGATAGAGGGAGTATCTTTCATTTATTATTTTCTTTTCTTTTGGGGAAAAAACTTGATTACTCATTGATCAAACTGACATAGCCCATGACGCCCTCCCTCCCATGTGGCCCTCGTGTTGCCTCCCAGGCGCATCGGGGGCGATCTGATCTTTCATCGTGCTGCCTCACCTCGTCCCCCTTCCCTCCCTCGCCGCCACCAGAGACGGCCATCGGCAAAGCCCGGGCTGGTGCAGGGGAAGGTGGCGGCGGGGATCTCAGCCCCCGATCTCCTTCAGCGGCTGACTGCTCCTCTTCGTGCTGAGTTCGCCCTCAAGGACTTGGGGCCCCTGCACTACTTCCTCGACATCGAGGTGGTCCGCCAGCCTGACGGCTTCTTTCGGCATCAGCAGAAGTACGCCCACGAGCTCCTGGAGCGTGCCAGTATGCTTAACTGCAAGCCGGCGCCCACACCCGTCGACACGAAGGCGAAGATCTCTGCTCTGGACGGGTCTCTCGCGTCCGATGGAGCGTTTTATCGCTCCATTGTTGGTGCTTTACAGTACCTGACGCTGACTCGACCCGACCTGCAGTACGCTGTTCAGCGGGTGTGCCTCCATATGCACGCCCCGCGTGACTCCCACTGGACCATGGTGAAGCGTATTCTCCGTTATATATGTGGTACCATGTCCTTGGGACTCACCCTGACGGCCTCCGCCTCCACCGACCTCGTGGCCTACTCGGATGCCAACTGGGCTGGCTGCCCCGACACTCGACGCTCCACGTCCGGCTACTGCGTCTACCTTGGGCCCTCGTTGATCTCTTGGTCATCGAAGCGGCAGCCCATGGTCTCCCGCTCCAGCGCCGAGGCAGAGTATCGCGTCGTGGCTAATGTCGTGGCTGAGTGCTCTTGGCTCCGTCAGCTGCTCCAGGAGTTGCTTTGTGATGTTCATAAAGCTACTCTTATCTACTGCGATAACGTCGGCGCGGTCTACCTTTCCGCCAACCCGGTGCACCATCGCCGTACGAAGCATATTGAGCTCGATATTCACTTCGTGCGCGAGCAGGTTGCCCTTGGCCGTGTTCGGGTTCTTCATGTGCCGACGTCGCAACAGTTTGCTGATGTGATGACTAAGGGATTGCCTACTTCCGTCTTCGAGGAGTTTCGGTCCAGTCTCTGTGTATCTGGCGACGCTTCGACTGCGGGGGGTGTTGAGTTGTATTTTGTGTTGCATGTATTACGTGTTGTGGCCCACCTCCTAGTTGTGTATAGTTGAGGTTGAGGCCTACCCTGTACTTATGTATACGTGCACCAGCACCCCATCAATACAAGGATTATTGTATTGCAAAACATCTCTCTACAGTTGTGTTCATATGTTAATTTACTTATATGAACTATGTGATAAGATTTCTCACGGTGTGTGCATTTTGAAGTTACCTCATCACTATCGGATACTCATATTTGTGCACTAAGGTGTTGTAGTCACTGAGTCAGCAATTACCGACGTGCTCTAAACTGTTAACAAACATATTCTATGGAGAAAAGTGACAAGTCTAAAACAGAGAATGATCTTTTTGGGTACAAGAGAGTTCTTGTGGATGAAACTCATCTGGCTACTATTGGTCGCCTTCCAGTTATGGTTAATTCAAATTTATCTTGGTTGCATGAACTCAGGGAAAGTGACTGCCTTTTTTATTCTGGTGGACACTTTTTGATCAGGGGAATGGAGAAGGTATTTTCTACTGCTCTCTCTTAATTTAATTGATGTATCATGTAGTCTGCAGGATGAAGACGAAAAAAGTTCTGGCGTGAAGTGTTTTTGCGCCACGCTCCTATGGAAAAAAAATTCATCGTGTATAAAAAAAAATATTTGTCAAAACAGTTATGCATAGAAATGACCATCATCTTCCGCTGAACCTGCACAAGCTCCGACGTCGAGGATCCTCTACCGTTCGGCAGCCTGCCGTTCTACCACTGACATGTGGGCCTGTGGAAAACCTGGCCCACATGTCAGCGACCCAACGTCACCTAGCGCACGGCAGAGGAGCCGTGTCCCATACTGCCCCCGCTGCCGCTTCAGCTCGTAGTAGGGGCGCTGCCAACACGTTGGAGAGATCTCCTTCCTCGACATAATTGAGGGACGCCACTGAACTTTCTGATTATGTGTAGCACCTCGATGAGGCGTGTGGGCACCTCCGTAATTTAGGGTGCCGTTCCACCGTTGAACGCATGTTGAGTCCTGTCAATTACAATTAATGCCGTAAAACTGGAAGGTTTTTATTTCTGTCGTTTCCCATTTTTTATGCTTTTCTTTTAACACTTTCCAAATACGTACCTCAGTCCAGCTCGAGAAATTTTAAAATTTCGAGATTTTCAATGAACATGAATTTTGTCTGGGGCAAGGTTCGACACACGCACCCGTTATGAATAGTAAATTCAGAAAAAAAAATAGAAACTGATTCTTTTTCAAAAAATCTGAATTTTTTTCGCATACATGATCGACGACTCTACTCATGTGCCAGCAAACTTCCAAATCCAAAGAAAGAAAGAAACGCGGTAGTGCTGGCTAGCGCGTCCAATTAGTGCACACGACGCCGGCAGGAACGCTGCTACGGGCAGATCAGATCGAAGCCCTGAAGAAACCCTTCCCTTCCCAGCTTCAATCGCCGTTTCATGTTTCTGATCCAGCCCGCTCCTACACGACGCGATCGACGATGTACAAGCTTAGTCTGAACAACATGTGCCAGCAGTGGTGGTGGGCGACGCCGGCCTACACCGACCGGCGCGAGGGCCCTGACCACGCGTCAAGGTTCCATTCCACCGTTGCTGTCGGCGGCGCCGAGTTCAGCTCGCCAGAGTCCGATTCCCGCACGCTCATCCAGGCACAGGACCTTGCCGCAAGGGCATCCTTGGAGGACGTCGCCGCCAGGGAAGCGTTGGAGCACCCCTCGTCACCTCCGCAACTACTGACCAGTGAGTATGTATGCGCCCTAGCTAGCTAGATCCTGTTTTGCTCAAGATCCTAGAGCTCCGGCTAGCGCCAGATATATGCGCCGTCGCTGCTTCTCAGTCAACTACCAAAGCAGACGTGAGACGATTCCTAAAAATCTGATCCGCCATGACTGATGGGGCCTCGTCATGCTCGACAAGATCACAAAAGATCGACTTGTTAACAGTACATCCAGACCTTTTTTTTTTTGCGGGAACAATACATCCAGACTCTATACATATAGGTGGGTTACGTTGCCGGTTGTTTGTAGACCACTATATATATAGTGGGCTCAACTGTTAAATGGAGGTTTAAGCCGTTTTGATATAACGCGTGTAGCTCCCCCACTAGTAGAAAACGGAGCTTTAAAACCGGTTCGTAAGGGCCTTTAGTGCCGGTTCCATAACCGGCACTAAAGCCCCCCCCTTTAATACCGGTTCGACACGAACCGGCGCTAAAGTGCCACCACGTGGCGTGAGCTCGCGCCCTGGTATGGGGGACCTTTAGTACCGGTTGGTGTTACCAACCGGTACTAAAGGTTTTTTTTTGGATTTTTTGGAAAAAAAATTGATTTTTTTTATTTTTATTTTTTCTGAATTATTTGATGATTTAGTCTCTAATCACCTCTCTTAACTGCTCAAGTGTGGATCACTCATTTCAAATCGTCTAACTTCCCGGCCGGTCACCCATCCTCTCACTCCCCCAGCCTGAGCACGCTTAACTTCGGAGTTCTATTCCCCCTACATTCCAAGTCTGCACTTGTTGTTTTCCTGACAAATGTAAGCTGTCAATCATATTAACCCTCGGCAGTTTAGCTTGAGCATTAGGTCACACGTTTCACCGTTTGAGTTTGAAACTATTATTCTAAAAAACAGTAATTATTTAGTAACACTAATATTTCTTGAATAAGTTTGACCATAGTTTGACCACAGTTTGACCATATTTTGAGTAGATTTGACCAAAATTCAAAAAATTGAAATAATTATTTAGTAACACTAATATTCTTGAATAATTATGTAGTAACATTAATACTTCTTGAATAAGTAGTTTGACCAGATTTAACCAAATTTTTTTAAAAAAAACTGAAATTTGACCATATCTTTTTTTTCCTTTTGGAATTTGAGGATTCTAAAAAATTGCAAACAGGCCGTAGGCGGTCTCCATTGGATGCGGATTTTTGTGCTGAATTTTTTGATATATTATACGTTTTGTTCCAACATCATGTGCAAAAGTTATAGCCGTTTTACATTTTCCCTATACTTTTTGCAAAACATGTCCAATTTTAAGTTTTCAAAATTTCCTAACTAGTAGATGTAGTAATATAACTACCTCTCGAAGGATTTTATTTTTTGAAGTTTTTATCATTTTCTTTTGATTTTTTCAAAACTGAAATGGCGATACACGGGGCGGGGGGGGGGGGGGTAGAGTATGAAAATTGCCCCCTTTAGTGTGGGTTCCCTTTAGTGTGGGTTCGTGGCACGAACCCACACTAAAGGCTTGTCCCCTTTAGTGTGGGTTCGTGGCACGAAACAGTACTATTGGTTAGACCTTTAGTGCCGGTTTGTGTCACAAACCGGTACTAAAGGGGCTCGTGGGGACCCGGCCTGGCGCCAGCCTGCCACTACCCCTTTAGTACCGGTTCGTGGCACGAACCGGTATTAAAGGCTCAACACGAACCGATACTAATGCATATGGTGCCTTTAGTGCCGGGCCAACTTCAAACCCACACTAATGTGTCTCACATTAGACCCTTTTTCTACTAGTGCCCCCTACAATGGACGTGATACTAATTTTTTCTACGAGCCAACAAAGTAACCTGTCTTGGAAGAGAGACGGTGTAAAGGTAGAGAGAGGAAAGAAAGAAATGGATGCGAGAAAGGGCACAAGACTCGGAAGGCTGGAGGATGATGAAAAAATGTTCTGGCGTGAAGTGTTTTTGCGTCACACTCGGAAGGCTGGAGGATGATGAAAAAATGTTCTGGCGTGAAGTGTTTTTGCGCCACACTCGTATGGAAAAAAAGGTTCATCGTGTATATGAAAAAATATATTCACCATCTATTCAAACAAGTGTTCATCATGTACTTGAAAAGGTGTTTAACAAATATTTGAAAATGTGTTCAACACATATTTGATAAATGTTCATCTTGTATTTGAGAATGTTTTCAACACATATTTGATGTTCATCGTGTATTTCAAAAATCTTTACCGCATATTTCAAAGCGTGTGCATAAGAACCAAACAAACTATACACGCCTTTGATACAATAGTAATACGTACGTACCTAAAGCCCCCGACATGGCAAGCCCCCCAATCCCGCAGATGCCTGTTGTTGGAGCTCCACGCTTTGCCTCCGGACGCCTTGACGCGCGCACTCTCGTCCGCCCGCTCCAGCTGTATCCACTCCTCATCAAGCTCAAAATTTTTCCAAAGGAGAAAAATACAATGCGCATGACGCGATTAATCTCACCTTTGGTCCTCTCAAAACGGGATGGCACCATAGGCACGGCATAACACGGCGCGGGAGTCGCCGCAGTTGGCCACCAGGATGCTACCGCGGACCAGAAGCGCCACCACGGCAGTGCACCCCATGACGGGCCATCCCGATTCCGACAACCCCATCCCTAGTGCGTCCGCCCGCTCGAAGCTCCGGTTCAGCACCGCCTCCCACGCATGACACTCCGCCTCTTCTTCATTTTCCGGGCCGGCGAGCTCCTCCACCAAGATGGCGTGCATCTGTTCCCTGCACAGGGCTGACAGCTGCACCGCCACGTACCAAGCAAATCAAACGTGTAAGGTAGGGTGCACATGTGTCGAGTACTCGACCTGGATATGGCGTGGAAGGTTCGTAGTCTGGCCAAGTGAACCAACGACTAGGTGAGGAGAGGGGAGGTTACCTTGGGGTCGCCCTGGCCGTCGAAGAAGGCGAAGAAGTGCATGGGCGAGCCGTCGGCCTAGGCGCAGAAGAACCCGCACAGCCCCTTGTCCGCTGTTGACCTGAACGCCAATGGGCCACATGCGCCACACAGCTCATGCCGTCGCCTCAGCGGGCTGTGTAGGAGAGTCGCCACCGTGCGGGAGCTCTCCCCTTCCTCTGGACCCGTGACGTAGCCCTCCAACTGCTCCGAGGATGCATGGTACCCGGACAAGAGAGGTGAGGACTGGAACTCACCTTCCTCCAACTCCACGGCAGGGTTGGCTCCCGACTCGCCGGCGGCGCTGGCCATAACTACAGAGTACAGAGCACGGATCGACCACGCGAAGGGGCGAGCAGGTTGAGCACAATGCCTGCGGGCTACGGCTCAGCAAAGCCTTCGCTACCAAGCAATCTGCGGGGAAGAAACAGGCGCGGAAGAGGAGGAGGAAGACTGAAGCACTCTCTACTTTATCCTATTTTTCGTACTAGTGATCAATGCAATTTTGTGTATGAATCGGGGCTATAGGTGGCAGGCATCGGACAAGCGTCTTTCTTATCCATATTACTAGTCTTAATTAATTAATGTTTCTCCATTTTTAATGTTTCATTATTTCCTCCTATTTTATGGTCAATCTCAAATGATACTATATTTCCAACTCAAAAATGAAAAATACGATCTTTCATTTATTATTTCTCCTATTGATTCTTAGATTATTTTCTCATATTTTTGTGCCGCTGACACGTCATGAGTTCTTCTGCATCTTCTTCCTTTTAACGTTTCATTATTTGCTTCTTTCTTTTCTCTTTCTCAGACAATATCTTCTATTTATTGTTGATAATTTGCTTATTGTTGTCCCATGTACTAGAAGATAGTGAGAGATCCAAATTCAGAGACATTATGTCACCCACGTCCCATCCTCACCCCGAAGGTGTGTCTAGCATCATCGGAAGGCATATGAGAGTAGTCTTCGTCGGATCTCTCAAGATCCTGTCGGTGCATGTCTTCGATGGATCTGTTTGGATCTAGTGTTCGTTCGATTTCGGTCATTGTTGCGTGCTTTACAGTACCTGACGCTGACTCGGCCCGACCTGCAGTACGCTGTTCAGCAGGTGTGCCTCCACATGCACGCCCCGCGTGACTCCCACTGGACCTTGGTGAAGCGTATTCTCCGTTATATACGTGGCACCATGTCCTTGGGACTCACCCTGACGGCCTCCGCCTCCACCGACCTCGTGGCCTACTCGGATGCCAACTGGGCTGGCTGCCCCGACACTCGACGCTCCACGTCCGGCTACTGCGTCTACCTTGGGCCCTCCTTGATCTCTTGGTCATCGAAGTAGCAGCCCATGGTCTCCCGCTCCAGCGCCGAGGCAGAGTATCGCGTCGTGGCTAATGCCGTGGCTGAGTGCTCTTGCTCCGTTAGCTGCTCCAGGAGTTGTTTTGTGAGGTTCATAAAGCTACTCTTATCTACTGCGATAACGTCGGCGCGGTCTACCTTTCCGCCAACCCGGTGCACCATCGCCGTACGAAGCATATAGAGCTCGATATTCACTTCGTGCGCGAGCAGGTTGCCCTTGGCCGTGTTCGAGTTCTTCATGTGCCAACGTCGCAACAGTTTGCTGATGTGATGACTAAGGGATTGCCTACTTCTGTCTTCGAGGAGTTTCGGTCCAGTCTCTGTGTCTCTGGCGACGCTTCGACTGCGGGGGGTGTTAAGTTATATTTTGTGTTGCATGTATTACGTGTTGCGGCCCATCTCCTAGTTGTGTATAGTTGAGGTTGAGGCCTACCCTATATTTATATATACGTGCACCAGCACCCCATCAATACTAGGATTATTGTATTGAAAAACATCTCTCTACAGTTGTGTTGATATGTTAATTTACTTATATAAACTATGTGATAAGATTTCTCATGGTGTGTGCATTTTGAAGTTACCTCATCAATATCGGATACTCATATTTGTGCACTTAGGTGTTGTAGTCACTGAGTCAGCAATTACTGACGTGCTCTAAACTGTTAACAAATTTATTCTATGGAGAAAAGTGACAAGTCTAAAACAGAGAATGATCTTTTTGGGTACAAGAGAGTTCTTGTGGATGAAACTCATCTGGCTACTATTGGTCGCCTTCCAGTTATGGTTAATTCAAATTTATCTTGGTTGCATGAACTCAGGGAAAGTGACTGCCTTTTTTATTCTGGTGGACACTTTTTGATCAGGGGAATGGAGAAGGTATTATTCTACCGCTCTCTCTTAATTTAATTGATGTATCATGTAGTCTGCAGGATGAAGACGAAAAATGTTCTGGCGTGAAGTGTTTTTGCACCACGCTCCTATGGAAAAAAAGTTCATCGTGTATACAAAAAAAAATTCATCATGTATCCAGAAAAGTGTTCATCATGTACTTGAAAAGGTGTTCAACAGATATTTGATAAAGTGTTCAACACATATTTGATAAATATTCATCTTCTATTTGACAAATTGTTCAACACATATTTGATGTTCATCGTGTGCTTCAAAAATGTTTACCGCGTATTTCAAAACGTGTGCATAAGAACCAAACAAACTACACGCCTTGATACAGTAGTAATACGTATGTACCTGCCACGTACCATGCAAATAAAATGTGTAAGGTAGGTGTACATGTGTCGAGCACTCGACCTGGATATGGCGTGAAAGGTGTTGTAGTCTGGCCAAGTGAAGCAATGACTAGGTGAGGAGAGGGGAGGTTACCTTGAGGCCGCCGTGGCCGTCGAAGACGGCAAAGAAATGCATGGGCGAGCCGTCGGCCCAGGCGCAGAAGAACGGGCGCAGCCCCTTCTCTGATGCCGACCCAAACACCGTGGGTCACATGGGCCACACAGCCGCTACCGTCACTTCAGCGGGATGCGCATGAGAGCTGCCATCATGCATGCGGGAGCTCTCCTGTAACGTAACCGTCTGACTCCTCCAAGGATGCGTAGTACCCGGACAAGAGGGGTGAGAACTGGACCTCACCTTCCTCCAAGGCCATGGCGGGGTTGGCTCCCGACTCGCCGGCGGCCCTGGCCATAACTACAGAGGAAGACTGGAGCGCTCAGCTGTACTTTCTCCTAATTTTTGTAGAGGAAGACCCAAGCAGCAGAGGAGGAAGACAGGAGCGCTCCTGAAGCAGTTTTGCGTATATAAAGAAACGCACGGATCAAGCACACGTATCTTGAAATATTCACCGTCTACTTAAAAACTGTCCATCACATATTTCTAAAAAAATGTTCATCACATATTTGCAAAAAAACATGTTCATTGCCTATTTCTGAAAGAGAATGTGGATCACATATTTGGTAAAAAGTGTTCTACACATACTTTTGTTTCTTTGTATATTGTACTTTCTCTGTCCCATAATATAAGATGTTTTTTGACACTACACTAGAGTCAAAAAGCGTCTTACATTATGGGACGGAGGGAGTATAAGATAGATATGTACAAAGCCAATGTTAATGCATGGAAACAAAGCATGTATGTATGTATCTAAAGTGTAGGTAACTCTGACCCTGACATCAAGATTTGCTAAATCCTCCACCGGTCTCCTTGATAATCACCTTTTATTCAACGGAACTTTGGTCGGAGATAGAGATTCGTTTGCTTAGTGGCCACCCGCGGGTCGTTAAAAGTTTCTCCACCCGCGGGCCGATCTGAGGCATGCCCGTGCACGCCTGGGTCCGCGAGTTCACGAAGGTACGACGGGTGGTTCGGGCCTGACGTGTGTTCCAGGGATCTGATCTAGGGCGCCGGAATTATTTCGCCGAGGAAAGGCCGGCTGCTTTGGCTGTCCGTCGTCTACGGTGATCTGTGTAACCACTATAGGCCTCATGATATGTGTAAGTTCCCGTTGTTATTTTTTGCTCTTCCATGAGTCTTTCTGAGGTTGCTGTCTGAGATTGATTGTTACCTCTTGTCTGTCCGAGATCGCTCGGCCCATTCCTCATTGCAACGTTTTCGTTGACTCAGGTGGCAAGGTTGTCCCAGTGCCAGGCTTAGACTAGTCACAATGGGAGTAACTTAACTAGTAACATCACACATTTCAATACAAAATTGCTTATGTGGCAGCTAATTAATGAGGAGAGAGGGGTTTGTGGTAACTTAGCTAGTTACTGTAACATCACGCATTTCAAGGCATAATGAGTCTATAGCCTAATAAATGAACTCTTTCATGATACCATTCATATGTTACTACCCACTATGGAGGTAGTAACATAGACTAGTAACATCGGCAAGTTACTACTCTATGTTACTCCCCACTGTGAGCAGTCTTAGGCAGTACTTCTTTCTTTTTGGTCTACCTAGGCGGTACTCCTTCCGTAAATAAATATAAGAGATCTAAACGACTTTTATCTTTTCTTCGGGAGGGAGTACTTGTTGTATGAGTGCGCCTCGGAACAACTTGTATCCAAACCCCACGACATGGCAAGCATTCCCCGTACGCGCAGCTGCCTGTCTGCGGAGGCGCACACTTCTTCTCCCGCCGCCATCCCACCAGCGGCTCCAGCTGCATCTATGCATCAAGCTCAAATTCGTATAGCCAGACCAGACCAAAGGAGAGAAAGGCAATATGCATGAGGCAATTAATCTCACCTTGTGGTTCTTGGAAAGTGGCAAGCCATTACCGGCGCGGCAGAGCACGGCTTGGGAGTCCCCGCAAATGGCAACGCGGATTCTGCTGCGGACCAGGAGCGCCACCACGGCGGTGGGTGGACCCCATGATGGGCCATCCCGATGCGGACTGCCCCATCCCCGGCGTGTCAGCCAGCTGGAAGTTCCGCTTCAGCGCCGCCTCCCACGCACGACGGTCCGCCTCGTCATCCTCTTTCGGATGCTCCTTCTAGTAGGAACTTGCCCCGCCTGCCAGCTCCTCCAAAATATGATGTGCATCTGGTCCTTGCACATGGCCGACCTCTGCGTCACCACATAGCAAGAAAATCAAAGTTGTAGCGGAAAGAGCATGGATGGTGTCGACCACTAGACTTGGAGGTGGTTTGGAAGGTTACCTGGGGTCGACGTGGCCGTCGAAGACGGCAACGAAGTGCATGGGGGATCCGTCGTCCGGGTGCAGCGATACGGTGTCCTCCATACCATTTCGCTGATCGAGTCCCCACTCCAACGTGAACCGGAAATTGAGGGACCACACTGCCGCCGCCGCCACTTCAGTTGGCAGCACCGCAGCAGGGGCACCGGCACCAAACCCAATCCATCCCCTTCCTCAGCGACTTCCAGGTACCCCTCCGACTCTGACGATGCGTTGTACCCGGACGAGGGCAGTGAGGACTGCGCTTCACCTTCCACGGAGGCCACGGCGGGGTCGGCTCCCCACTTGCCGTCGACGGGGACGTTGTTGACCCCGGCGTTGGCCAACTACAGATCGACGATCACGGGAGGCAGCTTATTGATTAGAACGGGCGAGGAGGGAGGGCGCTGAAGCAGCAGAGAATTCGCTACCAAGCAAAACTTGTGGGAAAGAAACGAACACACGAGGGGCGGAGGAAAGCTAGAGATGAAAAAGAATCCGGTCTTTGGGAGTGAACCAGTTTTGTGTAACGGACAAGATGTATGGAATTGTGGCTACGCAGCAGCAGGCGACAGACACTTGTTTATCCATTTATTACTCGTAATTAATTTCTCGTCTTTTTTAATATTTCAGCATCATTATCTTCTACTCCCTCCGTCCTATAATATAAGAGTGTTATTGACACTACTCTACTGTGAAAAATGCTCTTATATTATGAAACGGAGGGAGTATCTTCCATTTATTATCTTCTTTTCTTTTTTGGTGAAAAACTTGATTGCTCATTGATCAAACTGACATAGCCTATGACGCCCTCCCTCCCATGCGGCTCTCGTGTCGCCTACCGGGCGCCTCGGGGGCCATCAGATCTTTCGTCGTGCCGCCTCCCCTCATCCCTCTTCCCTCCCTCGCCGCTACCAGAGACGACCACCGGCAAAGCCCGCGCGGGCGCCGGGGAAGGTGGCGGCGGGGATCTCGGCGCCCGGATCAAAACATATTCACTGCATATTTAAAGAAAGTTATTTGTATTTAAAAAATATTCACCGTGTACTTAAAAATGTTAATCACAAATTTCTGAAAAAGTTTGCATCACATATTTGTCAAAACAGTTATGCATAAAAATGACCATCATCTCCTGCTGAACTTGCACAAGTTCCGACGTCGACCCGAAAGCCATTGGCCATACTGTCGCCGCTGCCGCTTCAGCTCGTAGTTGGGGTGCTGCCAACACATTGGAGACATCTCCTTCCTCGACGTAATTCACAGGACCCTCCGATTATGTGTAGCACCTCGATGTGGTGTGTGGGGACCTCCGTAATTTAGGGATTGCCACTGAACCCTCCGACTATGTGTAGGGACACCACAGAATGTAGTGGGTGTCATTTCTTTGTGAAATTTCACATGTGGGTAGAGTGGTCGACCATGTATGCGAAAAAAAAGTTCAGATTTTTTTTGAAAAAAAAATCAGTATATTTTTTCCCGAATTTACTATTCATAACGGGTGTGTGTGTCGAACCATGCCCCAAACAAAATTCATGTTCATTGAAAATCTTGAAATTTTAAAATTTCTCAAGCTGGGCTGAGGTACGTATTTGGAAAGTGTTAAAAGGAAAGCATCAAAAATGGGAAATGACAGAAATAAAAACCTTTCAGTTTTACGGCATTAATTGGAATTGACAGCACCCAACATGCGTTCAACAGTGAACGGCACGCTCTGCAAAGCTCTCAGCAAACTTCCAAATCCAAAGAAAGAAAGAAACGCAGTAGTGCTGGCTGGCGCGTCCAATTAGTGCACACGACGCCGGCCAGAACACAGCTGCGCGCAGATCAGATCAAAGCCCCGAGGAAATCCTTCCCTTCCCAGTTTCAATATAATCCCGGTTTCCTGTTTCTGATTCAGACCGCCCCCACGCGACGTGATCGACGATGTACAACCTGTGCCAGCAGCGGCGATAGGCGACGCCGGCTTACACCGACCGGGGCGAGGGCCCTGACCACGGGTCAAGGTTCCATTCCACCGTTGCCGTCGGCGGTGCCGAGTTCAGCTCGCCAGAGTCCGGGTCCCGCACGCTCATCCAGGCGCAGGACGTCGCCGCAAGGACAGCCTTGGAGGACATCGCCGCCAGGGAAGCGTTGGAGCACCCCTCGTCACCTCCGCAACTACTGACAGGTGAGTATGTATGCGCCCTAGCTAGCTAGATCTCGTTTTGTTCAAGATTTTAGGGCTCCGGTTAGCGCCAGATGCATGCGCCGTCGCCGCTCCGCCCCTCGGCAGCTACTTTCCGGTGTGTACGTCTGCGCCTTAGCTAGCTAGATCATGTTTTGTTCAAGATCCTAGTTCTCCGGCTAGCGCCAGATATATGCGCCGTCGCTGCTTCTCAGTCAACTACCAAAGCAGACGTGAGACGACTCCTAAGAACCTGATCCGCCACAACTGATGGGGCCTCGTCGTGCTCGACAAGATCCCAGAAGATCGACTTGTAAACAGTACATCCAGACTCTATACATATATGTGGGTTATGTTGCCGGTTGTTTGCAGACCACCATATATATATAAGTGGTGTCAACTGTGAAAATGAAGGTTTAAGCCGTTTTGATTGCTAGCTACTCAGAGAGCGTCTAGTAGAAATGGATAGCTTATTGGCTATTGAAGATTATTCTTTTGTTTTTTCGGTTCTCTTGATTGGCCTTTACTACCTATGTAGTCATATAAATGCCCCTCATGCCAAAAATTGATTTGATTTTTTTACGTCTCTATCATGCCGCTGTGACGTTTTTATTCCTGCCACTGAAAATGCTCATGATGATCGTTCACACATGTTTCTTCTATATTTGTGGTACTCACTAATTTATTTATATATTGCAGAAATCCATCTTTCTTACAAGTCACAGTTACGAAATTATGCTCAAGACCTACAGAAAGATTTACATTTGTATAACACCACTCAGAGTGGTCCGCATCATGAACCTATCTTCAAGTCAACAGTGACCATAGATGGGCCGACATTTGGAAGTCTGCAAGAATATGCTATAAAAAAGGAGGCAGAATCGGCTGCTGCGGAAACTGCCCTAGAAGCAAAAATATCAGAGCAAATGCTTATGGTTTGTTTCATCTACTTTTTTTTATTCTCATGGGAGGCATTTTACTTGCACCGCCTCGCCTCTATATCAGCACTAACATCGTTTGACATTTATATGTATTAGTAGTAAACACATCCATCACCCACCTCGGATTTCAATATTCAAGAACTGAGTAAAAACGGTATTGATACACTCACTTCATTTAGTGAGAGTTGACAAACTGGATCTCTATCAAATGTTCAGCATAAAAAATAACCCATATACCTCCACACACAAAAAAACCCTGTTCTCTAAAAAATTAACCCAAACTAGCCCTTTTCCTCAATGCCAATCGGTCTGGTGTTCAACTTGGCTAGACTGCTATGACGTTTTGGCTCATTAAAAACCTGTGCCAGAGGTTCAAACGGCACGTAAATGGGCTGGGTATGCCCACCAACTCAAATTTTGCGACGTACATCGGCAAGTGAGTAGCATGTACTTCGATCAGTGAATGCTGATGTACAAAACCCGCATGCGCTGGAGCAATGCCACCACTGGCGTGTTCTTCAGAGCTCACATTCTGAACATGGTTGCCTTGGTCAGCGCCGACAGCAAGGGCACTCCAGCTCGAACAGAAGGAGCTCCCGTAGGAAGCCAGCACAAACATGTCCACTCACACACAGGTCGTCTTGATCCCATGTAGACTGTAGATGAAGCTCCGGTGTGTGCTCTCCGGAGGGGATGCAGCCCCTCGTTAAGTACACCCCGCTTCCTTGGGGAGCCCTCTCAAGCAGTTCTAAAATAAAACTGTACGGGTCCCGCCCATGACATACAGCAGGAGTGTGTTGACCTGTTTTAGGCCGCAGTCACATTGAATCGTTGCCACCACGGTCTAGCTGCATAGTGGATCCTGATGGTAACAAATTTTGTAAGAGGGGGACAGAAACAATCAACTGAAATTTTGCTCACACACATCAGTAGACCAAATTGAGAATTGTCAACTAAAATTGCAATGAAACCCATGGGATAATGCACACTCCATATGAGATGGCACTCAAATTTCACTCATAACATTTTTTGATGATAAACATGCATACAACACATAAACTGATGACAACAGCACATACTACTCAGTAACAGTTTTTTCTATTAAGAATAACAGTCTTCTAGCTAGCAACCACGGAGCCCTCAGCAACTCGCAGAAAAAAATATTGAATCTAACCAGGTCACCCGCAAATGGCATTTCCATCTAAAGTGGCGTTTTCAACAATATGCAGCACAACCTTAGGCTTGTTGTAGGTGTTCTTCCTGTGAATACCGATGCCATAGTTTCAGCATTTTGCCTCTTTTCTTTCTTTTTGAGGAAGGTCGGCCCTCTGTGGACACGTGGTGCTCTTGTGACATTGCTCCAGGCATATACTACAGAAGCGAGTGTGTTTGCTTGCACCGCATCCATCGGCAGCTTTCTCTTCGCACCCTGAATATCATATGGAGGCTTGTCCCTACCGATGGTTGGTCGACCTGGCTTACGCTTTCGTTCTGGAGCCTTTAGAGCGACGAAATTACCAATGTCACTACCTTTAGCGTCGCTCCCACACCCGCTGGAGGGTGCCCTCACTGAATCGGTTCCTTATCTTTCCCCTTGTCTTGATTCAGTCTTCTAGCTCCATTCCATCCCGCAACAGTGGCTATATATAGGTGTCAGTTTAGCCATTGCTGTCTTCAAGATATTTGCACACTCGTATGCACTTGTATTTGCATCTCCCAGCCTTACAACTTCAAGGGCATGGGTCCACATATTTGAGTGTCCGAATGTTATCGAGTTTACACAAATTTTGCCCTGAAGATGTGCCAAGTGGTCTGGCCGCATATCCCTCAATCTTTTGTCCAACGTTTCACAATGAGCTTTGCCTCTATCTAGTTTATACAAGGAAATCGCGGACCTGCAAAACACATAGTTCGTATGCTTAATTATGCTGCTCAACAATTTTTTTGATTTAGCAGGCTTGCAGCAAAAGCCTTGATCATCACAATAAATATTGTTACCTTAACAGTGTGGCAGCGCAGCAAGCCTGTGTGCTCAAAATTACCACACTCACATATCAGTTCCCTGCCCTCCTCAACAACTTCGACTTTGTACACAACCCTGAACCCTGCACCACTGGTCATGTTTTTCTGGATGGTACCGCCACACAAAATAGGTTTTTCCTTTACAGATCTCATCTACCTTGTACTGCCCTGCTTCATATAGGACCTTGCGAAAATGTTCAAACATACCTCGAGTGTAGATTTCTCTAGCGAGCAACTCCAGCAGTGTGTTCATTTTCATTACTGGATATGTCTGCATGCATGGGATGCATTATTAATACTAGCAGGCGGAGGCATGGCGGCATGCCGTGCCTGTGGGGGAGCCTGTCCATGCGATTCCAATGGTTCATTTTATTGAAAGAAAAAAAGGAATAATGAATTGGGAGAGCAGTTGACCTACCATAAGTTTTTATTTATCTAGCAGTTTCATGCAGATCCAACAGATCCTGCACATTTTCGTGGATCATTACAGAAAAGCCTGGCCGTAGCAGTAGCATCACTATATGGGGTAACTTGATGAGACTTTCCTCCACAAGTGCACAGGAAATAGAGCTTTCTGCTGGTGCTCCATAGGTGTCATCACCATCTCCACCACGCCGTCGTGCTGGTTGAGATCCCATCTACTTCGCCTCTCTTGCTTGCTGGATCAAGAAGGAGGAGACGTCATCGAGCCGCACGTGTGCTGAATGCGGAGGTGCCGTCTGTTCGGCACTTGATCGGATTGGATCGTGATTGGATCGCGAAGAGTACGACTACATCAATGCGTTATATACGCTTCCGCTTTCGTTCTACAAGGTATCTAGACACACTCCCCTCTCGTTGCTTTGCATCTCTCCAAGATTAGATGTTGGGTGTTACGTAGGATTTTTTTTTGATTTTCATGTAATGTTCCCCATCATCACTATTTAAAAAAAATAGTTCCTACTAGTTCAAAAGATGAGTTTCAATTTTTATTTTTAAGAAGCCAACCAAGTAACCTGTCTTGGAAGAGATAGGGTGTAGAGGTTGAGAGTGGAAAGAAAGAAACGGATGCGAGAAAGGAGAAAAGACGAGGAAGGTGGGAGGATGAAGAAAAAAAAAATCAGGCGGGAAGCGTTTTTGCGCCACACTCGTATGGAAAAAAAGTTCATCATGTATTTGAAAAATATATCCATTGTGCACTCAAAAAAGTGTTCATCGTGTACTTGAAAAGGTGTTCCACAGATATTTCAAAAAGTGTTCAACACATATTTGAATAAATGTTCATCTTGTATTTGAAGAATGTTCAACACATATTTGAAGTTCATCGTGTATTTAAAAAATGTTAACCGCATTTTCAAAAAATATTCAAAATATATTTCAAAACATATTCACTCCGTATTTAAAGAATGTTCATTTGTATTTCAAAAATATTTACCGTGTACTTGAAAAACTATCCATCGCATATTTCTAAAAAAATGTTCATCACATATTTGGAAAAAAACATGTTCATTGCATACTTCTGAAAAAAATGTGGATCACATATTTATTAAAAAAATCTTTAACACATACTTTCGTTTCTCTGTATATTGTATAAGATAGATATGTACAAAGCCAATGTTAATGCATGGAAACAAAACGTGTACGTATGTATCTAAAGTGTAGGTAAATCTGACCCTGACCCGAAGGTTTGCTAAATCCTCCACCGGTCTCCTTGATAATCACCTTTTATTTAATGGAACTGTGGTCGATCGGAGATAGATATTAGTTTGCTTAGCGGTGGCCCGCGGGTCGTTAAAAGTTTCTCCGCTGTGATCTGGCCCGGGGCCGATCTGAGGCATGCATGCCCGTGCACTCCTTGGTCCGCGAGTTCACGAACGTACGACGGGTGGTTCGAGCCTGACGTGTGTTCCCAGGGATCTGATCTGGGGCGCCGGAATTATTTCGCCGAGGAATGGCCGGCCGCTTTGGCTGTCTGTTGTCTATGATGATCTGTGTAGCAGAGGTGGCGTTTCTAGAGAGAACCGTGTCCACTCTAGGCCTCGTGATATGTGTAAGCTCCCGTTGTTATTTTTTGCTCTTCCGTGAGTCTTACTGAGGTCGCTGTCTGAGATTGATTGTTGTCTCTTGTCTGTCTTAAGTCGCTCGGCCCGTTCCTGATGGCAACGTTCTCTGACTGAGGTCGCATGGTCGTCCAATGGCAGGCTTAGGCAGTACTTCTTTCTTTTTGGCCTACCTAAGTTGTACTCCTTCCGTAAATAAATACAAGAGATCTAAACAACTTTTATCTTTTCTTCCAGAGGGAGTACTTGTTGTATGAGTGCGCCTCGGAACAACTTATATCCAAACCCCACGACATGACAAGCATTCCCCGTACACGCAGCTGCCCGTCTGCCGAGGCGCACACTTCCTCTCCCGCCGCCGTCCCAACAAGCAGCTCCAGCTGCATCTATGCATGAAGCTCAAATTCGTATAGCCAGACGAGATCAAAGGAGAGAAAGGCAATATGCATGAGGCAATTAATCTCACCTTGTGGTTCTCGGAGAGTGGCTAGGCGTTTCCGGCACGGCAGAGGATTCTGGCACGCACCAGGAGCTCCACCACGGCGGTGGGTGGACCCCATGATGGGCCATCTCGATGCCGACTGCCCCATCCACAGCGCATCCGCCCGCTCGAAGCTCCACTTCAGCGCCGCCTCCCACACAAGACGCTCCGCCTCGTCCTCCTTTTCCGGGGGCTCCTTCGGGTAGGCTGTTACCGTGCCCGCCGGCTCGTCCGCAAGTATGACGTCCATCTGTTACCGCAAGTATGACGTCCATCTGTTACCTGCACAGGGCCGACATTGCACCTTGACGTAGCAAGCAAATCAAAGGTGTAGTGGAAAATACGTGGACAGTGTCGACCACTAGACCCGGAGGTGGCTTGGAATGTTAACTGGGGGTCGGCATGGCCGTCGAAGACGGCAAAGAAGTGCATGGGGGAGCCGTCGGCCCGGGAGTAGCGATATGGTGTGCTCCATACCCTTTCGTGGATCCATTCCCCACTCCGATGCGAACCGGAAAGAGAGGGACCACACTGCCGCAGCCGCCGCTTCAGCTGGCAGCACTGCAACAGGGCCGCCAGCACCACACCCGATCCATGCCCTTCCTCGGTGCCTGCCAGGTACCCCTCCAACTCCGATGATGCATTGTACCTGGACGAGGGCGGTGGGGACTGTGCCTTGCCTCCCACGGAGGCCACGGCGGGGTCGGCTCCCCACTCGCCGGCGGCGGGGACATTGTTGACACCGGCGTTGGCCATAACTACAGATCGACGATCACGGGAGGGAGCATATTGATTAGAACGGGCGAGGGCCCTGAAGAAGTAGATAATTCAATACCAAGCAAAACTTGTGGGAAAGAAACGAACACACAAGGGGCGGAAGAAAGCTGTAGGATGAAGAAGAAAAGAAATCCAGTCTTTGTGAGGGAACCAGTTTTGTTGAACAGACATGATGTATGGAATTGTGGCTACGCGGCAGCGTGCGATAGTCATGTGTTTATCCATTTATTACTCGTAATTAATTTCTCCTCTTTTGTAATATTTCGAACAATTTTTTTCAACTAGATGATACCCCGCGCGTTGCTCCGGAAACCTTGTTAAAAATTTGTATAATAGGTGCTACAAAATGAACTAAAACTAAAGCAACACAAACATTAATTTTAAACATTAAAAACATGAAGCATGTAGCAAAATAATATATAAAAAGTGCAAAACCTCTAAATTATAGTACTATATATAAATGCTATTTCTTGCAAAAGAGAAACATTAACTACATAGGTATTCTCTCAGCATTCAACACATGTTGTCGATGACAATAACAAAAAAAAGTCAACACACATACTGTTAGAGTTAGTGTAAGTGCATCTAGTGCCAGCTCTAGTTGGTTTTGGAGTATTGACGACAAAACTAGTTGAGGGACTAATGTGTTTGTGAGAATTGCAGGATAACACAGGTAGAAGTCCCTCATTGATTCGGTTTTTCTACCAGAGATGACCCCTAAAAATGTATGAAGACATTGATGTCAGATGACCTCTCAGAGCTTTACAAGACAGACCCTGAAGAGGATTACAATCAGCGCAAAACACGAATCCAATGGATTCGACGCTATTGGGCAGAACAGTGGTTCAAGTACAGATTTGTGACAAAGGAATATGCTGAAAAGAATGCCATCAAGCGACCATGGGGAGACATCCTCTACAAAAATCTTCAACCCAGGACCAGAGATGAAGCCATTGCTCAAGGCTTCTATCCCTGCATGGTCCGTGGGCCACAGCCTGCAGATGCACACCCATCGTCACTACTATGGTGCCGTGACGACAATCTGTTCAAGCGCAACTTCCAGTTTGCCACGAAATCAGCGAAGCAGAACAAGAAGTCTTTTGGATTAGACTTCAACCCTGGTCCTTCTGCTCCAAGGGCTGACGGCACACGCGATGCGGAACCCAATGTCGTCGGTCCTTTCTACAACTTTGCAGGACTCATCACCCATATCTTGGTTCAAGGGATAGCCGTGAATGAGCCTGCAGCTGACGCTGAATCAGATGAAGCGCCTGCAGCGCCAACGCCAAAGAAGTTGAACAAGCCCAAAGCTTCAAAGCCTGCCCCTTCACCAAAAATCTTAAGGGCGAAGCCACTGGCAACTGCACCTCCTGAAGACAGTGTGCAGTCCGAAGATTTATCACGCATCTCCAAGCCCCAAAAGGCCAAGATGCCTCTGACACACACCGGCCAAGAGCTAACAGCTGCTGCCATTCTGCGCAATGATGACATTGATCTGTCAAGTGATGAAGATCTTGCAGATGACGCTCTTGAGCAACTCATCAAGAGCAAAGAAGAAGCCGAAATCTTCAACGATCTGCCTCTCTTTGATGTAACCATCATCCACAACTTCATTGACGAGTGGTTTGACACGCCAAACATCAGCTTTGATGATCTGCAGCTACCCATTGGCCTCAGTGTCGCCTTCCAAGGCGCCATTGCTTCAGAGTTAGCCATCGCCCATCGCGTTGTTGAACTGAAGCAGAAGATTGACTATGAGAAATCTCAGTTCAAGAAGCATATGGCCAAGCTCAATGTGCAAGAAGTGAAGAACTTCAAGATCATGATGAACGAGCTCAAGGAAGCCTTTCTGAAGAAACATGCAGAAGCTCAAGGTTCGCGTGAGCGCATGAAGGCTCTGGCTGACAGATGTGTGCAAAATTACAATGAGGCTGAGAAGCGCAAGGCCCTTGGGCGTCCTGGCATCGATCCCAGGATGGCTGCCAAGAAGAAGAAGAAGCCCGCTATGGCTGAACCTGAAGCACCAAGGCAGGAAGCAGATCCCATTGTCTTCCCAACTAGCATTGACTGGCCTGAAGCAAAAGGCCAGGTCAACCGCTTCAGAACTGAAGAAGACCAGGACTACTGAGGCTGAAGCAAGGAAGAGAAAACATTCTGAAGCCTCTGCTACTGCCCCCGCCAAGAAGAAAAGAAAGACCAAGCAGGAACGGGCTGCTCCCACAGAGCCCTTGATTGTTGAATCCATTTCCATGGTTCACCCCGACGCTGATCCACAAGACCGTCAACTGACTGTCCATGAGCCTGCTTTCTCAGAGGCTCATGAAGCTGAAGACATTGGTCACCATGACCATGTTGAAGATGATGCAGTCCTTCCTCAGCTAGAGCACCAACAGGTATCATCGCCTGTGCTAACGCACCGCAAACGCATAAGCATTGGTCGTCCACTGACGCCAATTACACAGGATGCTTCATGGGCTGATCGCCCACAAGAGGAAGAAGACTCTGAGGCCCAGCGAACACCAACTCCACAGGCGTCGCCTGCGTTGCGCCGTCTTCGCAAAGGTCCAAGGCCTCAAGTCTCTGCTGAAGACAATCCGGCTGCATCAGCCGCGGAAGAAGAAGTTCCACAAGCTGCTAACCCCCTGTCCTATCAAGAAGCAGTTCTCGAGTAGAACATGCTTGTGACCGACCCTCCAGCTCGTCAAGTGGTGGATGAAAAATCTTGAGGCTGCCACAACCACCAATGAAGCTAATGTGGAGCGCTCCCCACCAAAAGCATCAGAAGACAGTGTAGCCACTGATCCTGACACTTCTGTTCCTGAGTCTGCTGCCGGTCCTCAATTCGACTATCATGTTGAGCACAGGCCTCAGGTCCAGAAGCCAATCCCAAGATTTCCAAGGTTCCCAGGTCCTGCATCAGCACCTGGCTCCTTCAATATCAATGGCTTCAGGGCAGACAACACATTCTTCAATAGCTCCAGGAACCCCTACTCAAGAGAAAGGATATCATCTGATCGGTTCTGGTGGTATCCTCAGCGAAGCTATTACTCATGCATTCTGTACAACCAAGGTCGCATCTTCCCACACAAGCGCCTTGACATTGAAGCTATAGCTGGTCTGCCCTGTCTGGAAGAAACTTTGGATTGCTTCAAGGAAGTTGGACTGCTGCCGTTCGTTACTGACCAAGAGCATTGGAATGAAGAGCTGCTGCTCCAATTTTATGCCACACTTTACATTCGAGGGTATAACAGAGATCCAAAGACTTGGGTCCTGGAGTGGATGACTGGAAACGTTCATCACGAAGCCAAAGCCTTTGACATCATTGAGCTCACTGGCTTGCCCACTCCTGGCGATCTTTATGAGCATGGCTGTCAGCTTCACAGTGAAACTGTTGAGAGCATCTTTCAAAAGACTGAACCCAATATGAGTCAGATGCTCAGTATGATGAAGCCATTGCCCCAAGATGCTACATATCCCACGGAGTTCTTTGTTGAAGACCTTGATTATCTGCCCAAGACCATTTATCATATCATAAGGCGAACTCTCTGGCCAATCAAAGGACATTCTCCCCATGCCAAGCTGGAAGGTGCAATGAAGACTTTGGTCTTCTATATTCTTCATGGAAAATGCTTCAATACATAGGATTTCTTCATTCGCCAACTTGCTGCATCTGGCTCTGATCTGTTTGGTTTGAAGTTCTACGCCCCTTGGGTGATGCGGCTGATCAAACTCCACTCTGCTATCTCATATCAGCCATCTCCCCACAATCATCGGATCTTTTTGCCTGATGTGGATATGTCTATTGAAGCCATATATCCTGAGCCTACCAAGGAACCTCTAAGTCTTCAGAATGCAGAGCATCAAAATTTCTCTCAGAATGTTGAAGGCGTTGAAGCAGTAACACGTGTGTATCCTTTGGCTGTCACTACCCGTGCACCGCATCCTGCTCTTATTGAAGCCACTGATAGCACCATTGCTCAACGACCCAAGAAGCGCACTCATGTTCTCAATGACCGAGAGCTTCTGGTGGCCCTTCATCAGAAACAGGATAGGCATCATGACTGGCTAAAGCGTCAAATGTAAAGCCTCTTGATGGATGTTAATCGCATTCGCAATCTTGCCACGAAGAACGCCTTTGTTGCTCATGAAACATCTCGACGCACATGGAAAGGGCTGATGCTGCTGTGTTCTGAAGAAGATCTGCAAGAGGATGGCTTCACTGAGCGCTTCAAGTTTGGCTCCACACCTCCTCGCAGAGCTGTGCTGCGACGAACTCCATCACTTGAAGACTCTGAGTTCTCTTCCTCTGCTGCAACTGTGAATGCCAGAGTGATCGAGGATGAAGACTATGCTACTTCACCGCCACCTCCTTCAGCACGCTTCGACTCTGCTCCAAGCTCTTCTGCACCGCCAAACACCACCAACGACCCTGCTGCTTCACCTACTCCTCATGGGAATGAGTAGATGCTCTATGTCTTCAAACCATTTTGGTCCTTACTAACAAAAGGGGGAGAAGCATATGAGTTTGATAGTCTTCAAGCGGGTCCATATGGGCGGGTGCTTTATATTTTGTTTCGTGCTTACAACTCTCGTTTTGCTACATTTGGTTCTTTGAGTTGTAACACTTAAACTCGATGGTCATCTGCTACTTATTTGCCACCTTGTGTTGCGATGATAAATTCCGCATGTGCGACGATAAATTCCGCACTTAGATCATTCTGCAGACGTCCATTTTCCATTATGCATGTCATTATCTTCACATACTTTCTCATGCATAGTGGATTGTCATCACAAGTTGAAGTGGATCTCCACAAGTACAACCTGCCATGTGCATTTGCATTCCAAAAGCAAATTACTTAGATGCACATCTTCAGGGGGAGCCCTTGCAACTTATGAAGACAATTTCTTATCCTTTACAATTTCACAGATTATATTCCCCGTTGAAAACTTGAACTAGTTTGTCATCAATCACCAAAACGGGGGAGATTGTAAGTGCATCTAGTGCCACCCCTAGTTGGTTTTGGAGTATTGACGACAAACCTAGTTGAGGGACTAATGTGTTTGTGAGAATTGCAGGATAACACAGGTAGAAGTCCCTCATTGATTCGGTTTTCCTACCAGAGATGACCCCTAAAAATGTATGAAGACATTGATGTCAAAGGTGGTATATGAAGATATTCACATTGAAGACTATGACAAGAGAAGACACCGCATGAAGCCTATGGAGCTCGAAGACTTAGATCTTTCGTAATTCTTTTTCTTCTGTGTTGAGTCATAGCAACCACCGTACTGTTAAGTGGGGTCCAAGAGAACCAGTCAGAATGACTGAAGTGATGCTTAAACAAAAACCTATGTCTTCGAGTGAAGACTATGAGAGCAAATCTTGTCCAGAGTCGGACAAGTCAGCTTTGCTTGTAGCCCAAGTAAAGTTGCCGTGTGAGTTTAAAATCTGACCGTTGGAACACGTGTCAGTTCCTTACTGACCCAGGGTCATTTCGGAAAAATCAGGTCGGGTTGCCTAGTGGCTATAAATAGCCCACCCCCTACAACCATAAACGGTTGGCTGCTCAGATTCAGAGTACGGCTTTTGTCCTTTGAGAGCAACCCACCTCGAAGCCTTTGAGAGAGAATTCCTTGCGAGGATAAAGCCCTAACCACGCAGAGCCAAAGAGAATTAGGCATCACTTAAGTCTTCTTGTCTGAGTGATCTGAAGACTTATTACACTTGAGGACTGTGCATCCTCCAGCCGGTTAGGCATCGCATTCTGAGGATCCAAGAGACATTGTGGATTGCCGATGAACGAAGTCTGTAAAGGTTTGGGAGTCTACCTTGAAGACTTACAAGAGTGATTGGGCGAGGTCTGTGTGACCTTAGCTCAAGGGGAATACGGTGAGGACTGGGTGTCCTGAGCTGCGTGTTCAGGACTGTGTGTCCTTTGGTTTAAATACCTAGCCGCCCTAACCAGATGTACAGTTGTCACAGCAACTGGAACTGGTCCAACAAATCTTTGTCTTCAACGAGTCACTGGTTTCATCCTTCCCATCTCTTTACTTACTGTTACTCTGTGTGAAGTCATTGTATGTTTGCTCTATTTTTTGTCTTCACTGAGTGACTGTGTGATCCGTTTGGCTTCCTAATATCTTCCTGCCTGATCCTTACTACCTAGCTACTGTTAGTCATTGTCCTTTCACTTCATTGAATACATGACTATGGTTTATCTAGTGTAGTCTAACTTCCGCTGCATGGTAATAGGTTTATTTCTATCGTTTGTCTTCGAAACTTCCATGTTTTGAAGACTTTCATAAAAATCGCCTATTCACCCCCCCCTCTAGTCGATATAACGCACTTTCAGTTAGTACATGGGCTGATAGGGTAAGTGGACACAATTGTACACCAAAAAAATTTAATGAGACATCCATCTCTGTTTTAAGTTTTAACCTGTTTTGCACATCAATCTTGGCAAGTATCACCCTCTTTTTCTATAAAAAAAGAGAGATACACATATGTATCATTATTAATTGTATGCATTTGTGTGTATAAGCATAATATGAAGCAACAATTTGATCTTCCAATACGAGATTTGCTCAAATCTCGATGCACACTCTATATGCCCAGTGTAAGCTAGTGTAACAATACTTGAAAGACATGAAACATGCATCTTACGACTACATAATCAGTTGCACTTTCTTCGGACATAAAACAAAAAGAAGACATGAAAGAACTTATTTTTCTTGTTTTACAACACCGTGGATGAAGGTAAATTTTGGTAGTTCATCAGCATATATTGTGAAATTGACCATGAATATGAAGAAAATAACAGGTGGATGACATTAGTGACAAATATATCAATGGATATGAAAGATTTAAATGGGTACGTGTGCACATGTACTGCAAAGCAACAAACATGTCTGTCTCAACAGTGGAGTAATAAGAAGAGACCACAGGTCAAGCGTAAGGAATGATATACAGCAATTAAGTATTAAATTGTAGTCAGGCCATGACTTACTTTCTTCGTAAAAGTAATCTTGTTCATATATATATAGTTCTCACCTGAAACTTTGAGGCAGCTTATTTATGAACGTATGATGCTTTGTCATAACTCTGACATGTTGTTGTACGAAATGATCAGATATTAAGATTTATTCCAGTAGCATCCCACACAAAAAGTTAGTTAGGAACCATATCATACCAGAATGGATTCCAGCAATCTGAACTTTCCCACAATCCTGAAAATTGCCTCCTTTTTTTGCGCCGATGTGAAAATTGGTTCCACCTAACTGAAAGATTCCAAGTTGTATGATACATGTGAATCTACTGCCATCTGTAGAGACAAACTTACATAAAAGAAAATCCAAGATTTTCCTAATTAATTACATGCCAAAGCATGCAGATATCAGATTGCGCAAGTAACTTGCGTAAGTCATGTACATCATACGATTCCCTTTCTATCAAATAAAAAAGGAAGAGAGTAAATGAATGCCACAACTAGGATGTGGTCCTGTTTTTCTAATTCCACATCAGTCTTTTTCTAGGGGACTTCTGATTAATCTGGGAGAAGACGTCTGTACCTCATTGCCTCCGGTTCTTGATGTGTGATGTCGTGTCTAGTCATGCTCTCCTGTCTCTCCCGTCGGCAGAGCCGCCGCCACACTCGGTCATGCTCCCCTACCTTCTCTCTCACATAGCTGCAAGATGTCTTGTCCTTCTCGTCTCTCCCTCTCAGATCGGTCGAGCAGCTGCAGGCGGAAGGAGCCGAGCCGCGGAAGGCAGGAGGTACAGATCAGTCCTCGACCAGATGGACAGCTTCAGCGGCTAAGAGTAGGATCTGGGCGCTTTGTTCAAACCAGTAGTACGGTGGCACCGCTGCAACTGCAACCTCTATAGTCCGCTCAACATGGACGCGGTGGCGCTCGGCTATCGCTTCCCCAGCCAAAAGTTGGGCCGCCACAGAAGCTAGAAGCCATGGCTGCCAGACCTAGGAAAGGGGTTGGAGCACAAGCTCTTAGCTGCCGCTCATCTTCCATGGAGGCAGATTTCCAACCGGAGAGAAGATCGGACGTGCAGACGAAATGAAGGAGTATATGCGGTGGGGAGTTGAGGAGAAGATGGTGTGTCTCTTCAAAGAGTAGATAGACTATCTGATCGGTTTTAGAATACGAAGAGGAACCGATGCGTACTAAAAAAAATTAAATCACATAATTTGTTTTGTGGTGTTTTTTTTTCTTTGGCTGGGGTGGCAAATTTGCTGAGGTGGTTGGTTGCATGTTGTTGCTGATGTGGATAGGCTGCATGTCAAGAGAAATCATCTAGTGGAGGGCTTCTATTTAGATATAGAAGATATCTTCCATTTATTATCTTCTTTTGTTTTTTGGGGGGGGGGGACTCTTTATTGCTCATTGGTCAAACTGAGATAGCCCATGACGCCCTCCCATGCGGCGCTCGTATCGCCTCCCGGGCGCCTCGGGGGCGATCAGATCTTTTGTCGCGCCGCCTTCCCTCATCCCCCTTCCCTCCTTCGCCGCTAAAAGAGACGGCCACCGGCAAAGCCCGCGCGGGTGCCGGGGAAGGTGGTGGCGGGGATCTCGGCGCCCAAATCAAAACATATTCACTGCATATTTAAAGACATTTCACTAGTGCAGAATCGGGCAATAGCACCGGTTCGTAAGGCCCTTTAGTGCCGGTTCCATAACCGGCACTAAAGTATGGTCACTAAAGGCCCCCCCTTCAGTACCGGTTTAGCACGAACCGGTGCTAAAGGGCAACCATGTGGCAAGAGCCAGCTCCGGGGGCCGGGATCCCTTTAGTACCGGTTGGTAACACCAACCGGTACTAAAATGTTTGGGGTTTTTTTGGTTTTATGATTTCTTTTTCATTTAATTTTGTGTTTTCCATTTTAATTCTTTTTCGTTTGCTGGTATTTTACGGTACTACACATTGTACACGTTATGCATATATATATATATATATATATATATATATATATATATATATATAATTTCTAGTAGAACCAATCATATATATATCATCAATGTCTCACAAACCACCATATTAATTCACACATACACACATGTATAGCTATATACAATTTCTCCTACATATGCATGTTGCCTTCGGAGCCAGTGGCATTAGCCTAATTG